>NW_016810813.1:327938-331296 GCF_001698545.2 Rhinopithecus bieti | reverse complement strand
GGCTCTGTAGCCCAGGCTGGAGTGCTGTGGCGGATCTCGGCTCACTGCAAGCTCCGCCTCCTGGGTTCCCGCCATTCTCCTGCCTCAGCCTCCCGAGTAGCTGGGACTACAGGCGCCCGCCACCTCGCCCGGCTAGTTTTTTGTATTTTTTGGTAGAGACGGGGTTTCACCGTGTAGACCAGGATGGTCTCGATCTCCTGACCTCGTGATCCGCCCGTCTCGGCCTCCCAAAGTGCTGGGATTACAGGCTTGAGCCACCGCGCCCGGCCGATTTTTTTTTTTTTTTTTTTTTTTTTTCTAAGAGACAGGGTCTCACTCTGTCGCTCAGGCTGGAGTGCAGTGGTGCAATCTCAGTAGGCAGGTGCCACCACTCCCAGCTAATTTTTGTATTTTTTGTTTTGTTTTTCTGAGACAGAGTCTCGCTCTGTTGCCCAAGTTGTAGTACAGTGGCGCAATCTCGGCTAACAGCAACCTCCACTGGTTCAACTAATTCCCCTGCTTCAGCCTCCCGTGTAGCTGGGATTACAGGTGCACACCACCACGCCCGGCTAATTTTTTTGTATTTTTAGTAGAGACGCGATTTCACCATGTTGGCCAGACTGGTCTTGAACTCCTGACCTCAGGTAATCTGCCCACCTCAGCCTCCCAAAGTGCTGGGATTACAGGCGTGAGCCACCGCGCCCGGCCGTACATTATGTATTTTTTGTAGAGTCAAAGTTTTGCCATGTTGCCCAGGCTGGTCTCGAACTCGTGAACTCAGGCAATCAAGCCCTGAGTCACCATGCCCAGCCTTGTTTTTGTTTTTATCTAAAACAGAAACTCCTCTCTCACTAGTCCCTGACTCCCCCCAGGCTATAGGGCTTTCCTGGAACTCAGGGAGCTGCTGCTGTAGATTTATTTCTCCTGTTGATTCTCATCAATCCTACTGGCGACCCCAGCCCAGATTTATCTGGTAATTTACAACCCCAGTTGTTAGTTAATGATCTGGAGCCACAGAGCCCAGAGCCCAGGAAATGATGCTCCTTCTGGGTAGGGGCGCTGCTTTCCTCTTGCTTTGTGGGGACCACGTGCCTGGGTGGAGAAGAGGATGGCAGAAAGAAAGGATGTTAGGGGACACATGCTGAGAGGACATGATACCTAACCAGATGGGGACCAGGCATTCTGGACCCCAACTTGAGTTTTCAAACTACAGTGTTTGGGCCGGGCGCAGTGGCTCACGCCTGTAATCTCAGCACTTTGGGAGGCAGAGGCAGGTGGATCATTTGAGGTCAGGAGTTTGAGACCAGCCTGACCAGCATGACAAAACACTCTCTCTACTAAAAATACAAAATTAGCTGGGCATGGTGGTGCATACCTATAATCCCAGCTACTTGAGAGGGTGAGGCAAAAGAATCGCTTGAACCCAGGAGGCGGAGGTTGCAGTGAGCTAAGATCGCATCATTGCACTTCTGCCTGGGCAACAAGAGCAAAACTCCATCTCAAAAAAATAAAATAAAATAAAATAAATACAGTGTTCGCATGTGTGCTTTACCCTTTACTGTTTTCCTAAGCCTTTTCAGATATCTTATTACATTTTCCCAGCATTCCTCAAAGTAGATATATTTAGTTCCATTTTATAGTTGAGCACTCTAAAGTCCAGAGACCAATTTGCCTTATGTCACCCAGGGAGAGGGAACCAAACCACACGCTTCAGACTCCCCAGCTTCACAGAGTTCCAGAGATAGTGACTTCTGAGGGCTGAGTAAAAACAATAGCACGTTGTTCTTACCAGCCTGATACCCAGTTCCCTGGGCTCCTGATCCCACCTGACCCTCCCCTACTTGACATTTCCTTTTTATGTTCTTCCCCCGCCCCACCAAGCCCCACTTTCCTGTTAAGAAATGCCTGTTAGGGTCTTGTAATTGTGTATCTTACAATGTGGTTTGGTATTTTCTTAAATTGCATGTCAGACATGAATGTCTCCCACAAAGAGAAAACTGATGGAGGGGGGAGCATTTTGCTCCCTAGAAATTGAGAATGTAAAGTATATTTAATTAAAATGATAAATCTGATTTTCAGTTTTGTTTTTACTACTGCTAAAACTAATCTATTTTATGCACGTTTGCCGAAGGCTGCAGCCATCAAATCAGAGAATATTAGAGCCATGAGGCACCTTGGAGATCTGTCTGGGCCAAATCCTTCATTGTAGAGACAAAGAAACTAAGTCTCAGATTGGGGAAGTGCTGGGGATGCATGAGTGGCTGAGGTGGAGGCAGGCACCGCGGCTTGTTTTCCTGCGCACCACCTTCTCTCTCCTACTTCAACTTATGTGCATCACAGGGTGGGAGTCACCAGGCTCCGACTCCTCTCTCTTTAAATGTCTTTGCCCTCCCCATGCAAACTCATGCTGGGAGGGTGATGGGCCTCTGGAGCTCCCTTTCCTCACCTCCACAGTGAGTACTGTTAATTCTCTGTCAATTCTCTCCATCTGGCTTCTCTGACCCCCGTCTTTTCCCAGGCAGGATCCTTATTTGCATGATCATTTGGTGAGATTTTATTTTATTTTATGTGTTTATTTTTGAGACGGAGTTTCGCTTTTGTGGCCCAGGCTGAAGTGCAGTGGTGCAGTCTCGGCTCACTGCAGGTTCTGCCTCCCAGGTTCAAGTGATTCTCCTGCCTCAGCCTCCCGAGTAGCTGGGATTACAGGCATGAGCCACCACACCTGGCTAATTTTTGTATTTTTAGTAGACATAGGGTTTCACCATGTTGGTCAGACTGGTCTTGAACTCCTGACCTCAGGTGATCCACCCACCTCAGCCTCCCAAAGTGCTGGGATTACAGGCGTGAGCCACCACGCCCAGCCTGGTGAGATTTTAAATGGCACTGGGTTCTCTGCGTTTTCCCCTCTGTCTTTATACAGGGTAGTAAGTAACCAGATATCTGCTTTTATTGTTTCAGCTGTGCCTGCAGAGTTGAAAACAAGCTATTGAATCCACATTTTATGTTGCATTTGCTTAAAACAACATTGTGCATGTTGTAAAACATTTATTTATTTGAATAGGTAAGATATCCATATGGCAGCTGGGTGCGGTGGCTCACGCCTGTAATCCCAGCACTTTGGGAGGCCGAGGTGGGTGGATCATGAGATTAGGAGATCAAGACCATCCTGGCTAACACGGTGAAACCCCTGTCTCTACTAAAAATAGAAAAAAATTAGCTGGGCGTGGTGACTCGTGCCTGTAGTCCCAGCTACTCAGAAGGCTGAGGCGGGAGAATGGCGTGAACCCGGGAGGCGGAGCTTGCAGTGAGCTGAGATCCGGCCACCGCGCTCCAGCCTGGGCAACAGAGCGATACTCCGTCTCAAAAAAAAAAAAAAAAA
>NW_016810813.1:309101-324549 GCF_001698545.2 Rhinopithecus bieti | reverse complement strand
TCCCGGTATTTCCTTTTTTTTTTTTTTTTTTTTTTTGAGACAGAATCTCACTCTGTTGCCCAGGCTGGAGTTCAGTGGCGGGATCTCATCTCACTACAACCTCTGCCTCCTGGGTTCAAGTGATTCTCTTGCCTCAGCCTCCCAAGTGGCTGGGATTACAGGCACACACCACCAGGCCCAGTTAATTTTGGTATTTTTAGTAGAGAAGGGATTTCACCATGTTGGCCAGGTTGGTCTCAAACTCCTGACCTCAAGTGATCCGCCCACCTCGGCCTCCCAAAGTGCTGGGATTACAGGCGTGAACCACCACACCCGACCTCATTTGGTCCAATTTCTATCAGGAATCTACTTTGTCATCATCTCCCCTAACTCCAACTTCAATTCAGTCTCAACAAGCATTTACAGAAATACACTCTGCAAAAAAACATGTGCTAGGCTCAGAAACATGTCCAGAGGCTCAGAAATGAGGAAGGCCCTTGCCCTCGCCCAAGGAGCCTGCCTTCTGGTGATAGCATTATAGGTGTGTGGGGCTGGAGTATAGCTATAAGTCTTCAGTGTTTTTATGCAAAAGCCAGGGGGCTGCCTTTCAGGAGGAAACAGTGAAGGGTGACAGCTTCAGTTCTGCAATTCCTATTCTTTTGTTTTGTTTTGTTTTGTTTTGTTTTGTTTTGTTTTTTGAGACGGAGTCTCACTCTGTCTCCAGGCTGGAGTGCAATGGTGCAATCTTGGCACACTGCAACCTCCATCTCCCAGGTTCAAGTGATTCTCCTGTCTCAGTCTCCCAAGTAACTGGGACTACAGGCGCCTGCCACCATGCCCAGCTAATTTTTGTATTTTTAGTAAAGACTGGGTTTCACCATGTTGGCCAGGATGGTCTCCATCTCTTGACCTCGTGATATACCCACCTTGGCCTCCCAAAGTGTTGGGATTACAGGCATGAGCCACTGCACCCAGCCAGAATTCCTATTCTTTTAAGTCCATGTCTAATGCCATTTTCTCCATGAAGTCTCTCCTGGTCCATTTCTTCTCCCAGGGAGCCAGCGTTCTCCTTCAGCTTTGTCAATGTAAGTTGTAAAGAAAGTATTTGTTGGCCGGGCGCCAACAAATTATGGATCACGAGGTCAGGAGATCGAGACCATTCTGGCTAACATGGTGAAACACCGTTTCTACTAAAAAAATACAAAAAATTAGCCAGGTGTGGTGGCAAGCACCTGTAGTCCCAGCTACTTGGGAGGCTAAGGCAGGAGAATGGTGTGAACCTGGGAGGCAGAACTTGCAGTGAGCCGAGATCACACCACTGCACTCCAGCCTGGGCAACAGAGTGAGACTCCATCTCAAAAAAAAAAAAAACAAAAAAAGAAAGTATTTGCTCATTGGAAAAGATAAGGTCTCTTTCATGATGCTGATCTTCCCCAACCTTGTGTTACCATTAAATCCTCTGTGGATCTGTCTTGGGTCCCCACATTGGATTAGAAGTTCCTAGAGAGCAGGCTGGGTGCCTCACTTGTGTGCTTCCTGTGGCACCCAAGCCTGCCCCTGGAATAGTCAGGGCTTTGCAGACTCCCTGCTGAAGCTGAATCAGAGGGAGCAGCTTTGTGCAGCCTCTGGAACTGAGTTCGCAGCCAAGGAGTGCTCTCAGGAGAGACATGGAAGGACGTGTATGGCCTGTAAGCCACAAAGTGCTTTTTTTCAATGATTGAAAAAAAATTGTTAAACACAATATTTTTTGACATGTGAAAATATGAGAAATTCATTTTCTTTTTCTTTTTGGAGTTTCACTCTGTCACCCAGGCTGGAGTGCATTGGCATGATCTCAGCTCACTGCAACCTCCGCCTCCCGGGTTCAAGCGATTCTTGTGCCTCAGCCTCCTGAGTAGCTGGGACTACAGGTGCACGCTACCATGCCTGGCTAAGTTTTTGTATTTTTAGTAGAGATGGGGTTTCGCCACATTACCCAGGCTGGTCTCCAACTCATGTGCTCAGGCTCCGCCTGCCTTGGCTTCCCAAAGTGCTAGGATCACAGGAATGAGCCACTGCTCCTGGCCAAGAAATTCAAGTTTTAGTGTGCAGAAATAGTTTTATTAGGACACAGCCATGCTTACTTACTATTTTAGGTTGCTTTGTGCTACAACAGGACAGTTTAGTAGTTGCAAGAGAGACAGTATGGCTTGAAAAGCCTAAAATATTTACTCTCTGGCCCTGAACAGAAAAAGTTTGCAGGCAGAGAACCTAATTCACAAATACTAGGAATCCACATTGAAGGTTGGGCAGCCCAAGAGAGGTGGTCAAGTGTCTCTGGGCAAGGCAGAGGCAAGGGCATCCCAGCAGGAAGCAGGAAGGGAACTTGCCTAAGGTTACCCTGCTGGGAAGGGATAGAGCTAGCCTGTGAACCCAGGCTTGTTTGCTTTCAGAAGCCAAATACCTATCCACAGCCACAGAAGAGGCCTGGACTTTGGTATTTAAAGGAGGGAGAGAGATCTTCCTCACTGAGAGGATCAGAGAAGACTTCTTGGAGGAGGTGGCATTGGAGCTAGCATTGAGGTGGGTAGGATTTGGGTGTGGGACTAGAGGCAGGATATTCTGGGCTTAGGGGATATCAGCACCAAGGGCAGGAGTCTGGGAAGCACAAGGTTAAATTACGGGAGGGGAAAGACTCTGGGATGCTGTGGAAGGGAGTTTTGGGAAGTGGGGAGACAGTCCTTCGAAACCCTTGAGATATTTGCCTTGGAATTTTCTCTTTGGAATATTGGCTCTGTGGCCCCAGGCCTGATGTCTTTGCCGGCTGGTCACGAAGCTGAGAGTAATTCCAGGCCAGTGTGAGAGGCCCTGGTTGGTCGGAGTCTCTGGTTGCCTAAGCCTTTGTACATCGATGGCCTTGGACACGTTTCCCTGGATGCAGGCCTGGTCTCGTGGCAGGGCTTTCCCTGAATGGAGCCTGGGCTAACTCCCTGGTAGAGATTCCAAGACCTGCCTGTGAATTTTCCATGGGGCCATCACACCCCTGGAACTGAGGAAAGAAAAACGGGGAAGTGGTTTTCCTTTGCAAACATGAAGCTGGTGGCTTCTCCTTACAGGCCCTAGCTGGATCCCATCCTCCCTTCTGGGATGGAGTGGAGGAAATTTTACCTTTGGGAATCTGGGAGGCCAAGGTTCTGGAGATTTAGCGGCTGGCACCCCTAAAGGATAAGCCTCAGGCCTCCTGGCAACTACATCAGTGCTTAATAAATATTTGTGAGTGAAGGAATGAGTGAGTGGGTGCTGGGGGAGGGGTTTGTCCATAGGGGTGCAAAACAGGCCTCTACCTGCCAGACACTTCCTGTTTAGTCGCGGAGGTGGGTGGGAGGTGGTACTGTGCTGTTATAATAATAACATTTTTCATAACTAAGGTTTGAGCACCAAAGACAACCCAGGGTAAGTACATATCAACAGGAGGGCAGAGGAAGCCACCCTTGGAGGCGTTCCCGTTCTAGCCCACAGAGGCTCTGAGTTCCCTCCCTGTTTAGCGCTGGCTTGTTCTGCAAGTTCCATCGTTCTAGGTGCTAGACCCTCACTTGGTCTCTGCTGCTCTCTGTTGAGGATGGAGACTTCAGAACCATGGCCTCGTGCAGAGGGGTCACTGGTATATGTGGGTCTCCTGGGGGTAGAGAAAGGGGGCATTTGTGACTTTGGGTCCTGCTGGCCCCTCCTCTGGGAGTTACAAAGCTTACTTTCTCTGCTCAGACAGGGCGGGGGGAGTGATTTGTTCCTTTGCCCAACCCAATTTCAGCAGCTGCATATGAGGGGGAACCACGGCAACTTCGAGCCACACTCCTGGTGCCCTGCTTGTCCCATGGTAGAAGGGTGTCTGCTCATGCCTCCAAGTCACTCATTTTTCTATGGCTCTGCAGCCCACCCCTCTTCCCTGGTGCCCTCAGGATCTCAAACTATGGAGACCTCAAGGCATTCAGCTTTGACCCTGCTCTATTCCGTCTCCCAGGGCAGGCTGCTGCTACAGGGAAGGGAGCCCAAGAGAATTGTCTCTGTGCGGCTTTGCACCATGGAGTCTCACCCAGCTCTCTATATTACTGTACTAAAACCTGGAGGCTCAGAAAGGTTAAGTGACTTGCCTGACTCACACATCAAGAATGGCAGTTGATGCTGGGCGTGGTGGCTCAAGTCTGTAATCCCAGCACATTGGGAGGCCAAGACGGGCGGATCACGAGGTTAGGAGATCAAGACCATCCTGGCTAACACGGTGAAACCCCGTCTCTACTAAAAAATACAAAAAAAACCAGCTGGGCGAGGTGGCGGGCGCCTGTAGTCCCAGCTACTCGGGAGGCTGAGGTGGGAGAATGGTGTGAACCCGGGAGGCGGAGCTTGCAGTGAGCTGAGATTAGGCCACTGCACTCCAGCCTGGGCGACAGAGCGAGACTCCGTCTCAAAAAAAAAAAAAAAAAAAAGAATGGCAGTTGGAGCCTGAATGCCTCTGAACTTCTGTTTCTGTCTAGTGTATCAGCAGATTCAATGGACTGAGAACAGGAGACCTGAGGTCTGTCCCAGACACCCATGTCCAAAGGCGCAGGACAAGGAGGCAGAGGCCCAGTTGAGGAATCCTAGTTCCTGGTAACAGAGATGACAGCTAGAGCCAGAGAAAGGAAGGTAAGAAACAAAGGAATTGCTGATGGTGAAGCTCTGGCTTCTCTATGCTTAGTGGTTGCTGATTCAAGATGCCCTCTCTTGCGGAGTCTTTGGGGTCAGGTGAGGAGGCGGATAGGGACTTAATTTAGACAGAACCCTTGGGTCCTTGCTTTCCAGAGGAAATACCAGGGTAATGGAAACTGCAAATAGGTGTTATACCTGGGGTTTCAACTAGGGTTCCAAACAGGAATATTCCTGGGGCTGGGGTGGAGAGAGGAGGTAGTTAGTAATTGTTTCCATTTTATTCATTTATTGAGCAACTGCTACATGCCAGGCACTGTGTTAGGAGATGAGAATACATGGTCAACGACAGCCAAGAACAACAGCAAACCTTTTAGCATTCATCATGTGCCAGGCTAAATGTTTTGCATGTGCTACTCATTTATTGCACATCATATATGTGTACAGCATAGAGAAGTTTTTTTCTAACTTCCCTATTAGAAAGTTTCTAAGTGGCCAGGCCCGGTGGCTCACACCTGTAATCCCAGCACTTTGGGAGGCCGAGGTGGGTGGATTACCTGAGGTCAGGAGTTCGAGACCAGCCTGACCAACATGGAGAAACCCTGTCTCTACTAAAAATACAAAATTAGTCGAGTGTGGTGGCGCATGCCTGTAATCTCAGCTACTCGGGAGGCTGAGGCAGGAGAATCGCTTGAACCCAGGAGGCGGAGGTTGTGGTGAGCTGAGATCGCACCATTGCACTCCAGCCTGAGCAACAAGAGTGAAACTCCTTCTCAAAAAAAAAAGAAAGAAAGAAAAGAAAGTTTCTAAGTAACTTTCCCAAAGTCACAGAGCTAGTGAGTAGCAAGGGGAGTCAACTGAGTAAGCTCAGGCCAGCAACCCTGCAGATCAGATCTCCCTCCAGCTGAGGTGTGCTCTGGAGTGTCCTGGAGACTTGAGAGAGGGGCTGTGCTTGGGGAACTCAGGAGGCAGCATTTGAGCCAGTCCTCATGGGATGAATGAAATTTCATCCTAGGAAAGGGGAGTAGGTTCCAGGTTTAAAGAAGCAGTATTTGCCAAGGTGCAGGAGCCAGAAAGGAAATCCTAGGGGAGAGACAAATTTGGGGGAAGTCCTCAAAATATCTACCCTCAGGCTAGGGAGTGAGCATTTTGAAGACCATGTTTAGGAGATTGGGTTATATACTAAAGATCATGGGAGTCACTGGGGTTGGTGACAGGGTGGCTGAGCGTGGGTAGGTTAAAGCCATTCTGGCTGAATCAGACCCTAGGCAAGAAGAAGGAAATCACTGCCTTGGAATCTTCAAGAGTCGCTCATCCCTGATCCTGTCCCCCTTTTGCCACGTAAGATGTGATGCCATCATTCAACTCATCATTCACCAACAAGCTATAGGGCCTGGAACTTTCTTTTTTTTTTTTTTTGAGACAGAGTCTGTCTCTGTCACCCAGGCTGGAGTGCAGTGGCCGGATCTCAGCTCACTGCAAGCTCCGCCTCCCGGGTTTACACCATTCTCCTGCCTCAGCCTCCCGAGTAGCTGGGACTACAGGCGCCCGCCACCTCGCCCGGCTAGTTTTTTGTATTTTTTTTTAGTAGAGACGGGGTTTCACCGTGTTAGCCAGGATGGTCTCGATCTCCTGACCTCGTGATCCGCCCGTCTCGGCCTCCCAAAGTGCTGGGATTACAGACTTCAGCCACTGCGCCGGGCCCGGGGCCTGGAACTTTCTATGCCTCAGTTTCCTCATCTGTAAAACAGCAATACTAGTAGTACCTGCCTCAGAGACCTGGGTGTGCAGCTAAATTGAGATGCTCTAGGGAAGCTCAGGCTTTCAGTAAGGGCTCTATAAAGGCTAGTTCCTGTTATCAGATGTCACCTCCCCACCCTGTCCCAGGTCCAGTCAGCACCTCGAAGTCCTGACTGTCAGGAATGCCCCCACCCCACCTACAAGTCTGATCTAAATCCCTCCTGCTGCAGACGGAGCCCAGCTTCCCTGACAGTCTTTCAGGACGGGAAGCTCCATGTTCAATGCTCCCCACCCTCGTCCAGCCTCTCTAATCTCAGCTCTTCCCTTTCCCCTCCCCTGTGATTATCATAAACCCTCTCGAGTTAGGCAGGCTTGGCTGGGCCCCATGCCCCTTTGAAGTCCCAGGCCAGGTTCCCAGTCCCACATACTGACTTCTGAGAAAGCTGCTTCCCATCAAATCCTGCCGCCAGAAAGACTCTCCTCTTAGGTATTCCTGCCAACTCCGTTTTATAATCTCCGTGCCGGGGAGGGAGGACAGTTCAGGCACTTTGTCTGCAGGAAGGAAGCAATTAAATTATTAGCACTTTGAGAAATTAAACGACATAACTTACGGCGGAATAAGTTTAGAAAAAAAAAAACCTTGTAATGTGAGAAAACAATTAAAAAGAATTATATAAGGCTGGGCTCGCTCCTTTATTGCAATAGAGTTAGCAGTTCATTGATTATCGTCCTGTTATAATGCAGCAGGATGGTGCGGGCTGCTGCGGAGGCAGCCACATTCAGGAAGCAAAGCGCTTAGTTGGGTCCTGCAAGAAGAAGGTGAAGGAGCTGAAAGGTTTTCCTGGAGGGCAAGGGGGAGGGGAGAGTGGGGTCAGAGGAGGATCACCAAAGCAGCTCTTCTTCCCTTCTCCCTGCTCCTGCCTTAGTAGATGTGGAAAAGAGCTGGTCAATTCCAGCAGTTTGTCAGTTGCTAGGGCACAGTCAATTCCCTGTGCCCAAGAGTTTCTGTTCCTAGGTATTCATCCAGTGAAATATTCACACAACTCAGTAAGGAGATGTGGATGAGGATGATCAGAGCAGCCTCACAGGAGGCACCCTGGGTGTCCCTTACTGGGAGAGTGGAAAGGTCAAATGGGTGGAAGCACCAAGGGGTGCCAGGTAGCAGCAAGAAGCACTGACGCCTGTACACAGAGCTTCGCGATTGATCTCAGAAACGCAGTGCTCCACAACAGCAAAAAATACAAATTCTCTCTACTCACAACGACATAGGGGAGTCTCCCAGACAAGTTGAGCAAAAGAAGCAAGACATGAAAGACAGGTACGATTCCATGCAGAGGATGTTCAAGAAAAAAAATTCATTGAATGGGTAGAGACAAAAGTTGGAAGAGTGGATGCCTCAGGCAGGGAAGGGGCAGTTTACTGACTGAAGGGACACAAACGAGACTTGCTGGGGCACTAGAAATGTTCTATATTTTGATCTTGGTGATGATTACACAGATGTATATATAGGCTAAAAATCGAGTTTCATATTTCAGATCAGTGCTCATTACTCATTTACTGTGTATGTGTTATATCTCAACAGGAAAGGAAAGAGCAAATAAATGCTGTAGAGGAAAAAAATTGTAGGAAACAAGGAGATATACAACACAATCCTATTTATGTAAATAAACCCCATGCCTACGAAATAACTACCTATCTTGAAAGAACTCAGCAAACAGACTGGGTGCAGTGGCTCATGCGTATAATCCCAAGCACTTTGGGATGCTAAGGTGGGGTGATCGCTTGAGCCCAGGAGTTCGAGACCAGCCTGAGCAACACAGTGAGACCCCATCTCTACCAAAAAATGAAAAAAATTACAGTGGCATGCCCTTGTAGTCCCAGTAATTTAGGAGGCTGAGGTGAGAGGATTGCTTGAGCCCATGAGGTCAAGGCTGCAGTGAACTCTGATCTCACCACTTCACTCCACCTTGGGTGACAGAGCAAGACCCCGTCTCAAAAAAAAAAAAAAAAAAAAAAGGGAATGTATGAATGAAACCAAGAGCAGGGCACTACGCAGACCAGTTAGGACAACTGGCCATGAATGGAGAGTATGGTAGACTCAACCCTCTCCTTCTGAAGTAGAATTTTGTAGAAAAAGTGCTAATTAATCATATGAGGAGGTCTTTGGGCTGGGTGTGGTATGTGTAGGGTGTTGGGGCATTTTGATCTGGGGAGTCAGTATAGATTCAGTCACTGATGCCTACCAGGAGGTAAGGGAGGTACAGATCTCGCATTTGTAAACTTCTCTGCAGTTTGCAAAGCAATGCCATGTCCACCACCTCAGAGAGCCTCACTTAGGGTGTTTCCTGGAGGGAGTGAACTGGAGCCAGTCCACCTGCTACCACCTCAAGATGGGTTCCCCTGGCAGGTGATCTAACCTCTCTGCATCTGGGCCATGAAGATGATAAAAAGAATGTCTAGAGTGAGAGGGGAGTTAGAACACAGTTTAGAGAAGGGGTCAGCCCCCTTTTTCTTTTCTTTTTTGAGATGGAGTTTCGCTCCTGTCACCCAGGCTGGAGTGCAATGGCACGATCTCGGCTCACTGCAACCTCTGCATCCTGGGTTCAAGTGATCCTCCTGCCTCAGCCTCTGGAGTAGCTGGAATTACAGGCACCCACCGCTGTGCCCAGCTAATTTTTGTACTTTTAGTAGAGACGGGGTTTCACCATGTTGGCCAGGCTGAGCTCCTAACCTCAGGTGATCCACCTGCCTTGGCCTCTTAAAGTGCTGGAGTTACAGGCAAAACCCACTGTGCCTGGCCCAGCCACCATTTTCTACAGATGGTCAGGTGGTAAATATTTTAGTGGTTGAGGGCCATAAGGTCTCTGTCATACCTACTGTGGAAGCAGCCATAGATGTAAATGAATGAGCATGATTGTGTTCCAAAAAAACTTTATGGACACTGACATTTGAATTTCATGTAATTTTCATATGTCGCAAAGTATTATTCCTTTTTTTAACTTTTAGGTTCAGGGGCACATGTGCAGGTTTGTTATATAGGGAAACTCGTGTCATGGGGTTTTGTTGTACAGATTAGTTCATCACCCAGGTACTAAGCCTAGTACCCAATAGTTATTTATTTATTTATTTATTTATTTATTTATTTGGAGATAGAGTTGGCCAGGTATGGTGGCTCACACCTATAATCCCAACACTTTGGGAGACCAAGGTGAGCAGATCACTTGAGGTAAGGAGTTTGAGACCAGCCTGGCCAACATGGTGAAAATCCATCTCTACTAAAAATACAAAAGTTAGCTGGGTGTGGTGGCACATGCCTATAGTGTCAGCTACATGGGAGGCTGAGGGAGGAGAATAGCTTGAACCCGGGAGGCAGAGGTTACGGTGAGCTGAGATCGCACCACTGCACTCCAACCTGGGCAACAGGGCAAGACTATCTCAAAGGAAAAAAAAAAAAAGAGAGAGAGGACCTCACTCTGTTGCCCATACTAGAGCACAGTGGCACTATCATAGCCCACTGCCGGCTGGAACTATTGGGCTCAAGTAATCCTCCTGCCTCAGCCTCCCAAGTAGCTAGTGCTACAGGCACATGCCACCACACCTGGATGGTTTTTTAATTTTTTGTTGAGACAGGAGTCTTGCTACATTGCCCAGGCTGGTCTCGACTCCTAGCCTCAAGGGATTCTCCCACCTAGGTTTCCCAAAGTGCCGGGATTACAGGTTGAGCCACCACGCCCGGCTGTGAAGTATTATTCTTTTGATTTTTTTTTTCAAACCTTTTATTTTTATTATTTATTTATTTATTTATTTATTTATTTATTTTTTATTTATTTTTGAGACGGAGTCTTGCTCTGCCACCCAGGCTGGAGTGCAGTGGCGTGATCTCGGCTCACTGCAAGCTCCGCCTCCCGGGTTCACGCCATTCTGCCTCAGCCTCCTAAGCAGCTGGGATTACAGGTGTCCGCCACCACGCCCAGCCAATTTTATTTTTTTGTATTTTTAGTAGAGACAGGGTTTCACCGTGTTAGCCAGGATGGTCTCAATCTCCTGACCTCGTGATCCGCCTGCCTCACCCTCCCAAAGTGCTGGGATTACAGGCTTGAGCCACCATGACTGGCCTCAAACCTTTTGAAAATGTAAGAATGATTCTCAGCTTGCAGGCTGTACACAAACAGGTAGGAGGCCATAACTACTGACCCCTGGTCTAGAGGATAAGTGAGTTGGAACAGTCCTTGGCACATAGCAAGTGCTCAAGAGACCTCAGTTATTATCATTCTCACCCCTACTGTACAGATGAGGGGCAAAGTGACTTATCCAGGGTTACCAGGGAGTTCGTGGCAGAACTGGGCCTCTCATCTGGATCTCCCGAGTCTCAAGTCACTTTGCACAAATGCTCAAGAAAGAGTCTAAGTTATACATGGCATCCCTTTTTCCAGGGCCCACATGTTGCAGCACGAAGTCTGGCTTCTAGACAGACTGGAGCTCCTCTCTGCTCTTGTTTCCTGCAGCAGCAGTGTGCTGAATTTCCTGATGTGGATGTCATTATGGGTCATCCAAGTGCACCTCTAGTTACAATTACATGAAGTTCAAAACCAGGCAAAGCTAATCTGTGCTATAATTATTAGAAGCCAGGAGAATGGCCGGGCGCGGTGGCTCAAGCCTGTAATCCCAGCACTTTGGGAGGCCGAGACGGGTGGATCACGAGGTCAGGAGATCGAGACCATCCTGGCTAACACGGTGAAACCTCGTCTCTACTAAAATACAAAAAAAACTAGCCGGGTGAGGTGGCGGGTGCCTGTAGTCCCAGCTACTGGGGAGGCTGAGGCAGGAGAATGGCGTAAACCCGGGAGGCGGAGCTTGCAGTGAGCTGAGATCCGGCCACTGCACTCCAGCCCGGGCGACAGAGCGAGACTCCGTCTCAAAAAAAATTTAAAAAAAAAAAGAAGCCAGGAGAGTGGGCCGTGCATGGTGGCTCATGCCTGTCATCCCAACACTTTGGGAGGCCAAGGCAGGCAGATCACCTGAGGTCAGGAGTTCAAGACTAGCCCGGCCTGCATGGTGAGACCACTGTCTCTATAAAAGTACAAAAATTGGCCGGGCACGGTGGCTCACGCCTGTAATCCCAGCACTTTGGGAGGCCAAGGCGGGCGGATCACGAGATCAGGAGATCGAGACCACCCTGGCTAATACAGTGAAACCCCATCTCTAGTAAAAATACAAAAAATTAGTTGGGCGTGGTGGTGGGCGCCTGTAGTCCCAGTTGCTGGGGAGGCTGAGGCAGGAGAATGGTGTGAACCCGGGAGGCAGAGCTTGCAGTCAGCTGAGATCGTGCCACTGCGCTCCAGGCTGGGCGACAGAGGGAGACTCTGTCTCAAAAAAAAAAAAAAAAAAAATCAGCTGGGTGCTACTCGGGAGGCTGAGGCAGGAGAATTGCTTGAACCCGGAAGGTGGAGGTTACAGCCAGCTGAGATCGCGCCATTTCACTCAACCCTGGGCAACAGAGGGAGACTCCATCTCAAAAAAAAACAAAAAAAACAGGAGAGTGGTTATCTCTGGAAAGAGGCACATGGGGGCTTCTGGGTTTGAGGAAATGTTCTGCCTCTTGATCTGGGGATGCTCTTTGTGAAAAGGCATCAGACCTACACTAGGTACATTTCTGGGCAGAAATTTCTGGGAGCAACCGCGCCCGGCCACAGATGTTCTATTCCAATAAAATGTACTTAGAAATAGCCCCAGCTGGGCGCGGTGGCTCATGCCTGTAATCCCAGCACTTTGGAAGGCCAAGGCGGGCAGATCACAAGGTCAGGAGATCAAGACCATTCTGGCTAACACGGTGAAAACCCGTCTCTACTAAAAATAAAAAAAAATTTAAAAAAATTAGCCGGGCGTGGTGGCGCGCCTGTAGTCCCAGCTACTCGGGAGGCTGAGGAACGAGAATGGCGTGAATCCGGGAGATGGAGCTTGCAGTGAGCCGAGATTGCGCCACTGCACTCCAGCCTGGGCGACAGTGCGAGACTCTGTCTCAAAAACAAAAAAAAGAAATAGTCCCAAAGGCATCTTGGTGAAGTAGTACACTTTTAGTGTTCACTTTTAGTTTTAGGGACAGGAAGCAGAACTGATGTCATCCAAGCGCTATTGCTGTGCTGATCAGCAAAGGACATCACCCACAAGCCTTGCAGGTGGAACAGAAGGTCCTCTCATCCAAACACATCTGGCACCTTGACATGGAAAGTGTCAGTTTTGTTTGGCCAGGCACAGTGGCTCATGCTTGTAATCCCAGCACTTTGGGAGGCCGAGACGGGCAGATCACTTGAGGTCAGGAGTTAAAGACCAACCTGTCCAACATGGTGAAACTCTGTCTCTACTAAAAATATTTAAAAATTAGCTGGACATAGTAGTGCACACCTGTAGTCTCAGCTACTTGGGAGGCTGAGGCAGGAAAATCGCTTGCACCCCGGAGGTGGAAGTTGCAGTGAGCCGAGATTGCACCACTGCACTCCAGCCTGGGCCACAGAGCAAGACTCTGTCTCAAAAAAAAGTCTGCTTCCCTGGAGCACAGAAAATGTGAGTGTATGTGTGTGAGAGTGTATATGTGTGGTGTGTGTGTGAGATGTTTGTGTGGTGTTTATGTGTGAGTATGTGTGTGTGAAATGTGTGTGAGCAACTGTGATTGACTGTAGGGTGTATTGTGTGTTTGTGAGTGGGAAGTGTGTGTGAGTGAATGTGTGAATTTTGTGTATGCATGAGTGGGTGTATTTGTGAGGATATGTGTGGTGTGAGTTGTGTGTATGTACAAGTGGTTATGATTGTGTTTGTGAGCGTGAGGTGTATGAGTATGTGTCAGTATACGTATGGGTTGTGTACGAGATGTGTATGTAGATATGATGGGTGTGTGTGTACCTGTGCATGGGTGTGATTGTGTATATGTGTGATGTGTGAGATGTGTGTAAGTGGGTATGAGTGTGTGTGTGAATCTGTGAGAACCACCCTAAAACAGTGCCCAGAAACTTTCCTCTCCATTTGGAGTTGAAATTTGGGACTTTCTGGGGGCCTGTGTGGGCACACGTGTGTAGTGTGTGGTATGGCAGAGGTGCAGGGACTCATCTCTCTGGCACGAGTGCCTGGCAAACACTTGCTGCTCCTCCTCTGGTGAGCAGCCTTTATGTGTTTTTGTAATGCACGTCCCTTGATTGCTGCAGATTTATGCAGAGAAAATGGGTTCTGGTAATGGGCCGGCCCTTTTAGCTGTTGTTCATTTGGGTGGATCTCAGGCCCTCTCTTTGTTTCTGGAGGGTTTGCTGGAATTCTCTCTGAAATGTGCCAAGCTTCCTGCCTAGGAGAAGACATTTATTTAAATCAGATGATTTAATTCTCTCATTCAGAAGGAACAAAACACACAATTTGCATTACAGGGGCCTGAAGGAGAGAGTGAGGAAGACAGGGATGCAGAAGGTTGAAATCTGGTGATTTCAGCTGGAGCTGGGAGAGGACTTCAGTCCAAGGGAACACATTTCACAATTGGGCCTAGTTATGGTGACCCAAAGAATAAGGGCCTGTGTTTGGGACTTTTCTATGAAAAACAACTGATCTTGTTTGCGAGATTTGAGAAATAACATTCCCTCCTTCCACCCTCTGTCACCCAGCTTGGCCCTCCTGGAGATGGGGCTTCCGCTAGTCTCAGCCTCCAGCAGCAGAGCCTGCCCACTGCGATCTCCTGGCCCATCTCTGCGGGCTCCTCTCTCTCCCTCCCTTGAACTTGACTGCTTTGCTTCCAAGAACATACCACACCCCACATGTTTTTCTCTATTGCTTGGAACGTCCTCCTTCACTCTTTCTTTCTTTTTCTTTCTTTCCTTCCTTCCTTCCTTCCTTCCTTCCTTCCTTCCTTCCTTCCTTCCTTCCTTCTTTCCTTTCTTTCTTTTCTTTCTTTCTTTTCTTCTGAGACAGAGTCTCATACTGTCACCCAGGCTGGACTGCAATGGCGCAATCTCAACTCGCTGCAACCTCCACCTCTCAGGTTCAAGTAATTCTCCTGCCTCAGCCTCCTGAGTAGCTGGGCTTACAGGCACCCACCACCACACCTGGCTAATTTTTATATTTTTAGTAGAAACAGGGTTTCGCCATGCTGGCCAGGCTGATTTCAAACTCCTGACCTCAAGTGATCCGCCCACCTCGGCCTCCCAAAGTGCTGAGATTATAGGCTTGAGCCACCACAACCGGCCCTCCTTCACTCTTGGCCTACTTGATAAACCCTTATTTGTCCTTGTTATGTCCTCAGCTCAGACTTTGTTTTTTATGATGTGTTTTCCCATTTCCTCTCCCTTGCAAATATCTTTTTTTTTTTTTTTTTTTTTGAGACAGAGTCTTGCTCTGCCACCCAGGTTGGAGTACAGTGGCACGATCTCAGCTCACTGTAGCCTCCACCTCCTGGATTCAAGTGATTCTTGTGCCTCAGCCACCCGAATAGCTGGAATTATAGGTGTGCGCCACCACACATGGCTAATTTTTGTATTTTTAGTAGAGACGGGGTTTTGCCATGTTGGCCAGGCTGGTTTCAAACTCCTGACCTCAAGTGATTTGCCTGCCTCAGCCTCCCAAAGTGCTGGCATTACAGGCATGAGTCACCGCACCCAGCCATCCCAGCAAATATCTTGACTGTGGTGCTCACCACACTGAGCTCTAATTCTTTGCACATGTGTTTTTCTCCCACATTCAGCCATCAGTTTCTCTTGGTAGAGATTGTGTCTTATTCATCTCTGAATCACCAGATCCTAGTGCAGTCCTTGCCTCTCAGGAGATAATGGACTAGAAGCTTGCTGAATGAATGAATGAATGAGCACACACAGACAGGCACATAGTTCCTCACCATCCCACCTCCTATGCCAGAGTCATTACACAAATATTCACTCCTGCAAATGCATACTTGTCACCCCTAATTCACAGCGGCTGGATTGAATTCTAACAATTGATTCTTGTTCTGCACACGTTGGCATTTTGCTTTCAGAAGAGCTCTGGTAGCTGTAGCAGTCCTTTAATTCATTTATTTATTTATTTTTATTTTTTATTTTATTAT
>NW_016810813.1:291959-307644 GCF_001698545.2 Rhinopithecus bieti | reverse complement strand
AGTTTTTTGTATTTTTTAGTAGAGACGGGGTTTCACCGTATTAGCCAGGATGGTCTCGATCTCCTGACTTCATGATCCGCCTGTCTCGGCCTCCCAAAGTGCTGGGATTACAGGCTTGAGCCACCACGCCCGACCAATTTTTGTATTTTTGATAGAGATGGGGTTTCACCATGTTAGCCAGGGTGGTCTTGAATTCCTGACCTCAGGTGATTCGCCCACTTTGGCCTCCCAAAGTGCTGGGATTACAGGCATCAGCCGCTGCACCCAGCCTTATTTTTATTTTTAATTAATTTTTTTTTTCACTCTGTTGCCCAGGCTGGAGTACAGTGGCACAATCTGGGCTCACTGCAAGCTCTGCCTCCTAGGTTCACACCATTCTCCTGCCTCAGCCTCCCAAGTAGCTGGGACTACAGGCACCCACCACCAAGCCCGGCAATTTTTTTTTTTTGTATTTTTAATAGAGATGGGGTTTCACCGTGTTAGCCAGGATGGTCTCGATCTCCTGACCTTGTGATCCGCCTGCCCTGGCCTCCCCAAGTGCTGGGATTACAGGCGTGAGCCACGGCACCCAGCCTTATTTTTATTTTTTTGAGACAGAGTCTTGCTCTGTCTCAGTGCAAGTGACGCAGTCTCGGCTCACTGCAACCTCTGCCTTCCAGGTTCAAGTGATTCTCCTGCTGCAGCCTCTGCATAGCTGGGATTACAGGCATAAGCCACCACATTCAGCTAATTTTTGTATTTTTAGTAGAGACAGGGTTTCACCACATTGGCCAGGCTGATTTCGAACTCCTGACCTTGGGTGATCCACCCACCTTAGCCTCCCAAAGTGCTGGGATTACAGGTGTGAGCCACTGCACCTGGCCTAATTTTTATATTTTTAGTAGAGATGGGGTTTCACCTTGTTGGCCAGGCTGGTCTCGAACTCCTGACTTCAAGTGATCCACCTGCCTCAGCCTCCCAGAGTAAGCCACTGTGCCCGGCCTAGCTGTCTTTTTAGACAAGGTTTACCTGAGCAGCGCAGGATGAGGGAGAAAATTGGGACTGGAGAGGCATTCCAATGTTGAACCAAGACCAAGTTGGGGGGCTTGGAGCTTTGGGGTCCTGGTCGGAAGTGGGCTACTCTGAATGTGGTAATGGACTGGGGTGGGAGAGCCTGTGGTGAAAAGAGATCAGTGACTCAGAGTAGAGAAAGATCAAAGCCTGCTTACAGATACTATCTTTATAAAGATGAGTGTTCCTGCAGGCAGCCAGCCACTCCTCTGCTGAACCCTCTTAGGCTCTAGTGAGACCAAAAACAAGTATCTGGCACATTGAATGAATGAATGAGTGAATGAATGAATGTTGTCTGACCTTGAACATGCTATTTTACATCTCTGGGACTTACTTTTTCTCACCTGTAAATTGTGGGGGGTTGAACTAGATGCCTCCAGGGTTTCCACTGCCAGTTCTCCCATTCCCCCTTTGTCAATTAGTGGTACATGCACTGCACATGCATCAATAATCATATACTTCCATCAAATATGAATTTTGCCATCCGGGCATGGTGGTTCATGCCTGTAATCCTAGCACTTTGGGAAGCCGAGGTGGGCGGATCACTTGAGGTCAGGAGTTCGAGACCAGCCTGGCCAACATGGTGAAACTTACCTATACTAAAAAAAATATAAAAATTAGCCAGGCGTGGTACCATACGCCTGTAATCTCAGCTACTCTGGAGGCTGAGGCAGGAGAATCACTTGAATCTGGGAGGCAGAGGTTGCAGCAAGACAAGATCCCGCCACTGCACTCCAGCCTGGGCAGCAGAGTGAGACTCCATCTCAAAAAAAGAAAGAATTTTGCCTAATTCCTCTTCGTAGCCCCTTGAGCTCTTAGTAGAGGGGATGGAGACTCTGGAGTCAAACAACGCTGTGTTTAAATTTTTGAGTTTGCCATTAGCTAACTATGTGATTTAGGACAGGTTTCTTCTCTTTGCTTCTGGTCTGTCATCCACGGAGTGGGAATAATAATCATTCTGTTTATCACTCAGAGTTACAAGCATCAAGTGAGATAATACGTTCAAAAGAGTTTTGAAACCTGCAGACGTCACTAAGGTGTTATTTATGATTATCCCACGTAGTAGGTGATCAGGAAAGGCTCACTAAATGCATGGGTGACTTTCTGGATTTGCTTGTATTTTTACTCCAGCTCTGTGAACATAAATTCTTTAGAGTTTGTTTGTTTGTTTGTTTGTTTGTTTGTTTTTTTTGATGGACTTTAACCTAACTCTGCAGAGACCTTGAGGCAATGCAGCCAGGAGTTCCCCATCACTTCATAAAGCTCACCACCTAAGTGCTCCAACTTTGTCCCTCTCATAAGTCAACAGGGTGGGTGGGGGCTGGGAGGGGAAACAAAGGAGCTGTTAGCAGGTAGGAGCAAGTCAGCCCATCTCTGTGCAAGTCACCACCAATAAAACCTAATCAATGCAACCCCTTTTAAGTTGGTTGGATCAGTGACCCAGAAAATAGCTCCCCTGCAGAAAAGGAAATGATAGTCAATAAACTGAGACGTCAATGGGAAAAATCTATTAAAGAGAGTGAGATATCAGGAGACCTCTGGTGTTAACGGAGACCCTTTGGAATGGAGCCATGGATCCAAGAGCAAGTTTTTAACCCTCTCAAGGCCTGGGATAGCCTCTGCCCCAACTCAGATGGTGGCAGAGCCTGCAGCTTCTGCAGCATAGCTGGGCCCCTAGGTCTCTCCACGCCGTATTGAGGAGTACATGCTGTCTAATTTCTTTGTGCTACTTGCCTGTTCAAGCTGGTGCTTTGGGGTGCATGTGTTCCCTCCTAAGTGGTCAGCAGGTGGGGCTGGCCTGAAGCTTTTTTTGGGGTGTTGCCTAGAGATGACACCTCTCTGGCCCACAGAGAAATGAGCTGGAGGTCTCTGCCCCAGCTTCCTCCAGTTATAACAGCTGCTCTGGCCTGGGTGTTGGGAGCTAGAGGTCAAAGCCTTGCCCTTGACCAGGCCTTCTGACACTGCCCTGCCAGTTAGCAGGAGCCACTCCTCTAGAATTTACAAGGAAACGAAAGCTGTCCCCAAGAAACCGGCTGAAGATAAGGTAAAGTGCATGGCACAGTGGCGTTCGCATGGCACAGCAGCTTTCTCTTGGCCTGCACACTGCTTCAGCGACTCTTCCAGCTCGCTGTCATCAAGCAGGGCGGGGAACGAGGGACACTGTGGTGGGCTGGTGGGTTTCAGGGTAAAGCTGTATTAAACAGAAAAACTTGGGAGCACATCAGCGGGAGAGCAGCTCTCAGGATAGTGTGCGCTGGTTCTGGGAATGCTGCACAGCCTGTGCCATGCCTGTTGTCACCAGCAGCACCAGGTTGCACGTACTCTGTCTGTCTGTGTCTGTGTCTGTGTCTGTGTCTGTGTGTATAGCTGCTGAGTGTGTCTCACAGAGCCAAGGCTGCTGCTAAAGAATGTCACCACAGACAGTGACAATGTCTTCAGTAAAGGACATTTGGACATGCTGATGTATTGTGAATAAATGTGAAAATGTTAGAGTAAGTTAAAAAGGGGACATGTTTATATGGAATTGGGGTGAGCTTGACAGGGCCTGGCTTGGGCAGAGGGTTGCAGGGAGCAAGACTTGTGCCTTTCCTCTTTTCATTTGCTTTTGGACACAGCCTTTTGCTGGTGAACTCTCTGTCCAGTGACTGTATGCACCCTTTATTATTATTACTGCTATTGTTTAATCTTTGAGTTTTACAGTCTCTCTTCGGAAGCAGGGGAGTCATAGAGCCATGGTATTTACGCCGTCTAGATCAGCCGACTGTAGGGGAGATATTGACAGTTTCCTGGGCTATTTGGGACAGTTCCAAGCCCCACAGGTGGGTGTCTATGCTTCAAGAAGCCACAAAGCTCACACGAATCAGCTAAGATTAGCTTAGCTAAGATTAGCTAAGCTAAGATTAGTTGATCACAGATACATATCCCCAGATAGAGGTAAAGGGCATCCTCACAGCTCCCTCCTTCCTTCTCTCCTGCTGCTGCCCATGTTGCTTATGGGATGTCAGCTCTTATGGGGATAGGAGTGGTTAAATGCAGTGGGGGTTGTGAAAGATGTTCTAATATGTTTGTGGGGGTTGCTTATAAGCAACTTTATGAATATATAATTTTTGGAACTGGGCTGGTCCTGTTCCTATAACACAGGAACACATCAGGAAAATCACTTTTCCTAAGAGTATGAGAACCAGATGGGTCTCTGTCTTCATTCACCCCCTCAGATTGGCCATGGACGCTGGGAGGTTGGGGGAGGTTTAGTGGTAAAAGAATAATTGACAAATATGCCCCAGACACAGGAGTCGAGTCTCTGGTTCCTCTGAGTCATGGGTTCATGCCTTTTTTAGGGTCTGGTGGTTTTCTTTGGCATTTCAGGGAACATTTAGAAAGCACTGATGTGCCCCAAGGCAGCATGGTGAGCCCAGAGGCTAGGTTGAGGCTTCCTCTACTCCCATGCCAGGAGTAGGGCAGGGGCGTTCCTTAGAGACCTCGCTCCTTCATCCCCTTCAACTCAGTGACCCCCTCAACTGCAGAGGCCTGTGAAGATGGAGTCTGATGTAGCTGAGGATCATGAGCTACTCATTCCTGGGCAGGCCGCCTGCACTCTGGAGTTAGGGGCGCTTTCTCGGAGTTTCGCAGTGATCTCGCTCTCGCTGTGTGAAATTGGACATCACTTTACCTCTCCGAGCCTCAGTCTCCTCATCTGTAAAATGAGGGCCGATAATATCTCCCTCACAGTGTTGCTTTTAGGATCAAACAAGACAAGTTATGTATAACATATTTATCGTGGTCACTGGCACAAAAAAAGGGCTTGGAAATGATAGGGTTTTTTCTGCTTTGAGACAGAATCTCGCTCTGTCGCCCAGGCTGGAGTGCAGCGGCGTGATCTTGGCTGACTGCAACCTCCACCTCCTGGGTTCAAGCGATTCATTTGCCTCAGCCTCCCGAGTAGCTGGGACTACAGGCGTGTACCACCATGCCCTACTAATTTTTGCATTTTTAGTAGAGACAGGGTTTCACCATATTGGCCAGGCTGGTCTACGAACTCCTGACCTGTGATCTGCCTGCCTCGGCCTCCCAAAGTGCTGGGATTACAGCAGTAAGCCACAGCGCTGGGCTGGAAATGGTAGTTCTTTTACTCTTCCAAGATAGGATCTTATTTGCAAAAACGAGCATCCTATGTTACAATCTGTGAGTGAGGGATTTTTTGAAACAGAGTCACTCTGCTGATAGGAATGCGTGTTCATTGTAGAATGGGGATGGGGTGGGCAGGGGGCGTGCCCCTTGGCTTTTGATCACAGGGTGCCAAGTCCAGACGTCTGTTGGGGGTTGTGTGCTGCTACCACAAGGTGGCAGTGTTGGCAAACAAACCACATCCTCCACTGCTACAAGCTCGGAAGAATCTTACCTCCAATTTAAATTATTTTTAGAATGGGAATACTTAGGGATCACTTAATTCCATGACTCTACACCTTGGGAATGGAGGCCTAGAGAGGTGAAAAGCTTTGTCCAATATCACAGAATGAGTTGGTGGCAGAGCTGTGCCCTTTATCCAGGACTCCTGACAGTTTATTCATGAAACACGTATTTGCCATACTGCTCTTCCCTTAGCTTCATTTACATCCTTGGCTTGGGGTTGGGGGGATGGGGTGGGGAATTACTTGGGGGCTGCAGAGCTCTTGGTTCAGTCTTTGCATCTCTGTTTTCAGTGGAGCCAATGGGACCCAAAAAGGTTTACATGATTACCTGAGATAAATTGTGGGATCCCAGAGTCCCCAAGATCTTGATTCGATATCCACACCTCACTTACAGTTTATCAGTATCCTAGTGACAGAGGCAATGAGAAACCCATGATCTCCCCTCTACCATCCCCTCCCCAGCAATAGCTTGTTATTCCCTTAAGTCCAGGGTGAATGGGTGGGGTGGGCTGGGCTGGTTTGTCCTCTCAGTCCCAGGATTAGGAGGACCCCGTGGGGCTGTGTTTAAGGAGGCACAGCCTGAGGTGCATTTGCCTTCTGCTACACGTTAGGAACTAGGTGGGTGCTAATCCCCTGACCCTCGTTGAGTAACTGGGAGAAGATTACACCCAACTCCCAGCTGAGGACCTTGAGGCTCAGAGAGGTGAAGTAGTTCATCCAGGACTTCCTGAATGCTGAGCCCCTACTCTTCAGGAACTGACCCAATAGGGTGAGGAGGGATGAGATGGCCCACCTTTATGATCTGTGTACTGAGACCGGCTTCTTTGTCCTGCCACAGAAAGTCCCCTATGAATAGAACCTTCTTTGCACAAACTCTTTCCCTCCTGCCACTTCACCCCCTCCCCACTGCAGCTTCCCACGAGTTCCTTTCCAGAGCAGTCGCTTGCTGAATGGGTTGCTAGTGGAAATGTGGTTTTCAAATTTGGGAAATCTCCATTAAGTCCTTTTATTTAAGGAGGATGTCATTATCGCGCCTCCCTAAGGACTATTACGGTTCTATTAGGCAAGGCCGCAGACTTCCTAGGTACTGTCTGGGGTCTGATTCCTGGGCAGGAAAATGCAAGACAGGAAGAAGGGGAGGGGGGTTCAGAGAGAGAACAGAGGCTGGGGAGGGGGAGGAGAAGGAAGAAAGGAGGAGAAAGAATGAAAGAGAATGCAGGAGGGAAAGAGAAAGGAGTGAGGAAGTGACAGAGGGAGAGGCAGAGAGCCCCTCACCCCCCTCCCCAGGCAGAGGAGAGAGGGCAGAGGAGACCTTGGGCCACCTGGCCACCTGATAGTCTAGAGGATTTACAATGAAACTGGACGCGAGCTGCCCGGGACTGGCTTCTCTCTTTCATTACAGACACAGGCTCCTGGGGAGTTCTTCATGCCTTTCAGCTGCCAGCCCACCTTGGGGCCTCCACGTTCAGATTTGGGAGGGGCCTCAGTGAGGGCTGGGAGGGAGGAAGAGGATGCCCAGGGAGGGTGGTTCTGGAAACTAGATCTGGGGTCAGTTGGCCCAGAAGGGTGTTGGCCTTCCTGACCACTCCGGTGAACATAATGTTTTCCCATTCTGTGCTGCCCCCTCTAGAAGGCAAGCTCCAGAAAAGCAGACCTTCTCTCGGTTCTGTGTTCTCTCTGCTCCCAGTCACCGGAACAGTGCCGGACACATAGTAGGTGTTCCGTAAGTGCTTGTGGAGTGAATAGTAAATAATAGAAGTGGAAACAATTCCACTGCTTCCCCATCCTCTCCCTTGCTGCATTCAGAGCAAAGTCTTCTCGTGGATGGACCTCCTCTCTGTTCTCAGCAAAGGCTGGTGACCCTTTACACACACACACACACACACACACTGGGCAGGAGGGTCAGGTATCGCATGGCAAGCAGCTGACACTGGCTTGGTCAAATGAGAAAGGAAAAATATATATGCCCCTCCTGGGACCTTCTTGTTAGGGGGTTACCATCTGCCGGCTGCCTGCTGGAAGTGCTTTAGCCTCTGGGCAGGAAGGCTGATGCTCTGCGACAAACATCCTGACTGGGAAATCCCCTGGCCCGCAGGTCCCTAGAGCCTGGGCAGCCTCCTTCCACGCCATCCTGCCCCCATCAGACCTTCCCCTGGCTCCTAGGCCTGAGGCCAGGCCCCCTCTTTCTGCCTCTGAGGCCCCGCCGTGAGAGCTAGCCCAGTGCCCCCGGGGCGTCCCCTCCCTCAGAGCTCCTGTGCAAAAGTGATTAATGAGGCAGGGACAAAGCCTTTCCTACCAGCTGTGTCAACACGCCCCTGCCCCCGCGGCCCTGCTAGTTGCAGGTACGGGGAAGCAGCCCCCCACCCCCACCCCACTGCCCTAGGCAATTGCCTCCTCCAGGACTGTTTGCCCCTTACCTGGGCTCTCTTCGTGGCCCCGGGCCTCCCACTGGGCCATCAGTGTCTGATGGTGATGATGGTGATGATGATTTTATGATGCTTATAGCACTTGATGTTTGCTGAGAACATGACTCTTCTTTTTCTCAGCTCTTCTTTCCAGCTGCCTGAGCCAGGGGATCAGGTGTGGCTGTCTTTGGGTCACAGGGAGCAACTGGGCTACATTGCTGGCGCTGATACCAACTCCTCTGTGAAGCCTTCCCTGATCACCTCTGGCAGGCTTTGTGTCTATCCCTCTCTTCCAGTCCCTTTGTGTGTGAGGAGCTGGTCTGTTCCCCTCACTGCTTCCTTAAGGGAGGAGATTCTCTTTCTTTGGGTACGCATCTTTGTACCTCATCCCTCTTTCCCCATACCTCCGTTCTCAAGACAGCCTAGCACGGTATTTGGCATGTGCTGTGTGCTATGATAAATACTTATTGAATGAACAAATGACCTGTAGATCTGGAATGATCTGGAATTCCATGGCGTAGGTCTCTGTTGTCTGTGGTTCTGCAGACTGATTACCTTGTGTTTGATCTGGCTCAGACCTGCCCAGGACCACACACCGTGCCTCTGGCCCCAGCTGGTCTTTGTGGGGTTTCTAGTGGTTGCTGCCCAAGGAACTCTGTGGGGGAGGATGGTGACCTTGTGCAGGGGAGTGATGAGGGTGCGGTGGGGATTCAGAAAGCTGGAAGCGGCCCGGCGCGGTGGTTCACACCTGTAGCCACTTTGGGAGGCCGATGGCGGGCAGATCACGAGGTCAGGAGGATCGAGCCATCCTGGCTACACGATGGAAACCTGTCTCTACTAAAAATACCAAAAAAGTTAGGCCAGGGTGGCTGGCAAGGCGCCCTGTAGTCCCAGCTACTTGGGAGGCTGAAGCCAGGAGAATGGCTGTGAACCTGGGACGGCAGAACCTTGCAGTGGAAGCAGAGATCATGCCACTGCACTCTAGGCCCTGGGCGACAGAGTGATGACTCCATCCTCGAAAAAGAAAAAAAAGAAAGAAAAAGAAAGCTGAAGGCAGCAGCCACGTGCTTTTTTTTTTTTTTTTTAAATGAACATTGCATTTTAGAATAATATTAGACTTATAGAAAAGCTGCAATGGTAGCACATAGTTCTCATATACCCTTTACCCAGTTTCCCCTCATGGTAACATATTAAATAACTCTGGTACTTTTGTCAAAACTGAGAAATTAACATTGGTACGTTACTAGTAATTAACTCCAGTCTTCGTTTGGATTCCACCAGTTTTTCCATTAATATCTTTGTTCTATTCCAGGATCTAATCCTGGATACAGCATTGTATTTAGCCTGCATGATTTTGAAAATGGTGTTTTATTTAATATATATGCAAGTGTTGCTTTCTTCTTTATAACCTACCCGAGTTGTTTTTAGGTAAGAATAAAGGTTCTCCCTGCCAAACATTTCAGTAAAATATTGCTGCCATGTTTATTTATTGGGGCTTTTTAGACTGTGCTGCATACTGCCATATGCCCTGTGGAGGGTGAAGCACCGTTTTGAAAGGACAATCTCAGGCTGGGCATGGTGGCTCACGCCTGTAATCCTAACACTTTGGGAGGCCGAGGTGGGCAGATCACTTGAGGTCAGGTGTTCAAAACCAGCTTGGCCACAATGGTGAAACCCTGTGTCTACTGAAAAAAATACAAAAAAATTAGCTGGGCATGGTGGCGGGTGCCTATAATCCCAGCTACTCGGGAGGCCAAGGCAGGAGAATTGCTTGAACACGGGAGACCTGAGGTTGCAGTGAGCCGAGATCTGGAGTGCCACTGCACACTCCAGCCTGGGTGACAGAGCGAGACTCCATCTCAAAAATAAAAAAAAAAGACAAACTCTGGGCATTTTTTGTATTCACAGCAGTAAAATCTGACTACGGGTCTGATTTGAGCAAGAAGCAGGGGTCATTGGCTAGTGTAGGGCTGGGAAGAGCAGAGGGGCAGTGAGAAAGGATGTATATTTGGGGACGTTTTGAGGGGTAGAAGGTTCTCCACGTAGTAGCCTGGGATCCCCTGGGAGGCAGGGACGTGGTGTTTGAGTTGTGAGTAGAATGAATGTACTGGAGTCCCCTGGTTCATTGGTCCCAGCCTTTGTCTCTTGCTATTTGCTTATCTATCTTTTCATGTTATCTATTTGGTGCATCACAGTTGGTCCTGCTTTTGCTTGCATTCCTGGTAAACTGGAATAATTAGAGTTAAATTTTCAATTAAAATGTTACCGGGTATTCTGTTAATAACAGTGGTGAACGTTCCACTTCACTTTAAGCTTCCTCTGGAGCTAAGTCTTTGGAGTCCAGAAGGGCTGGAGAAGAAAGAAGCTGGAATACAGGAGGGGTGATGGGTCAGCTAAGGTCTCCACTCTTTGGCCTCCTCCACAGACTGGCTCCCTTGTGGTTTGCATGCCTCTGAACACGGTCTGCTGATGTCGTTCTGCACACACTGGCTTCTAATTCTCTCTCTCTGTTGCCTAGGCTAGTCTTGAACTCCTGGGATCAAGGGATCCTCCTGCCTTGCCCTCCCGAAAGTGTTGAGGTTACAGGCATGAGCCACTGCGCCTGGCCCTGGTTTCAAAAGGTTGGCAGGCTGGTGGGGCTATGGGAGGATGTGGGAGGTATAGCACTTGGAATTTGGTTTTGCAATTCTTCCTATCTTTGAAAAGATAACCAGTGACATCTGGGAGAGTCCAGCTGAAGGCTGGAGGGCAGGGAGAGGGGACTGAAGACCTTTCCACTGTGCTGGGGACAGGACACCCTGCTGGGTGGGCCTGCAGTCAAAGGTTCAGGACACTCCCACAGGCTTCTGCCCAAGGTCCCCCCAGGCCTGGCACTTACTGGAGGAGGCGGCTTCCTAAAGGCCAGCACACAGTCAGCACACCAGGAGGGCACTGAGCATGGGCATCTCCTGAGCCCTCTGGAGAGGAGGCAGCTCCTTTGATCTCTGGGTGGAGGAAGCCATGATGTGTGTAGTGGGGGCAATGGGTATTCACCACCATCTTCTTCCTAATTATCTGCTACAGATTCTCTTTCTGATCTTCATGTAATAATCTCAAATGTCTATAAGAAGTGATCACTGCCATAAGTGCCTTAAATAGTGGTTCAATTGTCGTTTCCCATCCCTAGTTGTTCCCCTAATTCAGACCATGTCATCAGGCAGTTAGTTGGCTTAGAAAAAAACACAGATTATTTATTTATTTATTCATTTGAGACAGAGTTGTTGCCCTCTTATTGCCCAGGCTGGATTGCAATGGTGTGATCTCGGATCACTGCAACCTCCGCCTGCTGGGTTCGAGACATTCTCCTGCCTCAACCTCCTGAGTAGCTAGGATAAGAGGTGCCCGCCACCACACCAGGCTAAGTGTTTTGTATTTTTAGTAGATACGGGATTTCACCATGTTGGCCAGGCTGGTCTTGAACTCCTGTCCTCAAGTGATGCGCCCGCTTCAGCCTCCCAAAGTGCTGGGATTACAAGCGTGAGCCACCGTGTCCGGCCAGGAACATAGATTTATTGTGCCAGACATGCTTTGGGGTATCGTCTGCTCATTCCAGCCTCTGTAGGGGGGCCAGGCTAAACAGTGGTAGTGTCCTAAGTCCCTGGGTCTCTGCTCACTGCCCCCAGTGATTGGAGCAGAGGTGGGCAGTTTATCTAAAGACAGCCAACTACAGCCTGGCTAGTGACCCAAAGCCCTGCCCTGAACCAGGAGCTGGGTCAGTCACATTCCTGTCTCAACTGGGAAACAGAAGTTGGACCCAGTAGCAGCTGGTATAGTAGTTGAAAGAGATTCCAAGAGGTTGAGGAGGAAAAGCCAAAGCCTTATGCAAGCCAAAGTGACAAGGAAAGTGAGAAAACAGAGTGAAGGAAGCTGTTGGCAGAGAGAGGAGAACAAGAGGACAGATGTCCAAAGAGAAGCAGAGTGACCATGAGTCAGGGGCCAATTGCTGTCACCCTTCTCAGTGGCTTTCCCATTCCCATTCTGTTTCTAGACTGCTGGCCACATATATCCTTGCCACAAGCTTCCCTTTTCCTTGAGGTGACTTAAGGGGACCTCTGTTCCTTGTAGATAAATGAGCCAGACCAGAATAGAGATCTGTCTTGCCCACTCCTGGGAGCCTTGTTCTCACCTTCCAGCATCCTTCAGATGGTGAGATATTCTCTAGAACTTTAAGTTGGAACAAGGAGTGTGTTTCTCATGTGTAATTTGTACCATGCTTCTGGTGGATTATGGGGGAAATGGGTTCTGGGGATCTGACTGGGGAACCTAAGCACCGTGAGAGAAAATGAGTCTTGAATTTTGACCAAGGCGCTCTGTGGTTGGGGTCTGAAGAGGGCGCTCCTGTGCTGCCCAGTTGGGATCTCACTTCTCTTTCCATTGTGTCTCGAATCAAAAATGCTACCCAAGTCTCTGTCACTTTCTAAAGCCTGCTCATTTTCTCGCTACCTCTGGACCTTGTGGCTTCCACATGCTACCAGCTCTTTCCTCTTTCCCCAGAACTTATTGAAGGAGCTGTCCACACTCACTGCCTCCACTTCCTCACATCCCATGGATTCTTCAACTCTCTTTCCACCCTTCCATGGAAATGATCTGTGGTTTAATGAGGTGCAGACTTTGGTCCATTTTGAAATTGCTCTTGCTAAAGTCATCAATGGCCAGCTTGTCTTCAAACTATGGCTTGGTTCCTGTCCTCATGCTCTTCCCACTCTGCTGTGTGGAACCCTTTTTCCTCTTTTAGTTTATAAGCTCTCCTGGTTTCCTGGATGTCACTCTTTCCTGCTCTTCCTCCAAGATCTCCCTTGCTGCCCCCTGGTCTCCCTTATTTCTTCCACCTTCCACTGTTGGCTTCTCACCTTCAGCTGTCTTCTCCCTTTAAAGTCTCCCTGGGTCAGCTCACTCGGGCTCATATACCCTCTGCTCACACAGCAGTACCTCCAGCCTAAACTTTTCCCTGAACCCTAAGCATATCATATATCATCTGATCATTTTATCAGAACAATCTTCCATGCACATCTGAGTCAACAAATCCACAGATGGGGACATCTTCTGCTCCCCAACTTGTGCCTCCTCCCATATTTCCCTATTTGTATACTGTTACCACTATGTACAATTGCCCAAATCAGAAAACTAGAAATCAAGCTAGACTCCTTTCTCATCCTCACCCTCCACATATAGGTAGGAATGATCGTGATCCCAAGCAGAATTCATGTGGGCACATTGTTCTCTGAAGGCTGTAGGTCTCCTCACTGGAGCTTGTATTCCAGGAAGGGGCCTTCTCTGGCAGGCCCAGATTTAGGGTGAGGGGAGTGAGGCACTCACCACAGGCCCAAAATGTAAGGGGCACCAAGAAGCTCAGTAATCAAGATAAATAAAATTTAATGCATTTTTTTTTCTTTCAGAGACAGGGTCTTGCTCTGTGCCTCAGGCTGGAATGCAGTGGCACAATTATGGTTCACTGCAGCCTGGAACTTCTGGGCTCAAGCAATCCTCCTGCTTCAGCCTCCTGAGTAGCTGGAACTACAGGCATGTGCCACCACACCCAGCTTATTTATTTATTTATTTATTTGAGACAGAGTCTCGTTCTGTCACCCTGGCTGGAGTGCAGTGGCCGGATCTCAGCTCACTGCAAGCTCCGCCTCCCGGGTTTACGCCATTCTCCTGCCTCAGCCTCCAGAGTAGCTGGGACTACAGGCACCCGCCACCTTGCCTGGCTAGTTTTTTGTATTTTTTAGTAGAGACAGGGTTTCACCGTGTTGGCCAGGATGGTCTCGATCTCCTGACCTGTGATCCGACCGTCTCGGCCTCCCAAAGTGCTGGGATTACAGGCTTGAGCCACCGCGCCCGGCCTTAATTTATTTGTTCTTTTTGTAGAGACAGGTTCTTGCTATGTTTCCCAGGCTGGTCTTGAACTCCTGGCCTCAAAAAATTTTCCTGTCTCAACCTCCCAAAGTGCTGAGATTACAGATGTGAGCCACTGTGCCTGGCCTAATGCAATATTTTTGTTGTTAGTAACTACAGTCTGTGAGCTGGCTGCCTGTTTTTTAAAACAAAGTTTTATTGGAACCAAGACTGAGATTAGGGTGAGGTGGATGAGACACGGTATTGAGGGAAGGATTGGATCTTGTGTTTATTTGAAATCTTGTTCATCATCAATTTGTACATTAATTTTGATTTTTAAAAATTGCATTAAAGTATTATCTATCTTGGGCTGGGCACAGTGGCTCATGCCTGTAATCCCAGCACTTTGGGAGGCTGAGGCAGGTGGATCACCTGAGGTCAGGAGTTGGAGACCAGCCTGGCCAACATGGTGAAATCCCGTCTCTACTAAAAATACAAAAATTAGCCAGGCATGGTGGTGGTGCATGCCTGTAGTTCCAGCTACTAGGGAGGCTGAGGTGGGAAGATTGCTTGAGCCTGGGAGGTGTAGGTTGCAGTGAGCCGAGATGGCACCACTGTATTCTAGCCTGGGGAAAAGAGTGAGAGTCCATCTTGAAAAAAAAAGTATTATTGTATTAGTCAGTTTTCATGTTGCTCATAAAGACATACCAGTGACTGGGCAATTTATAAAAGAAAGAGGTTTATTAGAGAATTCACAGTTCCACATGGCTGGGGAAGCCTCACAATCATGGAAGAAGGCAAGGAGGAGCAAGTCACATCTTACACAGATGGTAGCAGGCAAAAAGAGAGAGCTCGTGCAGGCAAACTTCTGCTTTTTTTTTTTTTTTTTGAACCATCAGATCTCATGAGACTCTTTGTTGAGCAGCTGTGATTAGCCAGCCACCAAAGGTGACAGAATGAGGCTTCTCACTCTGTTGCCCAGGCTGGGGTGCAGTGGTGCCAACATGGCTCACTACACCCTCAATCTCCCAGGCTCAAGTGATCCTCTCATCTCAGCCCCATCAAGTAGTTGGAATTACAGGCGTGCACCACCACACTCGGCTAATTTTTATACTTTTTGTAGAGACAGGGTTTCACCATGTTGCCTAGGCTGGCCTCAAACTCCTGAGCTCAAGTGATTTGCCTTCCTTGGCCTCCCAAAGTTCTGCAATTACAAATGCCAGCCTGGCTTCTAAATGTCTTCTAAAACCTGTCCTCCTTTGCATCCCCACTGCCCTGCTTGTCAGCCCCTGCTCTCTTCGGACTGGTCCTCCTGCCTCCAGCCCCACCCCTTTCCATACCAGCCTTCACAGTGCCACCTGGGTTACCTGGACAAAGTGCACATCTCCCCTTGGTGTTTCCCTGCTCAACTCTCCAGTGCCCTCGGCATGAAGTCCCAATGCAAGGCAGTTTCATCAATGTCCTGACCTGACAGACTTTCTCCTTGATCAAACCTGAGTCAGGGTCCTCTGAGTCCTCTTTTTGACGGCATCTTGACTTTGGGCTGTGTCCTTGGGCAATTTAGTCCAGTTGTAGCACGAATCCTGCCACGCCCATTTAGCAAAAATCCCCTATCCTTCCTATCTGATGAAATTCCTCATCCCCCACCCTTGATATCGCATTGCGCTGGCCTGCCTTCAGCAGGAATCCCCTGACCCTAATGCTTCTCCTTAGTGATTTTCCATCCACTGACCCCACCCTGCTCCTTGGCTATAAATCTCCACTTGTCCTTGTTGTCTTCAATCTCTTTTCCCTATTACCAAACCCTAGTGTGGCAGCCCCCCCACCCCTTAAATAAGATCTTCCATGCTGTCTTTTTTTTTTTTTTTTGAGACGGAGTCTCGCTCTGTCGCCCAGGCTGGAGTGCAGTGGGCGGATCTCAGCTCACTGCAAGCTCCGCCTCCCGGG
>NW_016810813.1:287606-291672 GCF_001698545.2 Rhinopithecus bieti | reverse complement strand
CCTCGTCGCCCGGCTAGTTTTTTGTATTTTTTAGTAGAGACGGGGTTTCACCATGTTAGCCAGGATGGTCTCGATCTCCTGACCTCGTGATCCGCCCGTCTCGGCCTCCCAAAGTGCTGGGATTACAGGCTTGAGCCACCGCGCCCGGCCCATGCTGTCTTTAATAAGTGTTAAGAATAATTTTTTCTCGGCCAGGCACGATGGCTCACGCCTGCAATCCCAGCACTTTGGGAGGCCGAGGCCCATGGATCACCTGAGGTAAGGAGTTTGAGACCAGCCTGGCCAACATGTTGAAAACCCGTCTCTACTAAAAATATAAAAACTAGCCAGGCGTGGTGGTGGGTGCCTGTAATCCCAGCTACTCGGGAAGCTGAGGCAGGAGAATATCCTGAACCCAGGAGACAGAGGTTGCAGTGAGCCAACACAGTGCCACTGCATTCCAGCCTGGGTGACAGAGTGAGACTCCGTCTCAAAAAAAAAAGAATAATTTTTTGTTTAACAGAACAAGTTGTCTCCCTGAGTCAGACCAGCTGCCCATGGATCCTACGCTGCAGTCACACCAGACTCCTCATGGTGTGGGGTATGTGTGTCCCCTTTCTTTCCTGCTTCTGTCTTTACACACACAGTTCCTTCCCTTGGATACCTTTTCTCCTCTCATCTGCCTCTGAGCCAGCCCTAAGAGTCTTCTCTGTGCTGCATGACTCCTCTCTGCTTAGCTGTTACCCCATTTGTTCCTCTGCACCATAGTTAAACCTATTTACAGGTCTGTGTCCCCTACCGAACTGTGAGCTCCTTGAAGGCAAGTGATGTCCATTTTGTATCCCCCCAAACCCATACCCTTACCCCAGTACAGGGTCTGGCACAAAATAGGCACTAAGTAAATGAATGAAGAAATGAATGGATAGAAAGGATGCCATTGTAGGGGAGAAAGAGTAGTATCTTTTACTTTTATTTAAAAAAATTTTAAATTTGCACTTCTAGGTATATATCTTTTCCTTACCTGTCACAAAGTTCATGGGTTGAGAGCCTTATAACAGAAGATAGATTAACAAGAGAAGAGCATACACATTTATATAATAAATTTATGTGACATGGGAGATGAAGACCCAAGGAAATAGGGAATACTGTGTATATTTTATGCTTAGGTTTAATGAGGAATAGAGAGTTGTGTAGAAATATGATGGAGGAGGCTGGGTGCGGTGGCTCACACCTGTAATCCCAGCACTTTGGGAGGCCGAGGCAGGTGGATCACTTGAGGTCAGGAGTTCAACACCAGCCTGGCCAACAGGATGAAACCCCGTCTCTACTAAAAATACAAAAAATTAGCCAGGTGTGGTGGCTCATGCCTGTAATCCCAGCTACTCTGGAGGCTGAGGCGGGAGAATTGCTGGAAGCTGGGAGGCGAAGCTTGCAGTGAGCTGAGACCATGCCACTGCACTCCAGCCTGGGAGATGGAACGAGAGTCTGTCTCAAAGAAAAAAAAAAGAAATACAATGGAAGAAAGGGGGCATGATCAACAGTAATCAACTCGGGGGAGCTTAGCACGGCCTGTTTCTTCAAATTCTTCTCTGCATCTTCATTCCTTTCCTCTGGCTATAGGGAGGACCCCTCTGGAATGAGGGTCTTATGACCTACTTTAGAAGAAGGACAGAAAATTCTTTCATGATCTGCTTCAGGGGAGAATAGTAGCAGGAGGTCAGAGAGATCTTCCTCCTTCTGCTGTTTTTGCCAATGTGCTGTATTTTTAGGTAGCATGTCCTGAACTCCATTACCATCTTGTTTGCCCCTTTAGGATCTGCCAGCAAGATTTTGAGCAAAATCCTAATCCCTAGCCTCATTTTAGAGCTTGTAACATCAGGTTTGCAGGTTAGGGGTTCCTGGTGCCCCAGCACCAGGGAGGAGGGTGAGAAGGACACCTTGGGAGAGCTGGGCCATTTCGGGGGAGGAAATTAAAACTAAATTGTGTTAATTGGTTTTCATATTGAATCCTGCTTCTTAAGTGTGCTAAATGTCTGGTTAAACAAATAGCTAAAAAGATAGAATCACTTTGCTATCATTTTTTGTGGTAAGGGAAAAGACAAAAAACAAAGATGTTGATTTAAGATATAGCCTAGGGCTGGGGGGCTGGGGGAAACCTGGTGAAGGCGCCTGTTGTTTGGGGTCGGAGGTCACAGGAGCAGCGGCTGCCTGGGGATCAGGCTCAAGGTTCTGGAATGATGGAAAAACCTGGCCTGACGCTTTTCCTCAGCGGACCCTTCACTCGCTAACAGGAGCCAGCTGAGCGAACACAAACAGAGGCGCTGTAACCAGCGCAGATCCCAGCTTCCTCTGAAATTTCCAGGCCTCTTTTTTCCTGTCGGATTCCAGACAGATGAAATTTTCCTGGCCCCAGCCCGTTCCTGGCAGCATCTCCCCTCTGAATCATCATAAATCAGGGCTTGGGGGGGAGCAGTGGGATTTTCCTGATTGACAAGCTGCTGCCCTGGTAAAATGGGGCTCCGTTTCCAAAGCTAAAAATAGGTCCGGGGTGCTTGCCTGAGTTCTCCCCATCGCAAGTTGCTGCGGGTATCTGCTTTGTATTGTAAATATTCATATCTGTCTATGATTATTATTTCATCGAGAAGGGCTGTGGACGTGCAGATGCTGGCCGCTGGGGGCCTCGGTGGTCGTAAGTGACACCATTGTTCACAGGATCACATGCGGGGGCCTGTGCATTCCTCAAAGCCTCCATCATCCAAGGAGCCCCCAATTAATTTCAATACAAACACCGGATTTGGCCTCCCCCGCGCCTTTGCAGCCATAACACATGAAGTCATGCAGCTTTGGTTAACCCAAGGAGTTGCAGAGTGAGATGGGGAGGCTTCTAGGCCCCAGGGAAGACTGGGTATCTGCCCTGCCTGGTTTAGGTGAGGCTGTTTACTGCAATGGGGTCTACAGCACATCCACACTCTCTCGCCTTGCTTCTCTCAGAAACTCTGAAATCTCTGATTCCTGATGTCACTTCCCAGCCACTTTCCCCATCTCTAGCCACTTGGCTGCCAATGTACCACCCACTCCTGTGGTTCTTTGCAAACTCCTTACCGTCCGTGCTCTTGCACACACAGCTTCATTCACCTGGTGCATCTTTTTACCTCTTCATCAGGCTCCTTCTGGAAGATTCACCTCAGGAGTGTCTTCCTTCAGGAAGCATTTCCTCATCTCTCCATTCAGGGTTAAGTACTATTTTCTTGCCTGGGAGCAGTGGCTCATGCCTGTAATCTCAGTACTTTGGAAGTCCGAGGCCTGGCCAACAGCCTGGCCAACATGGTGAAACCACATCCTTACTAAAAATACAAAAATTAGCCGGGCACAGTGGTGCGTGCCTGTAATCCCAGCTACTCAGGAGGCCGAGGCAGGAGAATCACTTGAACACAGGAGGTGGAGGCTGAAGTGAGCCGAGATCCCGCCAAGGCACTCCAGCCTGGGTGACACAGCGAGACTCCATCTTAACAACAACAAAATTAATTAAATAAAAAGTTATTGCTGGGCATGAGCACGCCTGTAATTCCAGAGCTTTGGGAGGCTGAGGCAGGTGGATCATCTGAGGTTAGGAGTTCGAGACCAGCCTGGCCAACATGGTGAAACCCCGTCTCTACTAAAAATACAAAAAATTAGCTGGACGTGGTGGCAGGCGCCTGTGATCCCAGCTACTCAGGAGACTGAGGCAGGAGAATCGCTTGAACCCGGGACATGGAGGTTGCAGTGTGCCGAGATCATGCCATTGCACTCCAGCCTGGGCAACAAGAGTGAAACTCCGTCTCAAAAAAAAAGTACCACTTTCAGCTGGGCACAGTGGCTTATGTCTGTAATCCCAGCACTTTGGGAGGCCGAGGTGGGCAGATCACGAGGTCAGGAGATCGAGACCATCCTGGCTAACACGGTGAAACCCCATCTCTACTGAAAATACAAAAAATTAGCCGGGCATGGTGGTGGGCACCTGTAGTCCCAGCTACTCAGGAGGCTGAGGCAGGAGAATGGTGTGAACCCGGGAGGCGGAGCTTACAGTGAGCCGAGATTGAGCCACTGC
>NW_016810813.1:275305-286492 GCF_001698545.2 Rhinopithecus bieti | reverse complement strand
TTTTTTTGAGACGGAGTCTCGCTCTGTCGCCCAGGCTGGAGTGCAGTGGCCGGATCTCAGCTCACTGCAAGCTCCGCCTCCCGGGTTTACGCCATTCTCCTGCCTCAGCCTCCCGAGTAGCTGGGACTACAGGCGCCCGCCACCTCGCCCGGCTAGTTTTTTTGTATTTTTAGTAGAGACGGGGTTTCACCGTGTTAGCCAGGATGGTCTCGATCTCCTGACCTCGTGATCCACCCGTCTCGGCCTCCCAAAGTGCTGGGATTACAGGCTTGAGCCACCGCGCCCGGCCTATTTTTTTTTTTTTGAAACGGAGTCTCGCTGTCATCCAGGCTAGAGTGCAGTGGTGCAATGTCAGCTCACTGCGACCTCTGCCTCCTGGGTTCTAGCAATTCTCCTGCCTCAGCCTCCCGAGTAGCTAGGATTACAGCTGTGCGCCACCATGCCTGGCTAATTTTTTGTGTTTTTAGTAGAGACGGGTTTTCATCATGTTGACCAGGCTGGTCTTGAACTCCTGACCTCAAGTGATCTGCCTGCCTCAGCTTCCCAAAGTGCTGGGATTACAGGCATGAGCCACCAGGCCCGGTTATAGTTATTTCTTTATTATGTGCTAAAAAGGGGTGGATTATTCGTGAGTTTTCCGGGAAAAGGCAGAGATTTCCCAGAACTGAAAGTTCCTCCCCTTTTTAGACGATATAGGGTAACTTCCAGAAGTTGCCATGGTATTTATAAACTGTCATGGTGCTGGTAGGAGTGTCTTTTAGCATGCTAATGTATTATAATTAACATATAATGAACAGTGAGGACACCAGAGATCACTTCCGTGGCCATCTTGGTTTGGGTGGGTTTTGGCCATCTTCTTTACTGCATTCTGTTTTATCAGCAAGGTCTTTGGGACCCGTATCTTGTGCTGACCTCCTGTCTCATCCTGTGACTAAGAATGCCTAACCTCCTGGGAATGCAACCCAGCAGGTCTCAGCCTCATTTTGCCCAGCTGCTATTCAAGATGGAGTTGTTCTGGTTCACACACCTTTGACAAGTGGGGATCACCCCAACCCCTCAGGTGAATGAGCACAACTCCCTCTCCCCATGCAGGTCTCCCAGAAAGTCCAAAACAAGAGGGTCACTGAGGGACAAGTACACAAATACACAAGTCATGAAATTCCATCCTTGTAAAGGATACCAGTCAGAGATGCCAGAAGGAGAAATGGGGAATCAGGATTTTAACTTGATTTTCTTCCTCCGAAACTTGGAAATGCCAAATGATGAAAGGATACCAGGGATACCAGGGACCCCGGCATTTCCTTTGAATTAGGTCTGGACCCCAGCCCCCTTTCTGCTCTGGCCACCCAGTAGGGCGAGATCTCAATCTCTGCCCAAACTATGAACTCCTTGACACAACCTAAGTCTTAATAATCTTGGGAACTACTCCTTCACCTTCCACATAAGGATCTGTGTTTTCTTCCCCCCCCTTTTTTTTTGAGACAGGGTTTCACTCTGTCCCCCAGTCTGGAGTGCAGTGGCCTGATCATGGCTCACTGCAGCCTTGACCTTTTTGAACTCATGTGATTCTTCCACCTCAGCCACCCAGGTATCTGGGACTACAGGCACGCACCACCATCCCCAGCTAATTTTTGTAGTTTTTGTAGAGACAGGGTTTCGCCATGTTGGTCCCAAACTCCTGGTCTCAAATTCCTGGGCTCAAATAATCTGCCCACCTTGGCCTCCCAAGGTTCTGGGATTACAGGTGTGAGCCACCACACCCCACTGTCTGGATCTGTTTTCTATAGTTCCTTCAATGTATCATTTTGTTCACACCTCCACGCCTTTGATCATGCTGTTTCCCCTGCCCAGCATTCCTGTGTTGCTTCTTTGCAGGTGGACATCCAACTCACTGACTTCAGACCGAGTCCAAATGTGGCCACTTCTGGGCAGGCCTCAGAGGCTCGTTTGCCTCTCTGGGCTCTCACAGAGTAGCAGCTTTACTGCCATGGGTCTGGTTCCTGTACTAGACGGGTTGTCTCATTCATTCTTTGTGCCTGTTCTCCAGCCTCTAGCGCTGTGCCTGGTTGACAGTGGGTGTTCAGTTAGGGCATTTGGAAGTGAATCACACCTGCTCATCTTCCTTAGCAGCTCTTGTTTGAGGTAGATCAGGTTGGGGCATTGCTCCCACTCTGACTGCCAGAGCTGCTTGGCTGAGTAAGGAGTCTCCTTCCCCACTCCCCATTCCTGTCTACTAGCCACATGCTCAGCTGGAAGGGATAACTGGTTGGGGTGAATGAGGGAAGAGCCAGGTAGTTGGTGTTGCTCAGGGAGTGAGGCCTCTAGACCCCAGCCAGAAAGGGTTCAAAGCCTGGTTCTACTTCTGACCACCTGTGTCAATTTGAGCAAGTCATTTGTTGTTATTGACCCTGAGTTTCTTCTTGTGTAAAACGGGGATAATTATGTGGCTTGCAAGGCTGTAGGAAGGAATAAAGATGACATACACCAAGCTTCAGGTACAGGCCTTGGCATAGGCCGCCTTTCCCTCTTCATCAAAGCTTCCGAACAAGGACTTTCAGCTTTCTCTTTAAGTCTCAGCAGTGGTCAGCTTTTTTTTTCTTTTCTTTTCTTTTTTTTTTTTTGAGATGGAGTCTTGCTCTGTCACCCAGACTGGAGTGCTGTGGTGCGATCTCAGCTCACTGTAAGCTCCGCCTCCCGGATTCATGCCATTCTCCTGCCTCAGCCTCCCTAGCAGCTGGGACTACAGGCGCCCACCATCACGCCCGGCTAATTTTTTTGTATTTTTAGTAGAGACGAGGTTTCACCGTGTTAGCCAGGATGGTCTCGATCTCCTGACCTTGTGATCTGCCCACCTCGGCCTCCCAAAGTGCTGGGATTACAGGTGTGAGCCACTGCACCCGGCCAACTGCAATGGTCAGCTTTACACAGGGCCCTTCCTTAATTTTCTAGGAGTGACAGAGAACAGCCGTCTGAGAGGGGAGTCCATCAGGGCTAGAAACAAGCGGCTCCACCCAGGCCGAGTTCAGCTGGAAAACCAGACCTTAGATAGGAGGGAGGAAAAATTATTAAAGGATTAAATCCAAAATAATCCTATAAGCCCCAGGAGGCTCAGAAAGCAATAAGCCACAGACTTAAAATCTGATCTGTGAAATCACGGGGGCAGAATCAGCATCCGAAGGCAGGGACTGGGTTTCGAGTGTATACTGTGGTCAGATCTTTGCTAAAATATGGCCTCATTTTGGCCACTTGGACAGCGTTTTGTTGTTTTTTTTCCCCTCATCTTGTCATGGTTTTAATAACAATGAGCGAGCTGCAGGAGTGGGGAACTCTTGCTAAAATTACATAAAATAAAATTTAATTAAAATACACAAGTCGTGAAATTCCATCCTTGTAAAGTGAGACATCTCAAGACTCTGCCCTGAGCCAATCTCGGTCCCTGGGGCCCCAGGTTCACGCTGGCTCCTCCTTGGGCCCTGTTAGAGAAGACACAGCCTCACCCAGGATCCTTGTTGCCAGTAAAGGGAGGAGGCATCTTCCAGTTCCTCCTCGAAACTCTCTCCTGGGTGAAAGAGATCCCCAGTGTCCTGCCCGTAAAGGCCAGGAGGGTCACAGGGCTGAGATGAGGGGTATTTCATGGGACTGGAGGCAGACTCCTGCATGTGGGCTGTGGGAAGGACTGAGCACCTAGCCTTTTGGGGAGAAAGTGTGGTTTTCACCTTTTCCTAAGCAGAAGGAAGAGTGTAGACCTGGCCACTGGAGCCCAGGAATCTTGCATTTCAGTCTCAATGACATCACAATTAACTGGGCAACATGAGCAACTCACTTCTTCGTGGGCCTCACTTTCTCCATCTGTAAAATGGGTTGATTAGCCTAGACCAGGGATTTTCCAAGGTGTACATTGAGGAGTTTTAAGGATTTCACAAAACCCTCCTTAGCGCCTCCCAGGAGTCTTGGAGAGTCAAGGCTCTCCTCCTCCTGCCCCCTTCCCTGCCTCCTTTTGTCTGTTTCACAGATTGGGGTTTCCTGTAAGACTTTGTCTGAACAAAGGGTGCTGAGGCTGAAAACGCTCGAACACCTCCGAGGATCCTTCTGGCTGGAAGGGTCTGTGATCTGCCCTTTAGTGTCTGACGCTGCTTGTACCTGGCAGCTGTTTCCTGTTAGTGCAGGAGGGCCTCGCCCCTCCCACTCCCATCTTTTTTTTGGTCTACTATTCTGAGCCATGGAACTCTGAGAATCTGATGAAAGCTACCAATCCTCTCCCTGGAAAAATATACACAGGAAAATATATATGCATACTGTGAAAATATAACTATTGGAGCATCGAGATCCCTATTGAGTAAGAACCTGTCTTTGGGAAAATTACCTGATGGGGGTATGGGCCCCAGGGCAGTGTATGAAAGGCAGGAGCAGAACCAAGGGAGGACCCTGCTGCTCTGCGAAAGAAAACGGTTCACTTCACGGATTATCTCACCACCCTGCAGGCACTGCCCTTGCTCTGCTCTGGTTGGCCTAGACAGAAATCAGCTCCTCTCCATGACATCAATACCAGAAGCTGTGTTGTAGACTTGGCTGAAGGTTTGAGGGCCAGCAAGGCAGAGTAGACGGAACCTCCTCAGTATTTAGTCTTCTGGTAGTGAGTGATTGAATCTCAACTCGAATTTCTTTTTTTTTTTTTTTTTTTTTTTTGGAGACGGAGTCTTGCTCTGCCGCCCAGGCTGGAGTGCAGTGGCCGGCTCTCAGCTCACTGCAAGCTCCGCCTCCTACAGGCGCCCGCCTCGTCGCCCGGCTAGTTTTTTGTATTTTTTTTTAGTAGAGACGGGGTTTCACCGTATTAGCCAGGATGGTCTCAATCTCCTGACCTCATGATCCGCCCGTCTCGGCCTCCCAAAGTGCTGGGATTACAGGCTTGAGCCACCGCGCCCGGCCTCAACTCGAATTTCTTGCAAGAGGCTGGGCGTGATGGCTCACACCTGTATCCCAAGCACTTTGGGAGGCTGAGGTGAGAGGATCACTTGAGCCCAGCAGTTTGAGGCCATCCTGGGCAAAATGGCAAAACTCCATCTCTACAGAAAAACAAATTTAAAAATTAGCAAGGCATGGTGGCATATACTTGTCTCAGCTACTTGGGAGCCTGAGGCAGGAGAATGGCTTGAGCCTGGGAGGTTGGGGCTGCAGTGAGCCATGATTGTGCTTACTGCACTCCAGCTTGGACGATAGAGTGAAACCCTGTATCTTAAAAAAAAAACAAAAAAAAAAAGAAAGAAAAAAAAAGAGGGCCTGGTGCGGTGGCTCACGTCTGTGATCCCAGCACTTTGGGAGGCTGAGGAGGGTGGATCACCTGAGGTCAGGAGTTTGAGACCAGCCTGAGCAACATGGTGAAATCCCATCTCTACTAAAAATACAAAAATTAGCAGGGCGTGGTGGCAGGCGCCTGCTACTCAGGAGGCTGAGGTGGGAGAATTGCTTGAACCTGAGAGGCAGAGGTTACAGTGAGCCGAGATCACACCATTGCACTCCAGCCTGGGTGACAGAGCAAGACTCCATCTCAAAAGGAAAAAAAGAAGAAAGAAAGGCAGATGGAATAAGTTGACTTATCTAACTGGGAAATTGCCAGTGGAGCCATGATCGTGAGTTGCACAACTCAAAGGGAGCACCATTCCCATTTTGGCAGCACTCACATCTGGCTCAAGTGGATCTAGTGACTCAAAGGACACTTCTCTTCTTGTCCCCCCATCTCTCTTGGCTCAGCTTCTTTTGGTCTTGGCTTCAGTCTCTTTCCCTGTAGAGAAGCCTCTTCCCTACAGTTGAGAAGATGGCCCCAATAACTCTAGGCCTACTGCACACCAGCCTAGTAACCCCTGTGGCTGGGTGGGCTCGGATATCATAGATGGCAAAACTTCCAGAAACATGGAATTGGGGAAAGGCAGTTCTCTGTTTTTACCAGATGGTGAAAGGGACACTGGGCGGGAAAAACAAACAAACACATCACACAAACACACACACACACACAAATGCAACATGAACGTCGACTCTGTCTTATTGATCTTGAACATTTGACCAAATCCTCAACACACTTGTATATGAGTGATTTTTTTTTTTTCCCCAAGGGAGTCATGGAGAAGAGAACAGAACACGAGTAGTACCTGCAAGGTGACAAGATGATTCACAAACTGAATTACTTTGGAAGATGGTAGAGCCAGTGGTAACCAGGAAGTCATTAGCCAGATCCCAAAATCCTTGGGGGCCTGAGAGTGGGGTGCATGTGGGATGGAGTACATGCTGATTTTATTTGAACTCAAAGGATGAGGTGTAGGTGGCTTATGCTTGTAATCCCAGCACTTTGGGAGATCTAGGGGAGAGGATCCATCATTTGAGGCCAGGAGTGTGAGAACAGCCTGGGCAACATAAAGAGACCCTGTTTCTACAAAAATTAAAAAAAAAACAAAAACTAGCCAGGTGTGGTGGCACATGCCTATAGTTTCAGATATTCAAGAGGCTGAGGCGATATGATTGCTTGAGCCCAGGAATTCAAAGCTGCAGTGAGCTATGGTTGCACCACTGCAATCCAACTTCGGTGACAGAATGAGACCCTTTCTTAAAAAAAAAGAAAAAAGAAAAAAGGTTGGATGTTGTAGCTGATGTCTGGATTATACACACAGAATACTGCATACAATTCTGGGACTTCAGGATCTCCCAAAACTCATGCAGTGGAGAGCCCCCATCTTGGATCCTGTCTCTTTTTTTGGTTCTCTTTTTTTTTTTTTTTTTTTTGAGACGGAGTCTCGCTCTGTCTCCCAGGCTGGAGTGCAGTGGCCGGATCTCAGCTCACTGCAAGCTCCGTCTCCCGGGTTCACGCCATTCTCCTGCCTCAGCCTCCCGAGTAGCTGGGACTACAGGCGCCCGCCACCTCGCCTGGCTAGTTTTTTGTAGTTTTAGTAGAGACGGGGTTTCACCGTGTTAGCCAGGATGGTCTTGATCTCCTGACCTCGTGATCCGCCCGTCTCGGCCTCCCAAAGTGCTGGGATTACAGGCTTAAGCCACCGCGCCCAGCCTGTTCTCACTTTTTTTTTTAACCACTCTCATCGGTGTACTTCCTCTCACGCCACAGATCCCAGGGCTGAGGCCCCCCCCCCCAACACTCAGGCCCCTCTAGTTCTACTCTGAGATGTGATACACACACTCCCGTGGGAATTTTCTGGACTGTCCTCAAAGGACCACTGGGCAACCCTGGCATTCTGCATTTGTACCAGTTCTCCTCCCCTTCAGGATGATGCAGCAGGCCCAAGAGAATCAAAAGTCTCCTGCTACCCCCACTCCTCCCGTCCCCACTGCTGAGAACCTGTCCTTCCCGATGATGTCATATCTGGCACATGGGCCTTAGCTAGAGCTAGCAGCTGCGGGTCACCCACGGCAGGACGCTCCTGGCAGGGGAGCAGCAACAACTTGGTCCTGAGCCTGAGCCGCTGCAGGATTTACTACTACCTGCTTTTCTTGGATCTGACAACTGCAGAAAGGGTTGGAGAAAGGATTTTGAATTTGTCCCAAGAAAATAATTCAAAAGAAGAAAAGCACTACAGGCAAGAAGGTATCCACTAGTAGGGTAGTGACACTAATCACCAACAACCTAGAAGTCCAGTAATGAGAATAACCAACATTTGCCCTGCATTTCACATTACTCCGCCTGACTCCTTGCAATTACCCCGTGAGCTAGGTAGGCACTTGGTTCAAGTTTACACCATGAGTGAGTAGCCAAGCTAGACTTTAAGCTTGAGCTCTCTCAACTACGCTACTCTGATGATATTCTCTCCCTCTGATTTAACCACTTGTTTTATGCAAGTTAAGTTAGTTACAAATGTCTTCTACTGATTGCTGGCTTACTCTGTGCAGGACATTGTACCAGATGTGCTACAAACGGGCTCTCATCAAGTCTTTATCCAAACCCTGTGAGATGGATATTATTTTAAAGATGAAGAAACTGAGGCTCAGAGTGGATAAACTATTTGCCCAGATCACAGATGTGTTTTAGGTTTTGTTTTTTGTTTTTTCTTTTTTTGAGACGGAGTCTCTCTCTGTCGCCCAGGCTGGAGTGCAGTGGCCAGATCTCAGCTCGCTGCAAGCTCCGCCTCCCGGGTTTACGCCATTCTCCTGCCTCAGCCTCCCGAGTAGCTGGGACTACAGGCGCCCGCCACCTCACCCGGCTAGTTTTTTGTATTTTTTTAGTAGAGACGGGGTTTCACCATGTTAGCCAGGATGGTCTCGATCTCCTGACCTCGTGATCCGCCCGTCTCGGCCTCCCAAAGTGCTGGGATTACAGGCTTGAGCCACCGCGCCCGGCCGTTGTTTTAGGTTTTGTCTGATTATTTTAACTATCACAATGATGATTACATTTTGATTCCAGCTTTTTTCTTTTTCTTTCTTTCTTTTTTTTTTTTTTTGAGGCGGAGTCTTGCTCTGTCGCCCAGGCTGGAGTGCAGTGGTACGATCTTGGCTCACTGCAAGCTCTGCCTCCCAGGTTCACGCCATTGTCCTGCCTCAGCCTCCCAAATAACTGGGACTACAGGCATCCGCCACCAAGCCTGGCTAATTTTTTGTATTTTTAGTGGAGACGGGGTTTCACCGTGTTAGCCAGGATGGTCTCAATCTCCTGACCTCGTGACCTTCGGCCTCCCAAAGTGCTGGGATTACAAGTGTGAGCCACCAAGCTGGACCCTCTTTTTTTTTTTGAGACAGAGTTTCGCTCTTGTTGCCCAGGCTGGAGCGCAATGGCACGATATCGGTTCACGGCAACCTCCGCCTCCCAGGTTCAAGCGATTCTCCTGCCTCAGCTTCCCGAGTAGCTGGGATTACAGGCATGCGCCATCACGCCCAGCTAATTTTGTATGTTTAGTAGAGATGAGGCTTCTCCATGTTGGTCAGGCTGGTCTTGAACTCCAGACCTCAGGTGATCCACCTGCCTCAGCCCCCCAAAGTGCTGGGATTACAGGCATGAGCCACTGCGCCCCACCTCCAGCTTTTTTCTTTTCTTTTCTTTCTTTTTTTTTTTTTTGAGATGGACTCTCACTCTGTCACCCAAGCTGGAGTGCGGTGTTGTGATCTCAGCTCACCGCAACATCTAACTCCCGGGTTCAAGTGATTCTCCTGCCCAGCCTTCCAAGTAGCTGGGATTACAGGCACGTGCTGCCACACCCAGCTAATTTTTGTATTTTTAGTAGAGACCAGGTTTCACCATGTTGGTCAGGCTGGTCTTGAACTCCTGACCTCAAGTGATCTGCCCGTCTTGGCTTCCCAAAGTGCTGGGATTACAGGTGTGAGCCACCGCACCTGGCTGGCTTTTTTCTTTTTAAAAATTATTTCTTTGGAATAAATGAAAATTATTTCTCCTCTCTGAGCCTCAGTCTATCTGCAAATTGTGACTACTCTGTAGGATTATAGTGAGAATGAGGTGAGGTACCCTATGTAAAAGGACCAGGCAAAGATTGGCATTTAATGAGTCTCCATCAGTGCGGGGTTCCTGCCTTCCTTTTGGGACCCTTGAGAGCAGCTTCTGTATTTGCTCATCATTTTAGTCAACAAGATAGTTCAGGGCTGGGTGGATGCTTGACCACGTATGCAGATGGCTCGGAGTTGGGAGAGTAAATGAATACAGCAGATGCAAAATAGAGTCTGCAGGGTCCTCACTTGGCCAGGGCAGGCAGAATGACTGTTTTCTAGAGCTACTGTAAAGTCCTACATTTGGGTTTTGAAAATCAGTGGCACCGCTGGGCAAGGTGGCTCACCCCTGTAATCCCAACATTTTGGGAGGCCAAGGCAGGAGAATCACTTGAGGCCAAGAGTTTGAGACCAGCCTCGCCAACATGGTGAAACCCCATCTTTACTAAAAATACAAAAATTAGCTAGGTATGGTGGTGCACACCTGTAGTCCCAGCTACTGGGGAGGCTGAGGCAGGAGGATTGCTTGAATCTGGGAGGCGGAGGTTGCAATGAGCTGAGATGGTGCCACTGCACTCCAGCCTGGGTAACAGAGAGAGTGTTTAAAAAAAAAGGGGGGGGGGGCGGGCACGGTGGTCACGGCCTGTTATACCCAGTACTTGGCTGAGGCTGAGGGCGGGCCGGATCCACAAGGTCAGGAGATTCGAGACCATCTGGCTAACACGATGGAAAACGTCGCCTACTAAATACAAAATTAGCCGGGCGCAGTGGCGGGCGCCTGTAGTCCCAGCTCTCAGGAGCTGAGGGCCAGGAGAATGGCGTGCCCAGGGCGGACTTGCAGTGAGCCGAGATCGCCACTGCACTTCCCGCCTGGGTGACGAGCAAGACTCCGTCTGCAAAAAGGCACAGTTATGCAATGGTAGGTGACTAGGCTTTCCTTACAGTTCATGGGGCATAGACCTAGGGGTTTTAGTCAACCACAAGATCAAAAGAAAATCATCTGTGAGATACATCCATTAAAATGCTAATGGCATCTTGGGCAGGAATCAGGGTACGATGTCCATCATACAGGCAGAAATAGTCCTACTGCACAGCCACATCTAGAGTGTTGTGACCCATTCTAGGGCCCATATTTTAGGAAGGACACTGATATATTGGAGTATATACAGAGAAAGGATGGGAAAGGTGACAGAGCAGGAGCACCGTCATCTCAGACAAACACCATCACTTTAAGTTCCAGCTCCCTTTCTAGCCTCATGAATTTCAAGGAAATCACTTCTTTTCTAACTACAAACAGCCAGAAAGAGCAGACAGTAAAACAGATAAGACAGCTCGGGCACAGAGAGAGGTGGGGGGAAGTCTCTTGGGTAACTGCCAAACTTTACCCTCATACAATGGGACCCCAGTAAAACAGTGGGCCTTAATAAGCACATTCCTTTCCCTTCAGGTGTACTACGATAGGGAAGCTAAAAGCAGACTCGGGGGTGTGCCTGCAGCTGCAGAAAGATATATGGGAACAGACACACAACTCTCCATCCAAGATAAGCACAACGAGACACAGAAGCAGTCCAAGTCTCTGATAAACTCTTCCACCCTGAATTCTTAAAAACTCTTAGTCTGTAAGAGAGTGTGTCTCCAACCTAACTCAGCCAGAAGCTTCTCTCAGGTTTGTTTTCTCTAAAATAAACCTGTCTTGACTGGTGAGCCACCTTTCATGTTGCCTTCCTCTTTCTTTAATTCTTTTTTTTTTTTTTTTTT
>NW_016810813.1:256036-272895 GCF_001698545.2 Rhinopithecus bieti | reverse complement strand
AAAGTGCTGGATTACAGGCTTGAGCCACCGCGCCCGGCCCTCTTTCTTTAATTCTTACAGAAGGGTCTGGAAATAAATGGAGGCTGAAGGAACTGAGATGCTGAGCTGTGTATTAGTTATCAATTGCTGTGTAATGGATTATCCCCAAACTTAGTGGCTTAAGAAACCATACACATTTATTATCTCACAATGTCTGTGGGTCAGGATTCTGGTATGAGTGCTCTGCTCAGCGTCTCACAAGGCTGCAGTCAGGGCTTTGGTTCAGGGGAAGGATTCGCTTTGAAGCTCATTCTCGTGGCTGTTGACCAGAGACATTAGTTCCTGCCCTGTGCTCTCCATAGGGCAGCTCAACGTGACAGTTGACTTCTTCCAGAGTGATGGCTCCAAGGGACAGGAAGAGAGAGTAAGCAAGATGGAAGTCACAGACTTCTGGTCACCTAATCTTGGAAGTGACAGCCCATCACTTTTACCCTGTTGTTTGTCAGAAGTGAGTCACTATGTCCAGCCCACACTCAAGAGGAGGGGGTACAAGAGGTTGGACTCCTTGGAAGCCACCTTAGAGGCTGCCTACCACAGGGGAGGAGGGAATACGAGGTGGAAGGGGAGGACAGAGAATAGACATGCTCTTTATTAAGAAGGGGCGCCTGTTGAATTGAATGTGGTTTGTGGACATAGAGGGGAGAACTCATGAGTAAGAAATGGCAAGGAGGCCTATTCAGCTGGTGTGTCAGTTAGAACTGCCCAATAATGGAAAGGACTGCGTAGGTAGATAGTGAGCTCCCTGTTACTGGTTGTATCCAAGCAGAAGCTGATGCCCTGTCAGGGAAGTGGTGGAGAAGGTTCTGCTTTGGGTGGCAGGCCGGACTGTCAGGCAGGCCTCTGAATCAGGCAGGCCTCTAATTTTCTGCCGTTTGAACTTTCAGCTATTTGGAATTGAGGAATGATTACTGAAGCAATCTCTACCTAATCGTAGCAGAAGCTACTTAAATAGTAAGCTCTTTAACATTTTAAAAGTAGGATTTTTCTACAAAGTGGTAGAAAGTGGGTGGGACTATCTTTTGAGCCTCTGTAATAGACCAGGTACTGTGTCACTTACTCCTACTAATAACTCTCCCATCTCACAGTCAAGCTCCTGGGATTAACATGGTGCCTCCAGAGCGATGGGGCCCCAGGCTCCTTTTCTCTTGTTGCTCGGTCAGCCTTAGAGCATTGCCTTTGTCTGCATGGCCCAGGACAGCTCTCCACCACTTCTGTATTCCCATGCAAGGATAAAAGAAGGGTGTAGGAAAAAGTCTGACTCTATTTTTTTGTATTTGACTGCTGACAGCTCTTTTTTTTTTTGAGATGAAGTCTCACTTTGTCACCTAGGCTAGAGTGCAGTGGCACAATCTTGGCTCACTGCAACCTCTGCCCCCCAAGTTCAAGTGATTCTCCTGCCTCAGCCTCCCAAGTAATTGGGATTACAGGCGCCTGCCACTGTACCCAGCTAATTTTTTCATATTTTTAGTAGAGATGGGGTTTCATCATCTAGGCCAGGCTGGTCTTGAACTCCTGACCTCGTGATCCACCCGCCTCAGCCTCCCAAAGTGCTGGGATTACAGGTGTGAGCCACCTCGCCCGGCAACTGCTGACAGCTTTTAAGCCCTACCCTTCTCTCTTCCCTTTGTGCCCTATGTCTAGCAAGCTGAAAAAGCCCAGGAAAATTAGCGTGGTGGTACACTGGAGGCTGAGGATTGCTTGAGCCCAGGAGTTTGAATCCAACATAGGAAGACCCCATTTCAAAACAAAGAAATCCCAGGAGTTCCCTTCTTTGGTGTCAGCAGGAAGTTCAAGTCACGAGCTGGATCCCTCACACCAGCCCCACCCCACCACCATTTTATGTCCACCATAAAAATGCAGGACTGGTGAGTCCCCAAACTGGGGCTTAGACCAGGATGGTGCTTCACCAAAGAAAGAATTCAAGGGTGAGCCAGTAGTGTAGGATAGCAACTTTTTTTTTTTTTTTTTTTTTTTTTTTTTTTTGAGACAGAGTTTCACTCTTGTTGCCCAGGCTGCAGTGCAATGGCATGATCTGGGCTCACTGCAACCTCCGCCTCCTGGGTTCAAACTATTCTCCTGCCTCAGCCTCCCGAGTAGCTCGGATTACAGACGTGTGCAACCACACCTGGCTTATTTATTTATTTATTTATTTTCTTGAGACGGAATCTCACTCTGTCGCCCAGGCTGGAGTGCAGTGGCCCAATCTCGGTTCACTGTAAGCTCCGCCTCCCAGATTCACGCCATTCTCCTGACTCAGCCTCCCCAGTAGCTGGGACTACAGGCACCCGCCACCACGCCTGGCTAATTTTTTGTTTGTATTTTTAGTAGAGACAGAGTTTCACCGTCTTAGCCAGGGTGGTCTCGATCTCCTGACCTCGTGATCCACCCACCTTGGCCTCCCAAAGTGCCAGGATTACAGNTTTTTTGAGACAGAGTTTCACTCTTGTTGCCCAGGCTGCAGTGCAATGGCATGATCTGGGCTCACTGCAACCTCCGCCTCCTGGGTTCAAACTATTCTCCTGCCTCAGCCTCCCGAGTAGCTCGGATTACAGACGTGTGCAACCACACCTGGCTTATTTATTTATTTATTTATTTTCTTGAGACGGAATCTCACTCTGTCGCCCAGGCTGGAGTGCAGTGGCCCAATCTCGGTTCACTGTAAGCTCCGCCTCCCAGATTCACGCCATTCTCCTGACTCAGCCTCCCCAGTAGCTGGGACTACAGGCACCCGCCACCACGCCTGGCTAATTTTTTGTTTGTATTTTAGTAGAGACAGAGTTTCACCGTCTTAGCCAGGGTGGTCTCGATCTCCTGACCTCGTGATCCACCCACCTTGGCCTCCCAAAGTGCCAGGATTACAGGCGTGAGCCTCTGTGCCTGGCCAATTTTGTAATAGAGACGGGGTTTCTCCATGTTGGTCAGGCTGGTTTTGAACTCCTGATCTCAGGGAATCCACCCATCTCGGCCTCCCAAAGTGCTGGGATTATAGTGTGAGCCACCGTGCCAGACCAATTTTTTGTGTTTTTAGTAGAGATGGGGTTTCACCATGTTGGCCAGGCTGGTCTTGAACTCCTGACCTCAGGTGATCCACCCTCCTTGGCCTCCCAAAGTGCTGAGATTACAGGAATGAGCCATTGCACCCAGCCTTGGATAGCAACTTTTATTGAAGTGGTGGTGTACAGCAGCGGCAGAAAGACCGCTCCTTGCAGAGTAAGGCTACCCCGTAGGTAGTGTGCCCAGAGTGACAGCTCAGAGGCAGTTCTGCAGTCATATTTATAGCCACCTTAGTCATATGCAAATTAAGGGGCAGATTATGCAGAAATTTCTGGAAAATGGGTGGTAACTTCTAAGTTGTCAAGTTGTTACCATGGAAAGGGGCAGTAACTTCTGGGTGTTGCCATGGCAGTGGTAAAGTAACATGGCACAGTGGAGGCCGTATCTTAAAGAGAGGTGCTTTCTCCTCCTTCCCTGTTTTAGCTAAATATTACTCAGTCTGATCCATCACTGAGCCCCACCTCTGGAGTCAAGTCCCACCTCCTACCTCAACATGACCAAACCTAACTGCAAGCAAGGCTGGGAAATGTAGTCTCTCTTGGGCAGCCACATGCTCAGCTGAAATTCTAGTCTGTAGTTAATGGAAGAAGGGGAGGATGGATATTTAGGGGCCACATCACCCTTCTGTTTAGGCAGAAACTGAGACACAGAAAGGCTAAATAGGCTGGGCACAGTGGCTCACACCTGTAATCCCAGCACTTTGGGAGGTGGAAGTGGGCAGATCACTTGAGGCCAGGAGTTCAAGACCAGCGCAGCCACCATAGTGAAATCCCATCTCTATAAAAATACAGAAATTAGATGGGTGTGGTGGTGTGCACCTGTAGTCCCAGTTACTCAGGAGACTGAGGCACAAGAATTTCTTGAACCTGGGAGGTGGAGGTTGCAGTGAGCTGAGATCACCCCAGCCTGGGTGACAGAGCAAGACTCTGTCTCCAAAAAAAAAAAAAAAAAGAAAGAAAGAAAGAAAGAAAAGAAAAAGCCAGGTGCGGTGGCTCATGCCTGTAACTCCAGCACTTTGGGAGGCCAAGGTGGGTGGATCAGCTGAGATCAGGAGTTCGAAACCAGCCTGGCCTACATGGTGAAACCTCATCTCTACTAAAAATACAAAAAAAGGTAGCCAGGCATGGTGGCGCATGCCTGTAGTCCCAGCTACTTGGGAGGCTTATGCAGGAGAATCACTTGAACCTGGGAGGCAGAGGTTGCAGTGAGCCAAGATCATACCACTGCACTCTAGCCTGGGTGACAGAGTGCGAAAAAAAAAGCTAAATGAATTGCCCAAGGCCACAGAGTCAGAACTCCATGCCATCAGCCCTGGTGCCATTGCAGAGAGAAGTGCCACTGTTACCAAAACAACAGGCATTTCGTCTCGGTCCTGCTGTTCACCACACAGAAAGCCCATGACTGAGATGATGAGTATTACCAAGGAAGAAAGCTACAATCCAGTCGAGTGCTACAGCTGAGAAGTTGAGAGCTCAGTCTCAAATCCATCTCCCTGGTGGACTAAAACTAGGGGTTTATATAGCAGGGAAGAAATGTAACAATGTGCAAGATAACAGGAACTAGGGAGGAGCAAGGAAGCAATCATAATGAATAAGGGATAAGTATCTATCTATCTCAATGTCTGGATGTGGCAATCTGGCAAGTTTCAGTTCTTTGATACTTTTTCTTTAGAGGCCTGAAGGTCTTTTCTTGAGGAAGGAACTCAGATAAAAACAAATGTAAGTTTCAGGCTTTAAAACCAGAAGGGGCAATTTCTATGTTTATCCAAAAAAAACTGTCTGTTTATTGGGTAGGTCTCACCACTTTTTCTCCTGAATGTCTCCCCCAGGAGACTCTGATCTCCTTGAGGGCAGGGCATGTACCTTTCCTTTCTGGAAGGCACCTAGTAAATGCCCAATAAGCATTGATTGTTATTGTGAAAAAGCAGTAACTGATTCACAGCTGCTTCCATAGCACTTCCTGGAGTCCAGCACTCACTTGGAACCAGACTCAAGTTTCTGGATGGGTAGGAGGACTGGCTGGGAACAAAAGAAAACAAAGGAAAGCTGATTTGGTTCTTTGTTCTGTGTAGCCCTGTGCTAAGCTTCCCCCTCCCCCAGCAGCTTGCACAGACCCTGGTTCCAGCATTTGCTGTGTTAGAGTGTTATTATGCATTTCCATGTCTGTCCCTCCCCCTAGACTGGAAATGCTTTAAGGTTCTTTAGTCCCAGCACCTAGATCAGTGCCTGGCACATAACAGGTGTCTTGTAAATGACCATTGACTTCATGAGTGGGTATTTTATCTTATTATTTTATTTTATTTTTGAGACAGCCTCACTCTGTCACCCAGGCTGGAGTGCAGTGGCATGATCTGAGCTCACTGCAACTTCCGCCTCCCAGGTTTAAGCGATTCTTGTGCCTCAGCTTCCCAACATAGCTGGGATTACAGGCGTGCACCACCACGCCCAGCTAATTTTTGTAAGTTTAGTAGAGATGGGGTTTCACCATGTTGGCCAGGCTGGTCTCGAACTCCTGGCCTCAAGCAATCTGTCCGCCTCAGCCTCCCAAAGTGCTGGGATTGCAGGCATGAGCCACTACGCCCAGCCAAATTTTTGCATTTTTATAGAGATGGGGTTTTGCCATGTTGACAAGGCTGGGCTTGAACTCCTGGCCTGAAATGATCCACCTGCCTCGGCTTCCCAGAGTGCTGTGATTACAGGCATGAGCCACTGCACCCGGCCTGCCTGAGTGAAGAACTAAAGAAGTGAGGACAGAAGGAAGGATGGGGACAGGATCGAGGTTTAGCAGGGTATCAGAACCACCGCACTAGCCAGTTTTACTGCAATAATGCTCCATGACGAGCCCTCCCAAAACACTGGCTTACATCAACCAGTGTTTATTCACATATTTTCCCCACTCATGAGTCTGTGAGTGGGGAGTCGCCACTTATAAGGCTGACTCTGCTGCAGCTCAGCTGTACTTGGTTCTGGGCTTAAGCTCAGGTATGCTCCGTGTGTTTCTTCCCTTTCTTAGGCAAGTTGCTGTTTGGCATGTGCCCTTCTCATGGTGAATGGCAGGAGTGGAAACAGAGTGCTGCTTCAGGCTTTACCTTGGAACTGGCATGCTATTGCTTCTCACATCCCATTGGCCCAAACTGGTCACATGGCCAAGCCTAGTGCTGCTGGGTGGGGAAGTATATTCCACCCACTCTCCTGCCCCAACGTCACAAGGTAAGTCACATAAAGAGCTGAAGAACAATCTACTGCAGCTTCCCTGAAACAAAACCCAGAACCTCTTCTGTTCCTCCAGTGAGAATCTCTAGAAGAGTGGCTGCTGGTCCCTGAGTGCCACTAGTCCTGATAGCCCTTTCCTCCTGGGGTTTATGGCAGAAAGTGACAATTGTCCCCATTGCCCATTGCCCCTTTCTTCTTTTTAGTAATAGAACACCCCAGGTTTTAGTTGGGCATGTGGTGCCCACTAGGGGCCACATTTCCCAGACTCCTTTGCAGCTAGATGTGATCATGTGACTAAGCTGTGGCCAATGGGATGATGCACAAATGCCACAGGCACCTCCTGATGACAATTTGTATGAGGAAGCTGCATGTCTTCCTCTCCTCTGTCCTCCTTGCCTTGGGCTGGAATGTGGGCTCACACGGATGGTGAGGTAGCCTCAGCCATGAAGACAAGGACAACGCTCTAGGATGACAGAGTAAGACAGCAGAAGGAATCTGGGTGTCCACACAAGCTCTTGGTGTTTGCTCTGGTTGCCTGCCTAACTCTGGTCCCTAATGTGAGAGGAAAATAAAATTCTCTTCTGTGTTATATTTTCGTTTGTTTCAGCATCTTAGCCTGTATCTTAACTCACATAAAGTCCCTCACTTGTCATCCCTTTGCCGCCCCTGCTCTGGCACCTAAAGACCCCTTGCCTACCTTTTATCTCCTATTCACCAAAGTGTGGACCCAAATCTCTTTTCTTGATTTTCCTTAGCAAAATGGGGAAAGGATGGAGTTTTTAAAACATCGTGAACTACAAAGAGTAGTCAACGGAGAAATAGAACCCAAGAAATGAAGCAGAAAGCAATCAAATTTCCATCACAGAGATACCTCGCCCCATCATGGCCATTACCCAGGGCAGTCTGATTGGGCTTTGCCCAGGAGGCTGGAAATTTAGAGGATATGGAATTTAAAACAATAATTGCAGAAAGTGATGAAAGTGAAATTGTTATGACATTTTTAACATTTTGACAGCACATGCACCCCTGCATGACACAGAAACAAAGGGATTTGGCCCTTCCATAGGAAGCTTCCAGAAGGTCTGTGGTTAATAACACCTCCTTTGTGATTCCTAGATGGAAAACCAAAGTTGGCTTGAGGGTGTGTTTCAGACCCTTGCCTGAGGCAGCCAAAGTGCCAGTTAGAGCTCTGTGTCTTACCACAGGTGACTCACCCCATGGACTCTGCACCTTTTCACTTTCACCTTTCAGAATTTCCAACTATTCCGATTTCATGGCCACCTTATGGAGCTTCTTGATCCCCAAACCTCAGGCTACTTCCCTCCAACCCGCGTCATCTTATTTCCTGCCCTTTCTGACCTGGGCTTCTGGCCATGCCGTTTCTTTCTTGGCCAAGACCAAGAAAGTTCCCCCTAAGTCTCTGGAATCCTTCTTCATCATTCCGGGTTCCATTCACAGTGACTTGTGTCATCCCTAGGCCATTGCCAGGAATCTGATGATGAGTCCAGGAAATAACCTGTGACCCATATTTTCCAGAGTCCTGCAGGAATTTGACATTTGTAGATCCCAGAGTCTCTCAATTTTTTTTCTTTTTCTTTTTTTTCTTTTTTTTTTTTTTTTTTTGTCTTTTTGAGACGGTCTTTCTCTGTCGCCCAGGCTGGAGTGCAGTGGTGCAATCTTGGTTTACTGCAGTCTTAAGTCTTAACCTCCTGAGCTCAAATGATCCTCCTGCCCCAGCCTCCCAAAGTGCTGGGATTGCATGCATGAGCCCCCCTGCCCAGCCCAACAATTTCTTAATTATACTATAGCCTTTGCTTCCACAGGAAGGAAAGGAGGAAGAAATATTCAGGGAACATCTATTATGTGCTAGAAATTTTCCTATTTTCTTTCTCATCTAGCTGCAAGATCATATGGTAACGTGAGACAGCAGGGAGGAGAAGACCCCTGTCTCACAGCCAGTAAGTGATGAGGCTGAGATTTGAACTCTAGTTTCTCCAACCCCAAAGCCTGGGCTCTTTCCTTCATGCAGTCTCCACACAAGAACTTGCACAGGTGCTCAAGGGTGCTGAGGGGGAGTGTTTCGTTGGAGATGCAAGAAGAGAGAAGGATTAAATGGGAGTGAGCTCAGATGAGGGAGGAAGGAGATGATGGGGAAGGAAGGTGGCAGACGGACTGGCTGATGGAGAGGGGAGGTGGGGGAAGGAGGGTCACAGGGTTCTGCTTTGACGGGGATTTGGGATCCCAAGAATGGAGCTTTTTTTTCCACACTGTGCCTTGCTGGAATCACCTCACGTCCCCGCATGCGATGAGCTCATCCTTCTCTTGGCACCAACTGCCTCTCATCTTGGCCCTGGCTGGGACGCACCAACATTTCTGCAGGAGGAATAAAGCAATAACAGGAATCTCATTTTTCTCCTTAAAATAATATCTCTCTATTCTGCCAGCAAGCAGGGAGCTACTCCTGCCAGCACTCCAGTGGGAAGGCTGTTCCCAGTCCGATAGAATTAGTGTGATACTGGCTTCCCAGGAGCCCCCAGCAGCCAAGGCAGCCCTCAGGTGACCTTGAGCTCCTGGCTACAGATGCCCTGATGTCCTTCTTAGCCCCTGGATAGTCACTCACCTCCATGTATGTCTCCGTCCCAGGCTCTCCAGGGCAAAGGCATGCTATTCTTACCAGTCCCAGGCTCCCCTAGCTGGTGGCTGCTTCAGCATCTCTCTAGGACCTAACCAATTTCCTACAAGGAAAGGATCACTGGAAAAACCATTTTGAACAGGAAGAATTTAATTTTTTTGCAATAGGCTTTCCCCTCTTTAAAGAAAAGAAAGAAAAAAGAGTCCTCATTTACTAAAGGTTTGAGCGCCTGGAAATTTCTTCCCTGTGTGCACATTACCCACTTCCTGGCTGCAGGGATGGAAGGACTCAGAGAATTCGAAGGATATTAAACAGATTCATAATGGACTCAGCAGTATAAACATGTCTCAAGTGCAGACAGAAATGCCACAAGCTCCTACTTAGTTTAATGAAAACATACACCAGTTGTGTCTGTGTTCCCATTTTACAAATAAACAAGGTGGGGAGATGGACTCAGAAATTGTCCCTGGGGAGCCAGGTGCCTCTGTTCATTGCAATTTCAATGGCTTCTCCTGCCCGCAAACAACTCGGAAAAGAACGCTTAATATAGCCTTGCAGACCAGTGCCAAAAGGCACAGCAAATGGGAGACGCCTGGCCAAATGGTCCGCAGCCATTCCCGTTCTTTGTGGTGATGCCCCGAGTGGCTGGGGACTCAGGGGCCCCGAAGAGGGTGTTACCAATCGAACGGCTCCAGGCAGCAGGATGTACACAGGACGGTGCATTGGGAGGCCTGCGTTCAAATCCAGCTTCTGTTCCCACTGCCAGAAAGCTATGCCATCCCAGGCACCTGACTCCACCCCTCTGCCTCCAGCCGAGTTTTCCTCATCTGTGAAACAGGGTAACACCCCCAGACCTGTGTCGCCTCATGATCGCAAGGGCTCTCTGAGACAAGGTGGGCCAATGTCCTGGGTTAATATGTAAATGACTTCAGGAATGGCCATTTTCCCCATTTTAATTCAAAATCAGTATTTCCTATTACTGGTTCTTTCAAATCTAGAGCTGGAGAGACTGTGTCACTGTCAGAAAGCCTAAACAAGTCAAGGCAGGACCATTGACTCAAAGGCGAGCATGACTAATTTGGCCCCATAACTAGTTAGTTCGGTGCTAGGAACATCCACCAAACCAGAGAGCTGGCTGGGTTGACCCGTGAGTTTGGTCAAAACGGCTGCCCAGTTGTTCCAGCAGGGGCACGGCCCACATCTGGACAGGGAAGAAAGATAGATGTGGACATTGGAACCAGAGGCAAATTCTTGAACCCTCCTGTGTCCTGGGTTCCTCATCTGCCAAATAGGGACTAATAGAAGGCCCTCAAAGGGAACTTGGAGTATGAAATGGTGGATTGTGTGAAGCCCTCTGGATGGTACCAGCCCCCAGCAAGCGCTCTGCAAGTGTTAGGTAATATTTGTGTCAGAGGAATTCTAGGCATTAACAGCAAGATGTTTCTAAAGAATAAAAGAAATTCTCAGATAAGGAAACCGAGGCTCCTAAGTGGGGCACGATCTGAGGAAGTTCACACAAGTTCAGCTCGCGCTCAACTGACATTTACCAGGCACTGCGATCATAGTAATCATCGCACGGTTAACATTCAGGGATCCCTTTCTCCATTCCAGGAACAGGGCAAAAAGTATCTTGTGCTTTAAAGAATCAAATCCTCACCTCTACTCTGTAGGGAAAACACCACTATCCCCATTTTACAGTTGAGGATATTGAGGCCCAGAGAAGGAAAGGACTTGTCCTGACCTTAGGTAGCTGGTAGCTGGGATTAGTCCACTTTTCTTCCCCAGAATGCTCGCCAGGCCCTCTTTGGCCAGGCTTGGGGACCTGGTTCTTTATTCTTGGCCCAGACTCCAGTGCTCCCTGCATCACTCCCTGTGGCTTCTTCCTCTATACTTCAGGCTTCCCAGGGCCTGGGTGTGCAGTCTCACCCAGTATGGGGACATGGGACAGGACGACTTTGAGCTCAGCCTGGGGCCTGGATCTGTGTCCAGGTGGGCGTCACTGTGTCTCCCTTACTCTCCTTGTCCAGCACTACATTTTTCATTGTGCTTGGTGAGTGCTTGCAGCATTCCCACCCCCAGGTTTTTGGCCATGCTCATGTCCAGGGCTCTAAGGATTCTCTGTTCTCAGATAATAAATAATAAGTTCCTAAGACTTCCAGAGAGGTGGGAAGGCAGATGCCTAGCAGCTCCAAGGCCTGAAGAGGCCTTGGATCTAACCCAAGAGTTCCTGGCATCCTGGTTCATCTGTCCCCGAAGAAACCTACTTTCCCACCTCTCTGACTGGCTGGTGTGTACATTATCCCCAAATTCTACCCGAGGAAAATAAAAAAGAGGAGTGGAGAATAGAGAGAGAGAGAGGAAAGAAATACCAAACCCTTGGGAAGAGAATAACTATTCCTCCTACTCATCATCACTTTATAGTGTAGAGCAGAACCTACTGTCCTAGACCAGACAAGAGAGGCCCCTGGCCTGAGTCTTCGCTTTATAACTCCTCTTGCTTTTGCCAGTCACGTCCCTCTCCATAGTGCAAGGAGTCCTCGGGGAAGGGATGTGCCATCTGGAGCCAGCACCCACTGATACACTGTGCTGGATGTGCCTGAACCCTGGAATGTCCTGCCCCAATGGCCCTGAGCCCACTTCCAGGATCTGCATGGGCTTCTTCCCGGAATCCATCCTCCCCAGGCCCCTGCTACCCCACCCCCAGTGTGTGCACCTCTGGACTGAGGGGTGTGTGTATGTGTGTGTGTGTGTGTGTGTGTGTTAGACATTAGGGCTAGGGCATCCTCATGCATCTGCCTGAAGCCCTTGCTGTGCAGTTCGGAGCTGGCAGGAGGAAGGGAAGGGGAGAATGGGCCGTGAGTAAGGGCCAAAAGCTGGCTTCTCCCCCATGCTGGGGTGTTCTACATTGAATTCCAAAGAGTCCAGGAACTCCAGATTCAAACCTGGCCTTCCAGGGTGTTGTGATAGAATATTTGTGAGAGTTGGAGGATAAGATATTTCATTTACAAGTTTACTAAAGTTGATTTTTTTTTTTTTAGCTCTTTAAGTGTTTAGACATATGTAGCTGAACTTCATCTACACTTTTGCCCCAGGCCCTGCAGTTGTTAGGAGTTGGTCTGGTTTCCACATCCCTTTTCATCTCCCTACAGACACAGTCTCCTTTAGTCACCATAGCTGGGTATAATCACTTGCACTTACAAATGAAGAAGGCTCTGAGGCTCAGGGAGGTTAAGAACTTGCCTGATTTTGCATAGGTGAGAAGTGGCAGAAATTGGACCCAAAACCAAACCCCCCAACCCCACATCTGGTTCTTTGCAACCCCCTGACCCGCGCCTCCTGCTTTGGAGACTCTTTCCCCTCTAGGAGGTGGTACCTTCCTCCTCTGTGGGTGCCCAGGCCGAGTGACCAGTCAAGTGGAAGGGGCACATGCAGGCTTGGGGGTGGATATAATAAAACACACTCACTCCAGCATGGGGGGAGAGAAACAAGGCTCTTGTTTTTCTTTCTTCTAAGTAGGTGCTCTTCCCCTGTCTTAACTGGGGGCAACCGAGAAGAGCACCTACTTAGAAGAAAGAAAAACGACAGCCTGTTGCTCCTTAGACTGGTGATTCCTGACAGCTCCTGTTTCAAAACCATAACCTCATCAGGCCCCTCTTTCCAGAGCTCCCCTCTCCCAACAAACAGAGTTTTCCATTGTAGAGAAGGGAAGAAATGCAGCTCTAATCCCCTTCGTTCCATGATTTCATCTCTTTCTCTCTGTCTTCCCTGGGGACTCCAGGCAATCGCTTGGAGGAGGGAAGGTGGGGCAGGGAGGGGAGCCAACACTTTCTTCGCATGATCTCGGGGGTCATCCGGGGCTTTGGGCAGAAGTGGGGAGCTGGAAGGTATAATCTATCCCCTCCCCAGCAGCCAAGAGAGCTGGAAAACTGGGAGGCTTCCATGAGACCACCCTCCCCTTCCCTCCCCACTGGCCCACATGCCACTGATTTCACCTCCTTGACTCTGTCCCCAGTCATGTATCATGAATACATGTGTCATGGATACTCTTGCTGCCTGAGCGCAGACCTCATCATTTCTCACTGAATTTTGCAACAGCTGCCTCAGTGGGCCTCTCAGACTTCAGTGCTGTCCGCCTTGGGCCCGTCCTCCACCCAGCTGTCTCTGTGATTCTCCAGGTCATGCCTCAGGAGTTCTGCAGCACCCGCAGGGTGAAGCCCACACTCCAAATGGTGCCCAAGGCTGTCCTTGTCCTCTCCTCACCTTCTCTCCAACTCAGTCATCACAATCTCCTCTTGCCGCTTTCTTTTTTTTGAAACAGGTTCTCACTTTGTCACCCAGGCTGGAGTGCAGTGGCACGATCATGGCTCACTACAGCCTCAACCTCCACATGGAGGGTTCAAGCAATCCCCCATCCTCATCCTCCCGCATAGCTGGGATTACAGGCGCATGACACCACGGCCAGCTAATTTTTAAAATTTTTTATAGAAATGGAGTTTTGCAATGTTGCCCAGGCTGGTCTCAAACTCCTGGGCTCAAGTAATCCACCCACCTTGGCCTCCCAAAGTGCTGGAATTACAGGCATGAGCCACCGTGCCTGGCCTTCCTTTTGGCATTTTATGATCAGTAACCCCAGATTCCATAAGGTGCTGTCCTGGTCTCTACAAGGCTGCTCTTGTTGCTTTCTCTTCTCCAGGAAACCTTCATGCGCACATGCACACACACACACATTCACATGTATGCACAAGCGGGACCACCACTTCTCCTTGGGGCTTCTGTAGAGTCCCCTGTGCTTCTCTCTCTCGTGTGCACTGACTACGTTTTCCTCCAGTCATCCTCTTGTCTTTCACCCACTAAACTCCTTGAGGGATACATAGTTTCTGCATTTTTACATTTTGCTTTCCCAGGTCCTAGCAAAGCTCTTGCCCGATCAGCCTTATCCCATGCTCCCACACACTTCAGGGAAGCAGGCAGACTCTCTGCTCTTAACCCTGTGCTTCCTATCCACACCTCCCAGCCTATCCTGCTGCCTGGCATGACCCCATTTGCAGAGCCCTTCATTTCTTCCATCTAAAGATGACTCTGACCCTATCCCTTCTCCGGCCCCACCTCTTTCTGCCCTGTTCTGCCTGGGGCCTCCTCCAGCCCGCTGCCCGCCAACCCTGGCTCTGCTGACACAGGCTGCTATGTGTTTTACAGACTTGCACTCCTGGTTTGAGGTAATATAGAGTTTCCAGGAAAGAGCCACATAGAATTGAATATCAAATATATATGTATATTATTTCTTATTTTTTATTTTTTATTTTTTGAGACAAGGTCTCACTTTGTCACACAGGCTGGAGTTTTGCAGTGGCACGATCTTGGCTCACGGCAGCCTCTAGCTCCTGGGCTCAAGCGATCCTCCCACCTCAGTTCCCAAGTAGCTGGGACTCCAGGCGCATGCTACCACACCCAGCTAGTTTTTTTGTGTGTGTGTGTTTGGTAGAGATGGGGTTTCACCATGTTATCTAGGCTGGTCTCGATCTCCTGAGTTCAAGGGATCCACCCGCCTCAGCCTCCCAAACTGTTGGAATTACAGGCATGAGCCACCACGCCCGGCCTGGATACTATCTATTGTTAGACCGAGAGTCAACAAACTCTTTCTGGAAAGGGCCAAATAGTAAATATTTTAGGCTTTGTGGGCCAAGAGCAAAATTAAGACGTATATAACAACACAGAAAATACATTTTCACAAGTCTTATTAACAATTCAAAACAATAATAATAATCGAAAGACACAGTTATTTTGGGGAAATGATATTTGGCTTAACTGGGATTCAAAGTTGGTGTTCCTTCTCATCAAATTGCTTGCAAATGTTCATCTGTAAAAACCGGCCGGGCACGGTGGGTCAAGCCTGTAGTCCCAGCACTTTGGGAGGCCGAGACGGGTGGATCACGAGGTCAGGAGATCGAGACCATCCTGGCTAACACGGTGAAACCCCGTCTCTACTAAAAAAAATACAAAAAATCTAGCCGGGCGAAGTGGCGGGCGCCTGTAGTCCCAGCTACTCGGGAGGCTGAGGCAGGAGAATGGCGTAAACCCGGGAGGCGGAGCTTGCAGTGAGCTGAGATCTGGCCACTGCACTTCAGCCCGGGCGACAGAGCGAGACTCCGTCAAAAAAAAAAAAACAAAAAAAAACCATTCTTAGCTCACGGACCCTACAGAAACGGGTGTGAGTCGGATTTGGCTGGTGAACCATAGTTTGCTGAGTTTCATAGTTTCTTCAGCCATCCGCAGCCTCTCTAACCCTCCAGTGCTGGCCTTGGCCTTTCCTCTCATTGCCTCTCCAGACCTTTCCTCTCATCTGCTGTCCACCTGTCCTGTCACTCCAACCCCAGGCTTCCCCGCAGACTCTAAAACTGTTTTTTTTTGTTTTGTTTTGTTTTCTGAGTACTGAGTATTTAAATCCTGTTAGGCTAAGTTTTTCCTATTTAGGCCAGCAGTCAGCAAGCTACAGTTTGTGAGCCAAATCTTAGTCTCCTATCTGTGTACATTTGGTGAGCTTAGAATTTTTTTTTTTTTTTTTTGAGATGGAGTTTCGCTCTTTTGCCCAGGCTGAAGTGCAGTGGTGTGATCTCGGCTCACTGCAACCTCTGCCCCCCGGGTTCAAGCGATTCTCCTGCCTCAGCCTCCGAAGTAGCTGAGATTATAGGCAACCCCCCACCACGCCTGGCTAATTTTTTTATTTTATTTTTTTTTGAGACGGAGTCTCTCTCTGTTGCCCAGGCTGGAGTGCAGTGGCACAGTCTCGGCTCACTGCAGCCTCTGCCTCCCGGGTTCAAGTGATTCTCCTGCCTCAGCCTCCCGAGTAGCTGGGACTACAGGCACGCGCCACCACACCTGGCTAATTTTTTTTTTTGTATTTTCAGTAGAGACAGGGTTTCACCATACTAAGCCAGGATGGTCTTAAACTCCTGACCTCGTAATCTGCCTGCCTCGGCCTCCCAAAGTACTGGGATTACAGGCGTGAGCCACTGTAGTTTTTGTATTTTTAGTAGAGACAGGGTTTCACCATATTGGCCAGGCTGGTCTTGAACTCCTGGCCTCAGGTGTTCTTACCTCAGATTGGGCTACATCCTGTGTGGGATTAGGGAGGACAGAGGAGGAAGCTTTTCTTTCCTAGCCTAATATACCCATTAGTAGGGCATTTCTCACCTGTGAGCCAATGTCTTAGACCCCAGTCCAGGGAGCTTGGCTCTAATGCTGATTCCTGGGCCTCATTCCCAGAGAGTCTGGTTTAGACAGGTCCCCAGTGCACATTAAGCACTGTCCTCTGCCAAGGTGCTCAGACTGCAGCTCCTGTCATGGGGATGAGGATGTCTTCTTCCTGTTCCAGAGTCAGTGACCTCATGGTGTGACAGATGCCACAGGGCCACATGTGTGCAGTGGAGTGGGAGCCCACAGGAGAGGTACCAAGTGGTTCTGAAGGAGTCCTGTGTGAGCATCGCCGGGAAACGGGGGTTTCTGAAGTGACCCATCTGGTTTCCAGAATGAATGTGTCAGAGGTAAGGACCAGAGATGCCCAGAGTTTTCTGTGAGTCTGCACCCAGGCAGGTGAAGGTGGTAGAAGGATCTGATCAGATGCTAGCAATGTGGCTGAGCGCTGACCTGGAAAGCACTTTGTTAATCCTGTGGGCCACGGATGTGAGGGTGGGAGATCGCACCTACTTGGGTCTCTGGCAGAACGGCTGCCTTCCTTTATGCTCTCAGGGGAGAGGGGCTAGCTTTTCTGAGGGCCACACAGAGCCAGACTGACCCTTCAGGAGCAATTCTCCTCCTTCTTTGTATTATGAAAAATGTCAAATGTACAGAAAAGCAGAAAGATGAGTATGCCATATACCCACAAATTAGACCCAACAAGAGGCTACATTTTTTTTTTTTTTTTT
>NW_016810813.1:230956-253434 GCF_001698545.2 Rhinopithecus bieti | reverse complement strand
AAAAAAAAAAAAAAAAAAAAAAAAAAAAAAAAAGGACTCCCAGAGAGCTGATAAAGCATTATTTCTGGGTATGTTTGTGATAGTGTCTCTGGAAGAGAATGACATTTGAATCAAGTGGATTGAGGAAGCAACATCTGCCCTCACCTAATGTGGGCAGGCACCATCCAATTGGCTAAGGACCCAGATAGAACAAAAAGGCAGAGGAAAGGTGGATTTGCTTTCTCTCTTCTGGAGCTTTTTGTCCTGCCCTTGAACATCAGAACTCCAGATTCTTAGGCTTTTTGGCATTCCTGGTTCTGAGACCTTCAGACTTGGACTAAGTCATGCTACTGAGTTCCTTGGTTTTGCAGTTTGCAGATGGCGTATTCTCAGCCTCTTATCCTAATAAATCCCCTCTCATCCATCTCTCTCTCTCTCTCTCTTCTATTTATTATCTATCTCTGGAGAACCTGACTAATACAAGATTCATTGTAGTCTCTATCAACATTCTAATGTTTTTTTTTTTTTTGTAGAAATGCAAAATTCCATTCTCAAATTCATATGGAATTGCAATGGGCCTGAATAGTCAAAACAATATTGGAAAAGAGAAAGTTAAAAGACTTACACTTAGCCGAGCACAGTGGCTCTTGCCTGTAATCCCAGCACTTTGGGAGGCCAAGGCAGGCAAATTACCTGAGGTCAGGAGTTCGAGACCAGCCTGGCCAACATGGTGAAACCCCATCTGTACTAAAATACAAAATTAGCTGGGCATGGTGGCACACACCTGTAGTTCCAGCTACTTGGGAGGCTGAGGCAAGAGAATCGCTCGAATCTGGGAGGTGGAGGTTGCAGTGAGCTGAGATTGCACCATTGCACTCCAGCCTGGGCAACAAGAGCAAAATTCTGTCTCAAAGAAAACACAACAACAACAACAACCCACAATGAGGTACCACTTCACACCCACTAGGATGGCTATAATTTAAAACAATGGAAAGTGGCAAAAGTTGGCAAGGCTAGGAAGAAATAAGAATCTTCATACATTGCAGGTGGGAAAGTAAATGTAGCAGCTGCTTTGGAAAACATTTTGATGATTCCTCAAAAAGTTAAACATAGACTTAGCATGTGACTCAACAATTCCTCTTCTAGGCATATACCCAAGAGAAATGAAAACATGCCCACACAGAAATTTGAACACAAATGCTTATAGCAGCATTATTCATATTAGACAAAAGGTGGAAACAACTCAAATGTGCATTAATGAATGAATGGATAAACAAACTGTGTTATACTAATGCAATGGAATATTATTTTCCACAAAATGGAATGAACTATCAGAACACGCTCAAGTGGATGAACCTCAGAAACATGCTAAGCCAAAGAAGCCAAGTACAAAATGTCACACATTTTATGATTCTTTTTATATGAATATTTAGAATAGGCAAATGTATAAAGATAAGAAACAGATTCGTGATTGCTAGAGGGTGGGGGAAGGGAGTAATGGGTGTGATTACTTAAATAGTATGGGATTTTTTTTTTTTTTTTTTTCCCAAGTAGAGATAGGATCTCACTCTGTCACCCAGGCTGGAGTGCAGTGACACAATCATAGCTCACTGCAGCCTCCACCTCCTGGGCTCAAGTGATCCACCTCAACCTCCAAAGAAGCCGAGACCACAGGTGCATGCCACCATGATCAGCTAATTTATTTTTATTTTTTGTAGAGATGGGGGTCTCACTATGTTGCCTAGGTTGATCTCAAACGCCTGGGCTCAAGTGATCTCCCTTGGCCTCCCAGAGTGTTGGGATTACAGGCTTGAGCCACTGTGCCCAGCCTTTTATTTTCTTGACATTAACTTTTTCAAGTGACCAAGCTAGTCATCCTGTAGGAATTGTCTATTGTTTCCTTGCCTTGTTTAGCTCGTTCCCCCATTCTCCACCCTTGTAAACTGGAAGTTAGAGCTAAAGACCTGAGTTAAGTTCCTTACCACTTTTGTCAAGCACACTTCTGAGCCATGTAGGGTACATAAGGAGGCAGATCACATGGCTACCCTGCCATTTGTGATGCTAAATTAATCACTGGATTAAGACTGGGAAAGCTAGATTTTTCCATGGGCAATGTACTTTTTTTCTTTCTTTCTTTTTTTTTTTTTGTCTTTGAGATGGAGTCTCACTCTGTCACCCAGGCTGGAGTGCAATGGTGTGGTCTCAGCTCCCTGCAACTTCCACCTCCCAGGTTCAAGCAATTCTCCTGCCTCAGCCTCCTGAGTAGCTGGGACTACAGATGCATGTCACCACACCTGGCTAATTTTTGTATTTTTAGTAGAGACGGGGTTTCACTATGTTGGCCAGGCTGGTCTCGAACTCCTGACCTCGTGATCCGCCCACCTCAGCTTCCCAAAGTGCTGGGATTACAGAGCATGAGCCACCATGCCCAGCCAGCAATGTTCTTTTTTACCCTTTGTCACTGACCAACCTTCTAGGGTGATACTGGCAGTATAGGTGAATATCTAGTTTCCTGAATATCTAGTTCCCTGAATAATCTTCTTTGAGTCTCCCCAACATCCCTGGCATGTAAATTATTATATCTCATTTTATGAATAAAGAAACTGGTTGGGCACGGTGGCTCACGCCTGTAATCTCAGCACTTTGGGAGGCTGAGGCGGGTGGATCACCTGAGGCTAAGTGTTCAGGATCAGCCTGGGCAACATGGCGAAGCCCCATCTCTACTGAAAATACAAAAAATTAACTGAGCATGGTGGCTCACACCTGTAATCCCAGCTACTGAGGAGGCTAAAGCACGAGAATCACTTGAACCCAGGAGGCAGAGGTTGTGCAGTGAGCCAAGATGGTGCCACTGCACTCCAGCTTAGGGGAGAGAGTGAGACCCTGTCTCAAAAGGGGAGGGGGGAGAAAGAAAGAAAGAAAGTGAGTTTCAGGGAGATTCAATAATTTGCCCAAAGCATAGAGAGATATTTTGAGATTTTCACTTGCATTGTTTTCCTTCACTTTAGTCTGCCCTTTTATGTGCTGCCCAATGCCAGCAGACAGCCTAGTGTACTTAGGTACCCTCACAGGGTGGACAGATTCCACCTTCCCAGATGCAAGCAGCTCTGACTGCTGCTGCCTATTAGCACGGTCCTGTGAAGGCTGAGGACACAGCTTGAGACCCTGAGGACAATGGTAGCTGGAGAGAAATGGGCACGATGGGAAGAATGCCCCCTGCCCCCTCCCCCCATCTCTCCCCAACCCTCCACTACCTAAGCCTTTTGTAAGCAAGAGGAGCAGACCAGATCTCCTGGAAAGGAGAAAAAAAAAAAAAAAAAAGGAAAAAATTCTCCCATCTGTTGAGTATTAACCTCTGAACCATTTAACCAAACATTGGCTTCTTCTGTCATTTGATAAGGTGTATCCAGCAAAGGGAGATGAGAAAATTGGGAGGTTATTCTTTTAAATTACATCAGCAGGGGGTTTGTTCCTGCCGCAGAGCTCAGAGGGTCCCGTCTGGGACATCACATCACCACCAGCACACTCAAGGACAGGCTGAGTGCTTTCCTCTGCCTGGGAGTTCAGGCATTCACAGGGATATACACATATATATATATATAAAAAGCAAGAGGGTTTTGAAAATAAAGTCCATGCACGGCAGGCTGTCTGCCCTGAGCCAGCACTGTAGCAAGGGGTGATTATGGAGGAAGGAATGGTTTGTGTCACCGTCACACAGAAATGTCCGACGGCTTTTCTGCAGAGACAACACCTCTCAGTCTTCCAGAGACTCTCTGCTCAGATTTCCGGAGCTGTCGGGGACCTCCAAGGCCATTCTGCCTGTCCCAGCCACCCTTTGAGTTGGGTTTCTCGGCTGGATGGGCCAGGGAGCAGTCTAGACAGATAGGGACCTTCAGTGCTGGCCAGCTGGCTTCCGCTGGCAGGTCGGACCCGCTGTGAGGACATTAAGCCCTGGACAGAGGGCAGGAGCCCAGACTTTGGCTGCTGTCTTTGGTCCAGCCCTCCCTCCTGTCCCTCTTCTGACCTCCAACTGAAGCCTAGGGAGATAAGAGCAGCTTATCTCCCTAGGTTTATGTCCTTCCTGAACTAGTCCTGTCTCTCTGGGCCTCAGTTTCCCCATGAGTGCAAGGAGCTGGATGGGAGGGTCTCCAAGGGCCTATCAACTCTGCTACATAGTGGTGTTTGTTCATAAGATTCCTTTGGCCGGGCACAGTGGCTCACACCTGTAATCCCAGCACTTTGGGAGGCTGAGGCAGGCAGATTGCCTGAGGTCAGAAGTTCAAGATCAGCCTGGACAACATGGTGAAACCCCATCTCTACTAAAAACACAAAAATTAGCTGGGCGTGGTGGCAGGCACCTGTAATCCCGGCTACTTTGGAGGCTCAGGCAGGAGAATCGCTGGAGCGGAGGTGCCAGTGAGCACGAGATTGGTGCCCCTGCACTCCAGGCCTGGGTGACAGAGTGAGACTCCATCTCAAAAAAAAAAAAAAACAGTAACCAGCCCAGTGGCTCATGCCCTGAATCCCAGCACTTTGGGAGCGAAGCGGGCGATCACGAGGTTCAGGAGATTGACACCATCCTGGCTAACACGGTGAAAATTCATCTCTATAAAAAATATAAAAAATTAAGCCAGACGTGGTGGCGGGCGTCTGTAGTCCCCAGCTACTCGGAGAGGGCTGACAGAGGAATGGCGTGAACCCGGTAGGCCGGAGCTGCATAGCTGAGATCACACCACTGCACTCCAGCCCTGGGAAACAGAGCAAGACCTCTGTCTCAAAAAAAAAAAAAAAAAAAAAAAAAAAAAAAAAAAAAAAAAAAAAAAAAATTTTTTTTTATTTGGTGAGGGGAAACACCTATTCTCTACCTTTCCCAGTGACTCACAGCCCATTTGTTGAAAGTCTTCCCTGCCATCTTTTCTAGCCTCATTTCACTGAAACTTCACTCTTTTTTGTTTTTTTTTTTTTGAGATGGAGTCTTGCTGTGTCGCCCAGGCTGGAGTGCAGTGGAGCAATATCAGCTCACTGCAAGCTTAGCCTCCCACGTTCATGCCATTCTCCTGCTTCTGCCCAGCCAAAACTTCACTCCTTTTATCTGGTCCTTGGTTTCCAGAGCCAGTGAGGTGTGGTGGTGAGCACCTGTAGCCACAGCTATTTGGGAGGCTGAGGTGGGAGGATCACTTGAGCCCAGGAGGTTGGGGCTACAGTGAGCTGTGGTTGTGCCACTGCACTCCAGCCTGGATGACAGAGGGAGATCCTGTCTCATAAAATTAAAAAATTGTTCTTTTTCTTATTCTCTCATAGTGCCCATCCCAAGTCTTACCTGTAGCAGACACTTGGCGGATGTTTACTGGATGTATATCAGCCACTAACCTTTGGACCACCTTTGAGAGCTTACTGAATCTTCTTCTTCTTCTTTCTTCTTCTTCCTTCTTCTTCCTTCTTCTCCCTTCTTCTTCCTTCTTCTTTCTTCCTCCTCCTCCTCCTCCTTCTTCTTTTTCTCCTTCTTCTTTTTTTCTCCTTCTCCTCCTTTTCCATCTCCTTCTCCTCCTTCTCCTCCTCCTCTTCCTCCTCTTCCTCCTTCTCCTTCTCCTCCTCCTTCTTGTTCAGATGGAGTCTCACTCTGTTGCCCAGACTGGAGTGCAGTGGCGCAATCTCAGCTCACTGCAACATCCGCTCACGGGTTCAAGCAATTCTCTTGCCTCAGCCTCCTGAGTAGCTGAGATTATAGGTGCGCACCACCATGCCCAGCTAAGTTTTGTATTTTTACAAAACAGATGGGGTTTCACCATGTTGGCCAGGCTGGTCTCAAACTCCTGACCTCAGGTGATCCACCCGCCTCGGCCTCCCAGAGTGCTGGGATTACAGGCGTGAGCCACCGCACCCGGCCCGTATATTCTTTAATTATCCCAACACCCTTTCAGAAGGCAGGTTGCTCTTGCTGTCATTTACAGATGTGGAAACTGAGGCTGATCCTTTGTGACTTCCAGCTTGCTGAGGGGTTAAGGTGCTTTTCGGAGCCCCCTGCTGACAGTTCTCTGTCTTCTTGTTCTTTGGAGAGAGCAGCCAGCTGCAGCCCAGATGTGGAGACCCGGCTGGCCGCAAAGGAGTTAGGTGGGTGGGAATAGCCTACCATTTCCTCTCTTGAAGACAAATGGTTCAGGGGCCACTGGAGGCTCTGCAAGCTATGCTGTGGCTGGATTAGGAGCCTCTGTGGCGCGGGAGATGTGCTTGTCTTGAAAACAGTTCCTGCCTTGTGAGGTGGCCACTTGGAGGATGGAATCAGCAGACAGGGTGCTCAGTAAGCTCCCTCCCCTTCCCCTCGCACCACCAGTCTCTAAATAGCTTTGTTTAGGCCCTAGGCCCCAAAGGTCCTCATCCTGGCCTGTGAAAAGGAAGGGATGCTAAAGAGGGTGCCATCTTGGCCAACATTTTGTTTGTTTGGCCAGCATTTTGAGCCCTCTCCTCTGGCCATGGAGTGAGCAGATACACACACACAAACTCAGAAAACACCCACACAATGCACACACCCACAGGCTCATAGATGTGTGCACACACAGGTACACACACACACATACACATGTGTACACACATGCGCATACATTCACATCTCCAAGGAGCAGCCATGAGCTTCCCCAGGCTCTCAGAGCTGCGTTAAGCCCCTCAGGAGAGGAGGGAAGGAAGCTGGGTGTCATATATCATTTCTCTCCAAACAGGCAGTGTCCTCTCTGCCCAAAGCAGGGGTGGGGGTGGTCGGCAGCCATGAACTGGTCTCTGGAAGGAGCCCCTCTGGCCCATATTTCACAGACACCCCAGACAGAGCCTGCTGTCAGGAGCACTGTCTAATTTCCTCCCGACTGCCGGCCTGACTCCCCCCAACAAAGAAGGGCATTGTGTCCTCCCCCAACCCCTGGCATCTGCTCCACAGAGATCCGTCAGAGGATGCACAGAGGGGATTTGTGGGATGAAGTCCCCGCATCCTGTGCCACAGCCCCCAGAAGGGCCACAAATTCTTGAGTAGAAAGAGCCTGGTCCTGGCTGAGGGGTCCCCCCAGGCTCATGGGCCTCGGCCACTCCAGTGACCCCACCAGCAGTCCTCTCGAGTAATAGCTTCTCCTCATGCCTGTCAGGGAAGAGGTGTGTGAACGGGAGCAGCTGAGAGTGAAAAGGCATTTGAAGGGGCCCAGGCCTTCCCCACCTTCTCTTACAAGAAACACAGCCTTCAGCACTTGGTACCCGCTTCTGGAGGGGGACTTGCCTGCTTGGCAGGCCACCTGCAGGGCACCTTGCTGTGGGGAAGAGACAGTTATACCTGGTTTTTCCGTACTCTGGACCTTTCATGGGCTGGTAATGCTGGGAAGGAGAAGTGGGGTCCTAGGGGGCAGAGCCATGGGAAGACAGGATGAAGGGAGGGTGGACCGGCAAGCTTGACAATGGGCTGAGCACCCTGGGGACTTCCTGGGAGAACACAGCCAAGGAGTGCCCTGGGCTCTCACTTTCTGGTTCCTTCCTGAAGAGGCTGCTGCTCCCCAGCTGCCCCTGGGTGAAGATCTGAGCAATGCCTCCTATGGAGGGGGTGTGGGTGTGAGGGGGTTGACGCAGTGGCTGAATCCGTATTATAAGATGTGCTTAGGGGCTGTCATGTGTGGCAACAGTGTGAAAAGTTCTGTTCTGGGTTAATGCATCAGAAGCAAATCTGGATCTGGCATCCTCCAAGCCCTTGACTTTCCCCACGATCCTCTACTGCCTCTCAGCAGCGCTTCTTTTTTGGTATAGCTGGGCGCTTTGAAAACATTTTGCCATAGTGTCTGTTTAACCTTTGTACTCAAGGCAGAACAAGGTATTAGAATGCTCAGTTTTTTGCAGTTGGGAAATCAGTCCAGGGAAGATGGGTGGTTTGCTAAAAGCCACACAGCAAATGAGTAGAAAAGCAGGTACCAAAACCTAGGCCTACTGCTCCGGGCTCCATGCTTGTGCTGACACTGTGTTGCAGCCTCCCTGAAGAAGGGGAAACGCACTCTGACTAGAATCTGGAGTGTGTGTGTGTGTGTGTGTGTGTGTGTGTGTGACAGAGAGAGAGACAGAGTGACAGGGGGCGCTCACTTCCACTTGGAGGGCCCACTCTGAGCCAGGCACCGTGCGAGGTATTCTGTAGACCTTACCCCATTTTCCTGGGGACAGTCTGACCATCTCCACTCACCCTACCTAGGACTTAACACATAGTTGGCACTCAAGTAATATTTTTGTGGAGTGAATGAATGAATCTAATCCTCCTATCAGCCTGTGAGTAAAATATGATCTGCATTTTGTAGGAGCATTTTTCAACAAGTGTTTATCAAGCACCACTACTTCTGCAGGACACTGGATGAGGAAACCGAGGCTCAGAGAAGATGAATGACTCCACGCAGGTCACACAGCTAATCTGTGGCACAGCCTGTGTCAGAACTGGAATCTGCTAGTGTCCAAAGCTGGTGTGTGTGTGTGTGTGTGTGTGTGTACATGGGGGTAGGGTGAGAGCCGTGGGGAGGGAAGGTGATAAGAAACACAGGATTTCTCCTCCTGCAAAGCAGATACCTTTTTCTTTTAAGAGACGGAGTCTTGCTCTGTCGCCCAGGCTGGAGTGCAGCGGCACCATCTTGGTTCACTGAAACCTCCGCCTCCCGGGATCAAGCAATTCTCCTGCCTCAGCCTCCTGAGTAGCTGGGACTACAGGCGCCCAGCACCACGTCCAGCTAACTTTTTGTATTTTAGTAGAGACAGGGTTTTACCGTGTTGCCCAGGCTGGTCACGATCTCCTGAGCTCAGGCAATCTATCCCCCTCAGCCTCCCAAAGTGCTAGGATTACAGGCGTGAGCCACCGTGCCTGGCCAATGAAGAGAATATCTTAAAGGAAAATAACCTGAAGATAGCATGGTCCCACCAGGCAGTCAGCCAGCTTAGACACAGGCCTGCAGCTCTCTAGCCAGGTGCACCGGGTGCTTTAGACAGGATTTGTGTTCCTGGAAAACTGGTTTTAAATCATTTTTTAAAACATAAATAAAACCATCTTTTACAGCCACTGGGGAAGCCTGCAGCTTGCTGGGAGGCTGCAGCAAGGTTTTTTGTATCAGGAGGAATTTTTTAGAGCCTTTGGATCTGCCCTACTGGATTTTCTCAAAGCAGGGTAAATCTGTTGGATGGTGGAGAAAGCCAACCACGAGGCTCTCGCCAAGATGAGCACAGACTCAGTGGACGTTCATCCTGGGGGTTCTCAGACCCTGGCTGAGCCTGTTCCCTTCCCACTAACGCTGGATTGAAGCCCAGCCGTGGGCCCCAGCTCTGGGGACAGGCTGGAGTCCTGAGCCAGCAACTCCAGTTAGGAAATTAATAAAGAAAGAGAAGCTCTTGCAGCCAGGCCCATGGCGAGAGACGAGTTAGGTCATGTCTCTTTTTGTTCAATCGGATATTAGTCCCAACCCTGATGTCACCTTGAAGTTATTAAGCATCACCCTCAGAGACGTGTGAGTGGCTCACAAACCTCTTATCAGGCACGCCTCTGAGTCTCGCTGTTGTCAGGCTTTAGAAACTGTTTCTTTGCCAACCACAGGTCAAAGAGGAGAGGCTTGTCCAGACTTCAGACAGAGCTCAGAGAGTAGGGGAGGGATTTGCAGAGAACCCTGGTCCCAGAGAGTTCCCTGGGGCTGTAGAAACAGGGTGACTACCAGACCTGGTGGTCTCTGAAGCCCTGACTGCATCAAGCCACCTAACCAGCTTCTGGACGGAGCTTCTCCTAAACTGTCAACGTGTCCAGCAATGGGCAGTTTTGAACTGAGAAGTCAGTGATGTCAATAATTTAATGGCTCCCCCATCCATCCATCCATCCATCCATCCATCCATCCATCCATCCTTCCATCCATGTGTCCACTCATCCACCACTATCTATTGAGCATTTATGATGTGCCAGGCATCTTGCTGGTAGCTGGGAATAAAATGGTCAGAGAAACATATCCCTTTCTCTTTCTTCCAGCCTATAAAGCAGACCATAAATGAATAAGGAAACAAAAAACAGAAGAATGACAAATTGTGGTAGAGGCCGTAAAGGAACACACACAAGGTGGGAAGATAGAGAATAAAGGGACAGTCGTGGCCACACGTAGCATTCGAGAAGGGCATGGATTTAAGATTTTTTTTTAAAGACAGAGTCTCTCTCTGTTGCCCAGGCTGGAGTGCAGAGGCATGATCTCAGCTCACTGAAACCTCTGCTTCCCAGATTCAAGTGATTTTCATGCCTCAGCCTCCCAAGTAGCTGGGATTACAGATATGTGCCACCACGCCCAGCTAATTTTTGTATTTTTAGTAGAGACGGGGTTTCACCATGTTGGCCAGGCTGGTCTTGAACTCCCAACCTCAGGTGATCTGCCTGCCTCAGCCTCCTAAAGTTCTGGGATTACATGTGTGACCCACTACACCCAGCCGGATTTGAGATATTTTTCAAAGTGTTTCAAAAATATTCAGGTAGCCAGGGTTGGCAGCAAATGGGACTGAGAAGCGGCAGCCGGTGAGAGAAGGAACATGGTGACAGCCCAGCGCCGTGGTGGCCAAGAGATGACATGACTGACTAGTGCCTCACTGGTGGTTGTGAGGGATTAGTGGGCACAGGCTCCTCTGTCTGGCCGGAGAATATATAACTCTTAAGGGCAATCATTTCCACTCAATGGAAGGAAAGAAAGCCACCCACTACGGGCTTACCCAGTTACTGAGAATTGTGGTGCTTTGGGGGTCTGGACAGAAAAGAGTAAATCTCTCCCTGATACTGATTCTCATCTTTGAATAGAAGAACTATCAGAAATGCACGCATCCATCTCAGGACCTGGCCCAGGCAGGTGAGCAGATTTCTGAAGGCCTGAGCCCCTCCAGGCCTTTTCATTTGGAAATGGATTCCCTACTCGCTTGCTTCATCTCTCTTTTTTTCATATCTCCTCACCTCTCTCAGCAGGTCAGCCACACACTCGGTCGTCCCTGATGCTCTCTCAAGGATGGAGAAAACTATTACTGAAAAGTTACCGTCAGGGAATTCTCAGCTGTTTGGATTCCTACCAAGGAATCTCTGGTCACACTCACTGGTTCCCATCAGGGAGTTGCCAGTGGGTGGCCTTGCTTCCTTCATGCAGCTTTGCCCTCGGGAGAAAGTAGAGGATTTTTACCTAACTTGAAGAACAGCTGGTCCCAGCTACTGCTCACCCAGCGCTGGTCAATCAAACACCAACGCTGAAGAGGGAGAGCAGTGCAGGGAGTGTTCAAAAGAAACCAGAAACCTCTTGATTGACGTGTGCATGTACTTTTAATGTCATGATCAAACTCTCCTCAGTGGGCTTATTAACTGGGTTTATTGGGGAAAGGAAAATTCTCACACTGAGGTTTTTCTCTGATGGTTTTAGAAATTGCTGAATGTTGCTGCCTCATGTTAGGCATTGATCTACTATTGAAAATTAGTTTGGGCTGGGTGCAGTGACTCATGCCTATAACCCCAGGGCTTTGGGAGGTGAGGCAGGAGGATCCCTTGAGGCCAGAAGTTCAAGACCAGCCTGGGCAACATAGTGAGACCCCCATCTCTACAAAGCAATTTAAAAATTAGCTGGGCGTGGTTTTTCACACCTGTAGTCCCAGCTAGCTACTCAGGAGGCTGAGGTGGGAGGATTGCTTGAGGCTACGAGTTTGAGGCTGCAGTGAGCCATGATCACACCATTGCACTCCAGGTTGGAAAATGAAGTCTCTTAAAAAAAAAAAAACAAACTTGGGCCATATTTGTATTAAAACTTCCTACGTGTTCCTTTAGAGTGCTCCTAGAATGCATAAGTCCTTGGGGCTCCAGGTGTGGGAGGGCACTCCAGACAGAAGGGAATGAGCCAAGGAATGGAGAAGAGAAATCACATGGCCTGTGGCTGTGGAATGGAAGGTGGCTTGGTCTTGCTAGAGCCCAGGATTGGTGGCAGAGGTGGTAGGTTGCGGCTGTGGAGGTGGTCAGGGGCTGGATCATGGAGACCTGTGAAGGATCTTGGACTTTATTTTGTGGGTGAGGGAAGCTACGGATAGATTTTAAATTGGGGGTGACAGGGTTGAATTTTTTTTGTGATCACTCTACAGTCTGAGAGGGGATGGGATTTGAGCAGCCTCAGATCAGGAAGGAGGGCTCTCAGAGGCTCTAATTCAAGTGACACGTCAACAGCCAGAAGGAAGGCAGTGGTGGTGGGAAGACAATGCCGTGGATGGGAGAAATATCTATATGGGAAGTAAAATGAGCAGGACCAGGTAGTGGATTGGTTCGGAAAAGCAGAGGTCAGTATCAAGGATGTGCCCCAGGTTTCCAGTGTGAATGAACAGGTAGGTTGTGGTGTTGCCAGCTAAAGTAGAGAAATCAGAATGCAGGCAGTGGTGCTCACCCAATTCCAGGAATGGTGATTTCCCCTTCAGATATCAGAGTTTGAGATGCTTATAGTCATCCTAGGTGGCAAAGGGCAGTAGGCAGCAGAATATAAAAGCTTAGGGACCCAGATCAGGCATAGGAAGTGTTGGCCTGGGGCCAGAATGACTCAATTCCAAACCCAGCTTCATCACTGGAGTGGTCAGTTTTTACGAGCTGGTGTGGCAGTGACAAATGACCCACAAATCCCAGTGGCTTACAACAACAAATGTTTATATCCTCACTGACATCTATGAAGGCTGTGGGGTCAGCTCTAGCTTTGTTCTACATTTTTCTCCTTCTGGAGCCCAGTTCCATGTTTTTCTTCTTCTTTTTTTTTTTTTTGAGACGGAGTCTCGCTCTGTCGCCCAGGCTGGAGTGCAGTGGCCGGATCTCAGCTCACTGCAAGCTCCCCCCGCCGGGTTTACGCCATTCTCCTGCCTCAGCCTCCCAAGTAGCTGGGACTACAGGCGCCCGCCACCTCGCCCGGCTAGTTTTTTTTATTTTTTTATTTTTTAGTAGAGACAGGGTTTCACCGTATTAGCCAGGATGGTCTCGATCTCCTGACCTCGTGATCCGCCCATCTCGGCCTCCCAAAGTGCTGGGATTACAGGCTTGAGCCACCGCGCCCGGCCCAGTTCCATGTTTTCTCCTTCTGGAACCCAGGGAACCTCCATTTCAGCCTTGTACAGAGGGAAAACAGCAGGAGCACAGCAGTGTGATGACCTGTAAAGCTTCTGCTTGGATACAACACATGTCCTTCTACTCACATTCTATTGGCCAAAGCAGGCCACAAGGACAAGCTGATGTCAATTAGGTGAGGAACTGTGCCCTTACCGTGGCAGGTGTATCATATAGCAATGATCAGGGAGGCATTTCCCCAGTGGAGAGGGAAGAAGATACCTGGGCCAAATAATACAATCCACTCCAAACACTAACCACATAAAACCTCGGGAGTTTACTCAGCTTCTCTCCGCCTTGGTTACCTCATGTGTGAAATGGGAATTACAGTAGTACTACCTCTTAGGATGGCTAAGAGAATTCACTTAGTTTGTACATGTAAAGCAGAACAGTGCTTAATAAGGCACAAACGCTATGTAAATGTAGGTGAATGGAGGGGAGGGGATAGGGGTTAGTAGTCCACAGGCACAGGGTTTCAGTCTGGGAAGATGAAAACGTTCTGGAGATGGATAGTGGCAGTGGTTGCATAACAATGAGAAAATGCTTAATGCCACGGAACTGTGCACTTCAAAATGGTTAACATGATAACTCTTATTTTATGTTAGTGTATTTTACAACAATTTTAAAAAATGTAGGCCGGGCGCGGTGGCTCATGCCTGTAATCCCAGCACTTTGGGAGGCTGAGGCAGGAGGATCGCCTAGGTCAGGAGCTTGAGACAAACCTGACCAACATGGTGAAACCCTGTCTCTACTAAAAATACAAAAATTAGCCAGATCCCAGCTACTCAGGAGGCTGAGGCAGGAGAATCGCTTGAACCCAGGAGGCAGAGTTTGCGGCGAGCTGAGATTGTGTCACTGCACGCCAGCCTGGGCGACAGAGCCAGACTGTTTCAAAAAACAAAAACAAACAAACAAAGTAGGTGGATGGGATCATCTGGGGAGAGACTGAAAAATAGGGAAGGTGGTGGTAGAAAGAGAAAACCCTGAGAACCAGCCGTGAGAGCAGAAGCGTCGAGAAAGGGGCCTGCACGAGGGACAGAGAAGGAACATCTAGGACAGATGAGGAAAGCCAGAAGAGGATGATGTCTCCTGAAGCCACGGAGTTGGGTTTCCAGCAGGAGGGTGGACGGGGGTGACTGAGCATGTCCATGTTGCTTGGCTGTGAACCTGAACCTGAGCCACTGAACCCACCTCTGTTTGGCACCTTGATTTTGGTAGGTCTGCCTGATTCCAGCTCCTGCTGATGTCACTTCCAGGCACTGCCCACACCTGGCCCAGGCTACATCAATGCAAGATCCTGGCCAGGTCTCCTCTACTGCCTCCCTCTCTCACCTCGCCGTAGCCAGTCCTGTTTTGTCCATTGTTGATATCTTGGTGAGACAAATTGTTTTTTAGTTAAAAAGACATAGGGCCGGGTGCAGTGGCTCATGCCTGTAATCTCAGCATTTTGGGAGGCCGAGGCAGGTGGATCACAAGGTCAGAAGATCGAGACCGTCCTGGCTAACATGGCGAAACCCAGTCTCTACTAAAAATACAAAAAAATTAGCCGGGCATGGTGGCGGGCGCCTGTAGTCCCAGCTACTCAGGAGGCTAAGGCAGAGCTTGCAGTGACAGTGAGCTGAGATGGCACTACATTCCAGCCCGGGCGACAGAGTGAGACTCCGTCTCAAAAAAAGAAAAGAAAAAAAAAAAGACATAGAGGCCAGGTGTGGTGGCTCAGGCCTGTAATCCCAACACTTTGGGACGCCGAGGCGGGTGGATCACCTGAGGTCAGGAGCTGGAGACAAGACTGGCCAGCATGGAAACCCCATCTCTACTAAAAATACAAAAATTAGCTGGGCTTTGATGGCGCATGCCTGTAATTCTAGCTACTCAGGAGGCTGAGGCAGGAGAATCACTTGAACCCAGGAGGTGGAGGTTGCAGTGTGTCAAGATGGTGACATTGCGTCCCAGCCTGGGCAACAAGAGCGAAACTCTGTCTCAAAAAAAAAAAAAAAAAAAGACAGAGAATATGGGATATTTTTTCTTATGTCATTTTTTACTACTATTAATATACACTTTTCTACCTTGAAAAAGAAAATCTCCAAACTTTGAATTTAAACATTAGGAATAGTTACTTTGTGGTCAAGATTCCTCTATTAACAAAAGAGTTCATCTTTCGTTTACAAAACATTGACTATTTGATAGGTCATAGTTTAGGGAAACTGAAAGCTAAACTTTTACAATGAGAAATGAAGACCATGCATTTGCATGGGAGAAAAAAAAAATTTTGGCAACAATTATATTTGGTACCTACCTTTTGAAAACTAAAGGGGGACAGCTCTGTCTAGATCATTTCTTCCCTTTTTCTCTTGCTTCTAGACATTGTCTGGTCAATCAGAAGGTTGCACACAAGAGCTGTGGTTGTTCGCTCTGCAAAGAAAAAGGCCTGGGAACTTTGCTTTTTATTGATTTTATTTCTCTAAGAGTTTTCTTACAAAGTGAATTGACCTTGCACAATTAGTTTGATGTAATCTTAAGAAAATATATGAAAGTATGCTTTAGAAAAAATCATGCTCTAACCAGCCATCTCATTTGGCAATCATTTTCCACAGCTCTTGCCCTTTTTGGGGTGGAGAGGTGGGGTTACATGTGAATGATTACATCTGCATACAAGAGATCCAAACTCGCGTTGACCTCCCTCTGCAACACCAGCTAGTGTTGGGAGACAGAGCGCTGAGGCAGCCAGGGCTTCAGTCCCTCATGCTGTTTGGCCAGCAGTCCTCAAGTGCCATCTCCAGAAGACCTGGCTGAGATCTGGGCAGTCCACACACAAAAACCTAGCATTTCCTCCCACAATAACAGCATTTATAGAACACACAGCAAGAGCTTAAATCCATGCCATGGAGGAAGAGGGATTTTCTTGTCCCCTTTTGCAGTCACAGGACACTGTAGCTAGAGAACCTTCTACGCCAGGGTTCTGCATCTCCAGGCCCTCATCCGAGCCCTCCTTATTATCTCCCCTCCCCTCCAGAATGTAGGGGACACTTTCCAGCCTCTACGTTGTTTCCAGCCCATAGTTGTTCAGCCCAGCAACTGGGCATCTGGAGAAGTTTTCAATCCACAAATCGTGGATTTAAAGGGAGTAGCTGCTCCTTTTCTCTGGAGCACAGCCCAACAGCCTCTGCTATATCCCTAAATTGATTTTGATTTTGAAGCAGCAGGTGCTGTCATGGGTTCATTCTTGTCCACCCAGTCAAGCCTGTGTGGACGGGCCTATATGGGGACACAGAAACCTACATGAGGCTATTTTTCTGTCTTCTCTAGTCAGTGCTTAGAAGTGTCCCCACTTAGCCAACAAATTTGGAGACAGTGATGGGTTTCTGGCTTGTAGCAGCTGAGTTGCTGTCCTTGACTCTCCACATTCTGATTTTTCTTCGGGTTTGGGGACAACTAAGGGGCCCCAAAGCCTCAGAGGTACAGCTCACAGAGGAAGGTGGGCAAGAGCGTGTGATTCCATCATTTCCTTCCTTTTGAAGCATTTACTATCCGAGTCGCCAGCTGGTTCCAAAGCGTCTCTCCCACCAGGCCAGGTGGTGTCCAGACCAGAAGGAGGCCTGGCTGACACAGGAGAACGGCAGTAGGAGGAGGCATGGGTGGCAGCCAAGAGACCCTGAGAAGCAGTGTCTCTGAAGCTGTTTCCAGATTCATCCGGCCTGGTAGGATCTCTGTCTGATTCCATGAGAGTGTGGGAGCAAAGGCCCTAGGGAAGAGGCTGCTAAGAGGTTGGATAGAACTTCCTGGAAAACTCTAAGACTCCCAGGAATGCTGGGCAGTTTCATATCCAAGAGTCAGTGAAAGATGTGGAGAGGCTGCCCTGGCTGGGGAAGGAAGAGGGTAAAGGTGGGATTGGGGTGGGGGTAGTTGGGTAGAGGGCTCAGTCCTTAGTCATTTTTCCTCCACACAGAATCTCACTCTGAACTTGGAGAGGCTGCAGAGTCCCCATCCTCGGGGTCCTGCCCATTGGGGGAGATGGGCTGACCTCCCTTCACACGCTTCCACTTCATCCTTCGGTTCTGGAACCACACTTTGACCTAGGGGAGGAAGCAAAGGAGCCTGGGCACTCCAGGGCTGGTGTGACCTCCTCCCCATGTCAATGCTCAGGCTAGCCAGGGTGTAACTCCAAGGACCCTAGCTTGAAACCATCACTTACCACTCTCTACTCCCTCAAACGCCCCAGGGACTAAGACCAAAGAGAGGACACACCAATCTGCCCAGAGGTCTGTCTTGTGTCTTGGGATAAAGCCCCAGACAGGGGAACATGTTCTAAAAGCACTCTGCATTAGCCCCACCCTCTTCACATGCCCTGCCCCGCCTGTGCCAGGTCCCCCTGCCCCCTACCTCCATTCCTCAAGGGTCTGGGAGTAGAGGTCATCAGCCTTATCCTTAGGCACATGTATAGAGCACTTTTTGGTTTAGATAGCTCTGGTCAGCACATTTTCTCATCTGAGCTTGAGTATTACCTGCAGGATTATGATCCCATTTTACAGATGGAGACCCAGAGGTCCCAGGGCTAGGAGAAGTGAAAGAGGCAGGACTTGAATCTAAGTCTTCTGATTAAAAATCCAGCCCTCTGGCAGAGCGCTCTGTCAACTGAAATCTGCTATCAAATATTACTGTTATTATTACTGTTATTCCATATCAGAGCCTGGGTGTGGGGGTGTGGGGTGGCTCAAGGGAAAGTCCAAAACAAAGGCCAGGGATGTTTTTCTCAAAGTGTGCCCAGGAACCAGCTGCATATCCAGATCACCTAGAGAACGTACTAGAAATACAGATTCTCAGGCCCACTCATTATGGTAAAATCTCTCTCCAGACCTCTGGAATCCATATTTTGAACAAGTGCCTTAGAGGATTCCAACATATACTCAAGTTTGGGAATAGCCAGACCAGAGCTCCCAACCTAGCTGCATATGAGAATCACCTAGGGGGCCTTTGAAAAATTCTGAGGCCTGTATCCCATCCCAGGCCAATTAAAATCATCCCTAGGGGTAGAGCCCAGACATCAGCACTATTAAAATCTCCCCAAGGGCTGGGCACGGTGGCTCACGCCTGTAATCCCAGCACTTTAGGAGGCTGAGGAGGGCGGATCACCTGAGATCAGGAGTTTGAGACCATCCTGGTCAACATTGTGAAACCCCGCCTCTACTAAAAAAAAAAAGACAAAAATTAGCCAGGCGTGATGGCACATGCCCGTAGTCCCAGCTACTCGGGAGGCTAAGGCAGGAAAATTTCTTGAAGCCAGGAGGTGGAGGTTACAGTGAGCTGAGAACGCACCACTGCACTCCAGCCTGGGTGACAGAGCGAGACTCCGTCTCAAAAGACAAAAAACAAAAAACAGAAAAACCCAAAACTCCCCAGGCTATTCTCAGGTACGGCCACAGTTGAAAACCACTGGACTGGCTGGAGGAAGAAAAAAGAGAAGGTGCAGGGAGGGGTGATGGGAAAGGAGGGAAGGGAGGGAGATGAGAGAGCAAAGAAGAGGAGGGGCCGCTGGGGGCGCACCTGGCGCTCAGAGAGGTCCAGGTTTACCGCGATCTCATATCTGCGGAGCCGAGTCAGGTAGTTATGATGGGCAAATTCCGCCTCCAGCTCTCGCAGCTGCTCCTTGGTGAAGGCCGTCCTCTCCTTGCGGGCCTTGCTGCTGCCCTCCGGCTTCCCTCTGTTCTCCTGGTTGTCTGGGGAGAGAGGACCCCAAAACAGGAAGACATGGGCTGAAGGAGATTCCATTCCCTTTCTTTTGCCCTTGAGCAACTAGGCAGTCTTTCCCAGTCCCCCTTAATTTTACAGGATGCTGAGAAAAAAGCTACTGTCCTTTTTATTCCTTCTGGTGTCTTACCCATATTAGAACTGGGAAGGTGTTTTTTGTTTGTTTGTTTGTTTTTTGCTGTCCCCTGCCCCTCCTCCCTGAATTTTCTTTTATTCCCAGAGCACAAGAAGCTACTCTTGGCTGTTTAATGATCTCTACTCCCCAGCCCACCCCCCAGCATGACATTACTGGTGGCCATAAGCTTGAGGGGTGAGATGCTCTAAAATAAAGCCTCAAACTATGGTCCTCAGACCAGCAGCATCAGCATTACTTGAGAGATTGTTAGGAATGCAAATCCTAGTCTCACTCCAGACCTACTAAGTCAGAAACTCTGGGGATGGCGCTCAGCAGTCTATTTTTGCAAACCGTCCAGATGCCTCTGGTGCACCCTCAAGTCCGCTGCTCTAAGACCTCACCACTCAAAGGAGTGCCTGGGTGCCAGAAGCATCAGCAGCACCAGGGAGCTGTTCAGATCTGAAGGATCTCAGGCCTGCCCCATACCTACCTACCGAATCAGAATCTGCCCCAGAGGGCCAAATCTGGAAAACCATCTGGACCCCTCTGAAGGAGGCTGAATGTTAGATTCAGTGGGGCTCAGTCATAACTGCCAACAGGGTCAGGGGACACACTCTGTGCCAGGTGCTGTACCTGACGTATATTAGCCTCTTAATCCTCAATAGCCCAACCAAGTGGTTCTAGTATTAGTCTCACTTTATCCACCAGAAAATGAACACAGAGAAGTTAAGCAAATTGTTCCAAGTTTATTCAGCTGGGGGTGTGGAAGACAAGAATCAAATTCAGGCAATTTGAGACACACATACTGTTCAAATGAAAAATATGTAGGGGCCGGGCGCGGTGGCTCACGCCTGTAATCCTAACAATTTGGGAGGCCAAGGTGGGCAGATCACGAGGTCAGGAGTTCGAGACCAGCCTGGTCAACATGGTGAAACCCCATCTCTACTAAAAACACAAAAAGTTAGCTGAGCATGGTGACACGCGCCTGTAATCCCAACTTCTTGGGAGGCTGAGACAGGAGAATCGCTTGAACCCAGGAGGCGGAGGCTGCAGTGAGCCGAGATCACACCATTGCACTCCAGCCTGGGCGACAGAGCAAGACTCCGTCTTGGAAAAAAAAAAAAAAATGTAGGAAGGGCTTACAAACGATAAAGTCCTGAACAAATAAAAGGGGCTGCATGGTTATCTCTTGAGCAGACAGGTGGGAGGCAGCTCTACCTTCACTTTAATGAATGGAGGTGGTGGGTGGAGAGGAGGTGGGAAGAAGACCACACACCTACACAATTAACTCGCGATGCATGCCACATGGCCAGGGAACGGCTGCAGGAGCCAAGCGTGCGGGGCTTTAACATTTAAAAGTCGTTCGCTTCATCGTCCTCCTTTTTTTGTTGTTTTTGAGACGGAGTCTCGCTCTGTAGCCCAGGCTGGGGTGCAGTGGCGCGATCTCGGCTCACTGCAAGCTCCGCCTCTCGGGTTCACGTCATACTTCTGCCTCAGCCTCCCGAGTAGCTGGGACTACAGGCGCTTGCCACCATGCCCAGCTAATTTTTTTTTTTTTTTTTTTTTTTTTGTATTTTAGTAGAGACGAGGTTTCACCGTGTTAGCCAGGATGGTCTCTATCTCCTGACCTCGTGATCCGCCCACCTCGGCCTCCCAAAATGCTGGGATTACAGGCGTGAGCCACCGCGCCCGGCCCATTGTCCTCATTTTATAGACACGGAGACCGTGGCTCCGAGTGAGGTGTTTACCGAAACCTGAGCCCCAACTTCCTGCTCCCTGAAAGACCCATCTCTGCCTTGCTGGCAAGGAGTGTTGGAAAGAGGGATCCGGTGTTTTCAGAGGCCGGGTCTAAGCTACCTGGGCGGCTGGGCTGGGGAATTCAGACCAGCTAGTGTAATGCAGAGAAGCCGCCTATGCAGTTGGCTAAGCAGCCGCATTGGGAGTGGGCGGCGAGGCAGGAACCCCACATTAACCCGGCGATCCGCTTTGGAACTTTGAGCCTAGCTGGTTCCCCTCCCCGCACCTCCCTCTATTGCTTTCCACTCAATCCCTTTGTATTTCAGTTTCCGCGTCCTCCGCCTCCGCGCCCGTCTGCCTCGGGCTGGGCGGCTCTCGAGCAGTAGGCGCGCGGTAAAGTGATTTGGGCACCTGGCCCGGCCCACCTCGCGCTGCGCGTCCCCGGCCCCCGCCGAGGGGTGGAAGGGGAGTGGGTACCGCCGTCCGGGAACCCGAGAAAGCGGGGGAGGGGCCTGATAGTCCCGGTGCCCGGGTCAGGGGTGTCGTGGCGCCCTGGCCCGGGGGTCCGCGTCGGATCCGGGTTGGCCGCCCGCGGGGCGCGCCCGGGAAGCAGGGCAGGAAGCCGAGTTCCCGGCTCGGGCTGCCTGCCTGGCGGCCTCTAGCTCCAGGCCGGAGAAGGCAGGTCCAGACCCCTCCGGAAGCGGGAGCGTGGGCTGGAGGGAAGGACGCGCAGCCCCGGGCCGGGGTCCCCGAGGAGCCCTCCGGCCTTGGCCGCCGCCAGTCCCGCGCCCCCTCCTGGCAGCAGGCCCGGGAGGGTCGTTCACGAGCGAATGACGAGCTTCCCGTAGCACAGCCCGGCCCGCGGGCCTGGAGAGAGGCAGGAAACCCGGGCTTAAACGACGGGCGCGGTCGGGGACTGGTTTCCCAATCTCCTGCTGTCCCGAGGCTCAGTGTTTCCCAGCCCTTCCTTTCCACGGTTGCGGGGAGTGGACAGCCCAGAGGACTTGCGCAGAGGCTTGAATCCTGAATCTCCATGCTGGAGACTTTGAGGAAATCACTTAACCTCTCTGGGTGTCGGTCTCCTCATTAAGAAATTGAGGAAAACAATTTCACCTACCTCCTAGGGTTATTGGAAGACTGAACGAGTTAATATGTGTGTGCAAAATGCTATTAAAATTGAAAAGTGGCCAGGCACGGTGGCTCACGCCTGTAATCCCAGCACTTTGGGAGGCCGAGGCAGGCGGGTCACCTGAGGTCAGGAGTTCAAGAGCAGCCTGGGCAACATGGCGAAACCCCCCTCTCTACTAAAAATACAAAAATTAGCCGGGCGTGGTGACGGGCGCCTGTAATCCCAGCTACTCTGGAGGCTGAGGCAGGAGAATCACTTGAACCCGGAAGGCGGAGGTTGCAGTGAGCCGAGATTGCTCGCCACTGCACTCCAGCCTGGGTGACAGAGTGAGAATCCGTCTTAAAAACAAACAAAGAGCCAGGCGCAGTGGCTCACGCCTGTAATCCCAGCACTTTGGGAAGCTGAGGCAGGCGGATCACCTGAAGTCAGGAGTTCGTGACCAGCCTGACCAACACGGAGAAACACCGTCTCTACTAAAAATACAAACAAACAAAAAAATTAGCCCGGCTTGGTGGCGCATGCCTGTAATCCCAGCTACTCGGGAGGCTGAGGCAGGAGAATCGCTAGAACCTGGAAGCCGGAGGTTGCAGTGAGCGGAGACTGCGCCATTGCTCTCCAGCCTGGGCAACAAGAACAAAACTCCCTCTCAAAAAAAA
>NW_016810813.1:204653-229214 GCF_001698545.2 Rhinopithecus bieti | reverse complement strand
AAAAAAAAAAAAAACAAAAAAAAAGAAGGAAAGTAACTCATCCTTCCCAGGATGGTCTGTTCCCAGGATAGTAGGATAGTACAGGTTTGTTAGGGAGCCTTCCTCGCCTCTGTGGGCCTCAGTTTCCCCATGTGTAGAAGTATGGCATTAGACTGGATTCTATTTCTGCCATGGAGCTGGTGTCAGAGTTCCTTCCCAGGACATAAGCCCTGATGCCCTACACTCCCTACTCTCTCTTCTGTTGGGAACCCCTAGCCTTGATGAAGTCTGAGGCTCTTCCAACTTCACATATTCTTGTCTCAGCTCCTAGTTCTTCCCTTCAGTCAGATCTGAGGTCTTACTGTATGCTCTGTCCCAAAGCCCTCCCCAGCCTTCCCGTGGCTCAACAATCAGGGCTCTGCTGGGCCGTTTCTCTCTCCCTGCCTCGAGCTGTGTGGAGGGAAGTTATATATGCAGAAGTGTAGGAGGACCTGTTGGTGAACCTGGGCCTTAGCACTCGTAGGTGAGTGAGGCACTGAGGAAGAGCTTTTGGACCTTGGGCAAGTCCTTTAGGTTCTTGGAGCTTCAATTTCCTCATTTGCAAAGCAAGAATAGCTACACCTGCTGTGCTTATCAGGCTGAGAAGTAACATGAGCTGGATAGCAGGCGTTAACACCTAGTGCAGTGCCTGGCATGTCACTGAAGCTCTGTTCACGAGAACCATCAGAAGGAGTTCTGTTGGAGATTATATCTGAGATGACTCATGGGCACAGTTAGAGCACTATGCTCCTTAAGGCACCACATCTCCAGACCTGTGTGAAAGGGTTATCTTTTAAATGTCTGGCCTTTCAACTGCTGCTGCTGCTGCTGCTTCCTTCTTCTTCTTCTTTTCTTTTCTTCTTCCTTCTTTCTTCTTCTTCTTCTTTCTTCGGTGAGTCTCACTCTGGTCACCCAGGCTGGAGTACAATGGCATGATCTCAGCTCATTGCAACTTCTACCTCCTGGGTTCAAGCGATTCTCCTGCCTCAGCCTCCAGAGTAGCTGGGATTATGGGCGCCCTCCACCACGCCAGGCTAATTTTTGTATTTTTAGTAGAGATGGAGTTTCGCCATGTTGGCCAGGCTGGTCTTGAACTCCTGACCTCAGGTGATCCACCCGCCTCAGCCTCCCAGAGGGCTGAGATGACAGGCATGAGCCACTGCACCTGGCCTAGGCCACTACTGCTGCAGCCTTCGGAGTCCCACGATTCCAGGCACAACACCTAGATGTGTCACATGGCAATTCACATCACTCCTCCCGCACTGCTTCTCCCTTGGGGGCCACAGCTGCCTCTTCCGGGATTGCGGAGGGAGGATGCTGGCCCTCAGTGGGCTGCCTCTGTGGTTAGGGAGGAACTGCCCTGCCCCAGCCCCTGCATGACCCTCACCCTCTGCTGGAGCAGGGCTGTGAGGGAACAGTCAACTGCCCAGAGAAATGCAAACAGTGTATGTGTGATTGCGGTTTCCACCATGAGCTTCCACACCCTCCAGGGCAAATTATTTCATACGTAGCTGCCACATTTTGCAGGCCTTCCTAAAGTGAGCAGACAGCTTTATCAGAGCTACGGGGAGGTTCAGACAGACCCAGTGGAACATGCCTTTCTGGAGTTCTGTACTCTACAGTCCAACTCTGAGGGCACCAATTTACATAAATTCATATCCAAACCAGACAGGAGGCCAAATGCCTCATATTCAAATAGCACTTTGCAGTTGACAAGGGATTTCTTTCCTCCAAAGAGAACTTCTTTTAGGCTTTCACAGATACTACAGAATCATAGAAAGTAGAGGTGGGAGGGACTTAGAGATGATCAATGTCACCTTTTCATTTTATAGGTGAGCCTGGAGAAGGTAAGGAACTCATGTAAGGACACACAGCAAGCTAGGGGCAGAATTGGGCCTAGAACCCAGATTTTCTTGATAGGAAGCTGTTTCCACCCTATTGGGCTGTCTCCTATTGTATCCTCTTAATTATTCCATTAGGTAGGTAAGGTACACATTAGCCCATTGAACATATGAGCAATTAAGACTCAGAGACTAAATGACTTGCCCAAGGCCCCTGAGACCAGTCTAGGGCTATAGCCTCATGTCACACTGCCCTCGGGGGAGGATGAGTATGGAAGCTGTGCCTATCCTAGGGACATTGTCTGGGTCTGCGTTCAGATCTGTCTCCCTGGGACTCCCCAGAGAGGGAAGAAGAAGGGAATATTTGGAGCATGATATCAGTAGGTGAAACCTTGGCAAATCCTCTGAAAATGGTGTCTGTAGCTTCCTGCGCTGTCACAGCATAGACACTTTGATGTCCTCGTAAGCTCTCCTACTTTCAGCCTCAGAAGGAGCAGTCAAAGCCCATGGAAATAGACAAGACTTGGATGGAGCCAGCCCAAGACTGGTTGGATGTTCACATCCAGGATCTCCCTGGCTTCCTGGGGTTGGCCTGACTTTCTCACTGAGCCCTGCCCCACCCCCGTGTCCAGGCCCTTTTCCTCTGCTGTAGGTGCCTAAAGAGACATGGGCAGGGCTTCCAGCCTCTCTGAGGAGCCCAGGAGTGGGGCCAGGGAATTCAGGGAATGTTTCATGGGAGAGAGGCAGGTTCTTCTGGAATGAAAATGCCTAATGCTGGCCGGGCGCGGTGGCTCACTCCTGTAATCTCAGCACTTTGGGAGGCTGAGGCGGATGGATCATGAAGTCAGGAGATCGAGACCATCCTGGCTAATACGGTGAAACCCTGTCTCCCCTAAAAATACAAAAAACTTGCCAGGCGTGGTGGCGGGTGCCTGTAGTCCCAGCTACTCGGGAGGGTGAGGCAGGAGAATGGCATGAACCCAGGAGGCAGAGCTTGCAGTGAGCCAAGATCGCACCACTGCACTCCAGCCTGGGTGACAGAGCGAGACTCCGTCAAAAAAAGAAAAAAAAAAAAAAAAAACCCTGGTGCTGTAGTCTTTGCTGAGAGTCCCAGGTGGGGTGGGTTGGTGAGGGTTTCAAGAGCGGATGGGGAGGTTTCAAGAGGGGATGGGGAGAGGCATTGGTAGTTCTGGGTTTTGTTTATAAGTTCCATATGTCACCCTCAGCTGTCACCAAAGGAAGCGTGGGCTTGAGACCCAGGCCCACTGCTCACACTGTTCCTCTACCTTTGCATGCAAAAAACAAACAAAAAAAAACTTGAAAAGGATGGCGGTGGGTCCTGGCCAGAGGCCAGGGAACCAAACTGGGTGAGAAGCCCAAGTTATGGGCAGAGAGGGAGTTGGGGAAAAGGGCCAGTTCTGGAGGTCTGCAGGGGCTGTGAGTCCTGCCTCTCAGGCAGAAAGGATTCTCTGCCTCTGAATTACCCCCGCTCCCTGGGCCCAAGTGCCCCTGATTTATTTAAGCCAGAGAAATAGGTGAGTGGGCAGGACTCCTGAGTCCCTAGCATGGGAGGGTGGCGGAGCAGAGCTGAGGCAACTCCTGGGCTGACCTGCTTACAGCTCACGGGCTCATTGGACCTTTCCCTCTTCGATATTGGTCAGGATCCTGCTGCCTCAGCAGAAATGGACTTTCTCCAGAGCTTCCGACTGTACCTGATCAGGGGCCTGAGCAAGCCCAGGCCTGGGATTTGTGCTGGAGCCTCTGAGTTCAGATGGTGGCCAAGGCCTGAGTCCTGCTTTGGGCTCTGAGCTTTCTTTGCTTGTCAGAAGAGGAGGTCAGGAGCTCTAACCAGGAGGCCGGGGATGCCTCGAGGGATACTGGCTGAGTGTGGAATTGCTGTCTTCGCTCCCACGCTGGCCACTCTGGACCACAAGACTTCTTCCTCACTGGGGGTTCTGGGTATGGACTCGGGACAAGAGGGGCTGCTGCAGCTGTGCACCCCTCAAACCACACCCCACCCAGCACTGCCACAACCCTAGGCCAGTAGCATCATCAGTATCAGGCAGGCCCGGCTGACGGCAGGCGGCAAAGACTCCAGCAGAGCTCAGGACACTCTGGCCTGTCTTTGAGCGTGGGAAACCTGGTGCAGCCAGCTAGCATCAGGGGAGGACTTTAAAGAAAGAGGGGTGCTCATTTGCAGGTTTGGGAAAACTGGACCTAGGGGTTACCAAGTGTTGGCTGTGGACTCTGCATCTCTGATGTCATTTAGTCCCACAGCCACCCACCTTATGAAGCAGGTACTGCTATCCTCATTTCTCAGAGGAGACTGGGACTCAGGGAGGGTTAGGATTCACCCACGTCCACACAGCCAGGAAGTTGTGGATCAGGGACCTGAACCAGGCCTACCTGGTTAATGCACTTGACCTTAGTCTCTGACCACCCTTCCTCCTATTACTGTGCCGTGTGGCCCAGCAAGGGGGTGAGCGTGGGCAAGAGGTCACTTGTATGGGACTTGGCATCACTCTGGTGACCCAGGTGACACTTACTGGGGTTGTCCACTTATTTCATTCTCATCTCTACCATTGCATTCTTTTTTTTTTTTTTTTTTTTTGAGACGGAGTCTCACTCTGTCGCCCAGGCTGGAGTGCAGTAGCGTGATCTTGGCTCACTGCAAGCTCCGCCTCCCGGGTTTACTCCATTCTCCTGCTTCAGCCTCTTGAGTAGCTGGGACTACAGGCATGAGCCACCACACCCGGCTAATTTTTGTATTTTCAGTAGAGACAGGGTTTCACTATGTTGGCCAGGCGGGTCTCAAACTCCTGAAACTCAAGTGATCCACCCACCTCAGCTTCCCAAAGAGCTGGGATTACAGGCGTGAGCTACCGCACCCAGCCTCATTTGCCTCTTTTCTCCCTTCCTCTGTCAAGCAGCCCCCATCTTTAGGGATTCACTCCTAAAACTGCCTCCAAGTTTTGTTTTCTTTTTTTTTTTTTTTTTTTTTGAGATGGTGTCTGGCTCTGTCACCCAGGCTGGAGTGCAATGGCGCAATCCCGGCTCACTGCAACCTCCACCTCCCAGGTTCAAGTGATTCTCCTGCCTCAGCCTCCCAAGTAGCTGGGACTAACAGGCACATGCCACCACGCCCAGCTAATTTTTGTATTTTCAGTAGAGACAGGGTTTCACCATTTTGGCCAGGATGGTTTTGATCTCTTGAGCTCATGATCCTTCCACCTTGGCCTCCCAAAGTGCTGGGATTACAGGTGTGAGCCACTACGCCTGGCCAACTGCCTCCACTTTTTATGTCTGTACGTGTTGGTGTAAAATAGGAATTCAGGTATCTGCTTGTGGCCAGAAACAACTTCCTGTCTCAGTGGAAAATCTCTACCAGCTGACAGGACCCTGAGCTAGGAAAGCTCTGGGGTCGGGCACACATCTGAGGTGCTGCTTTCACTAAGGGGGTTTTCAACTGAAAGATCTGTGCCACAGCTTGAACCTTGTCCCTTGTTCCTGTCCTCATACAGTCCCTGTATGGACTGAATTGTGCTTCCCTCCCCAATCCTATGTTGAAGCCCTAACCCCAGTACCTTGGAGTGTATCTGTATTTGGACATAGGGCCTTTAAAGAGGGGATTAAGTTAAAATGAGACTGTTGGGGTGGGTCCCAATCCAATCTGCCTGATGTCCTTATAAGAAGAGGAGATTAGGGGCCCATACCTGTAATCCCAGCACTTTGGGAGGCCAAGGTGGGCAGATCTCCTAAGGTCAGGAGTTCGAGACCAGCCTGGCCAACATGGTCAAACCCCTCTCTACTAAAAATACAAAAATTAGCCAGGCATGGTGGTGCACGCCTGTAATCCCAGCTGCTTGGGAGGCTGTGGCAAGAGAATCGCTTGAACCCAGGAGGCAGACGTTGCAGTGAGCCGTGATCGTGCACCATTGCACTCCAGCTAGAGCGACAGCAAGACTCCGTCTCAAAAAAAAGAAAGGCCAGGTGCGGTGGCTCATGCCTGTAATCCCAGCACTTTGGCAGGCGGAGGCGGGCGGATCACGAGGTCAGGAGATCGAGACCATCCTGGCTAACACAGTGAAACCCCGTCTCTACTAAAATGCAAAAAATTAGCCAGGCATGGCGGCGGGTGCCTGTAGTCCCAGCTACTTGGGAGGCTGAGGCAGGAGAATGGCGTGAACCTGGGAGGCGGAGCTTGCAGTGAGCCGGGATCTCGCCACTGTACTCCAGCCTGGGCGACAGAGAGAGACTCCGTCTCAAAAAAAAAAAAAGAAAAGGAAAATTTAAAATATGGCCAGGTGTAATGGTTCACACCGGTAATTCTAGCACTTTGGGAGACTGAGGCAGGAGGATTGTTTGAAGCCAAGAGTTCAAGACCAATCTCGCCAATATAGCGAGACCCCGTCTCTATTTTTTGTATTAATAATAAATATTTTTTTGAAAAATTAAAAATATGATTACTACATGATGTAGCAATTTCCCTTCTGGGTATACACTCAAAAGAACTGAAAATACACTCTCCGGCCTGGCGTGGTAACTCACACCTGTAATCCCAGCACTTTGGGAGGCTAAGGTCAGCGGATCACGAGATCAGGAGATTAAGACCACCCTGGGTAACACGGTGAAACCCCGTCTCTACTAAAAACACAAAAAATTAGCCAGGCGTCGTGGCAGGCGCCTGTAGTCCCAGCTACCTGGGAGGCTGAGGCAGGAGAATCACTTGAACACGGGAGGCGGAGGTTGCAGTGAGCTGAGATCACGCCACTGCACTCCAGCCTGGGCAATAGAGCGAGACTCAGTCTCAAGAAAAGAAAGAGAAAGAAAATACACTCTCCAGGAGGTATTTGCACACTCATGTTCGTTGCAGCATTATTCACAGTTGCCAAGAGGTGGAAGCAACCTAAATGTTCATCAACAGATGAATGGATAAAGAAATTTGGTGGCCGAGCACGGTGGCTCACGCCTGTAATCCCAGCACTTTGGGAGGCTGAGGTGGGCAGATCAGGAGGTCACGAGATTGAGGCCATCCTGGCCAACATGGTGAAACCCCGTGTCTACTAAAAATACAAAAACTAGCTGGGCATGGTGGCATGCGCCTATAGTCCCAGCAACTCGGGAGGCTGAGGCAGGAGAATCACTTGAACACGGGAGGCAGAGGTTGCAGTGAGCTGAGATGGCACCACTGCACTGTCAACGTGGCAACAGAGTGAGACTCTGTTTCAAAAAGAAAGAAAGAAAGAAAAAGAAAGAAAGAAAGAAAGGAGGGAGGGAGGGAGGGAGGGAGGGAGGAATGAATTTGGTATATCCATACAATGGAATGTTATTGTCTTCAGAAAGGAGGAGGTCAGGCGTAGTGGCTCACACCTATAATTCCAACACTTTGGGAGGCCACGGTGGGAGGATTGCTAGAAGCCCAGAGTTGATCACCTGCCTGGGCAGCAATAGCAAGGCCCCATCTTTCTAAAAAAAAAAAGAAGAAAATCCTGTCACTTGCTACAACCTGGATGACACTTGAGAACATTATGCCACGTGAAATAAGCCAGTCACAAAAATGACAAATATTGCATTATTTCACTTATATAAGGTATCTGAAATAGTCAAACGCTTAGAAACAGAAAGCAGAATGGTGATTGCTAGGGGGTGGGGGAAGGGAAAAGGGGGGTTGTTTAATGGATATAGAGTTTCAGTTTTACAAGATTAAAAGTCCTAGAAATCGATTGCACAACTACTGTACTGTGTCACTTAAAAACTGTTAAGATGGTAACTTTTATGTTATGTATATTTGACCACGATTTTTTAAAAAGGAGATTTCAAATATAAGATGTCCCAGGTAAGAAACCTCAGAAGAGTTGCTTTATGAAACAACTGCAAGCTAAAGTGAGAAAATCAACACAGACTCTAGCAGATACTGGACTTTGAAACTTCTTAACTGTAGGTTTCTTTGATACCATGCTATATATAAGTGTGGCTATAAATATTTGAAAAGAAGGATAAAATATTATTGGAAGGGGTTGTTTTGAGCTGGTGATTTTTAAGTAGGATTTCAACAGGCATAAGTATGGGGAAGGGGAGGGTACTCTAAGCAAGGAGAAACCACCAGAGCACAGTCAGAGAGGGGGAAGAAAATGCAGGATATGTTTGCAAGGTCAGTCCCCTGGTGTGGCTTTGTGGCAAGGGTAGTGGAGGGGAACTGGGGTGGGGAGGTGGCCTGTAAAGCGGCATCAGGAGGGAAGAGGAGAGAGAGGCCTATTTGTGGAGTTTTATACCTTAGGCAAATTTGTGGTTGGGCAGGGGCAGGCAGAGAGCAGGTCTTGCAAAGAGAAATTGGGGCAGGACAGCTCTGGGAACACACGTGTTGGAGCTGAAGAAGGATGAGACAAATCACGTCTGATTAAAGGCACGTCTCAGCAGAGTGAGGACGTGAGAGCAGGAGGGAGCAGTGCTGACTTCTAGCACCACAGCTTTCCCAGGCGGGCTATCGGATTCACCTGTAGTCACTCTAATCACATGCAACCTTCCCTTGAACCCCATCAGGAAACTACCGCAAAATCCCTCATTCCCATAAATTAAAGACAACCACAGTAGCAAGGACAGTTTGGGGGAAAACAACAGTGGCCTCACAGCTGTCCCTGCCAGCAGGGGTCTTTAACCCCCATTGGCCTAGGGCTGGGAGTGGTTTGGGTAAGATAACACCACGCTTGTCTCCAGGGTGGGGAAGTGCCAAGGGCCAGGGACCCTGCTTTCTTTCTTTCTTTCTTTCTTTCTTTCTTTCCTTTCCTTCTTTCAGATGGAGTCCCGCTCTGTCACCCAAGCTGAATGAAGTGCAGTGGCATGATCTCTGCTCACTGCAACCTCCACCTCCTGAGTTCAAGCTATTCTCCTGCCTCAGCCTCCCAAGTAGCTGGGATTACAGGTGCCTGCCACCACGCCTGGCTAATTTTTTCTTTTTTTTTTTGTATTTTTAGTAGGAACAGGGTTTCACCATGTTGGCCAGGCCGGTCTTGAACTCCTGGCCTCAGGTGATCTGCCCAGCTCAGCCTCCCAAAGTGCTGGGATTTCAGGCGTGAGCCACTGTGTCGGGCCAACCCTTGCTTTCTTGATAATTTCTTTGAGTAGATCAGCTCCAGATTCCACTGGGAGTGAGCAGGGAGCAGTTGAAGAAGATGGCAGAGGAGGAAGGAAGAGCAGAGAACATTCCTTTTGCAACAAACTTTCCATTTCTGGGGGCTTCTCAGCCTCTCAATATGGGGTGCATTTGCCAGGCCCAACTCACCCCACAACCTCTCCAGCAGGTCTCTGAGCTCCATGCTCCTGATGATAACTGGACCAAAATGATTGCCAAAAGTTCCCTAGACTCAGGAATTTCTGAGACAGCATAATTGAAATATTCAATTCCACCATCCCCATAAATATAGAAATATTTGTCAGACCTTATCTTCTGAAGGCTGGTTCAGGAAATATGGGCCTAATACCATTCACAGCTGCTATTATTGAACTCTCACTATGTGCCAGGCACAGAGTTAATCTCATGGATCACTGCATCTAACCTTCACAGAGAGACTCTATAGACGGTGCTACTGCTATATTCCCATTTTACAGCTAGGGAAACAAAGGCTGGAAGAAGTTAAGAACTTTTCCAAAGTCATGCAGCCAAAAGTTGCCATGATGACACTGTAGCCTGTCTGTCTGGCCAGGAAGAACTATGGAAAATACGTTTCTGATCAATGATAGTTAACCTTCCAGGGACCACTCAGCCTGGACTTGGGGAGACCCAAATGCAAGGGCACTCCCAAACCCTCTGTAATCAAGAACAATAATATTTTAAGGCAGGCCGGGCTCGGTAGCTCATGCCTGTAACCCCAGCACTTTAAGAGGCTGAGGCGGGCTGATCACGAGGTCAGGAGTTCAAGACCATCCTGACCAACATGGTGAAACCCCGACTCTACTAAAAATGCAAAAATTAGCCGGGAGTGGTGGCACACGCATGTAATCCCAGCTACTCAGGAGGCTGAGGCAGGAGAATCGCTTGAACCCAGGAGGCAGAGGTTGCAATGAGCTGAGATTGTACCACTGCACTCCAGCCTGGGAGTTAGATTGAGACTCCATCTCAACAACAACAACAACAACAACAACAAAAAAATGTATTTTAAGGGAATATTTGTAAAAATCAAAATTAATGCCAAAAATTGATAATGAACAAAATATCACAATTTTAGAGAGAGGATCCAATTACAGACTCAGGATTGGTAGGGTTGGGTGGGGAGCTCTCTGTGGGTTTCCCTTTTCTGAGCTAAATTCCAAATTCCTGGAGTAGGTTGTGAGCCTTGGGTCGCTTTCCCCCTTCTTTGGGCTCTTATGAAGCTGATATTTCTTGCCTCCTTCCTCCCCTTCAGTTAAATTCCAAAGGAGGACTCAAGCATCTGAGCAATAAAGATTTCCATGCTGAATAGCGAGTTTGTCTGCAATCACAGAGGGATGAGTGAGAGTCAGCTCGCTGGGCCCTGCCTCACCTGCTGCTGGTGCTCCCGAGGGGACCCTTAGGGAAGCCCAGGGCCTCTGCGGATGGGAACCTCCCTCCACCAAAGTCTGACTCTGAAGTGTGCAGGCCATTCAGCAGAGGGTGTCCCTGTATTCCTGGGTGGCCAGCTGCTTAGCGTGAATGCTCTGTCTGCATTGCAGGGCCATCGGTCACTTGCCAAAAAGAGAGCTGGTGCATTTGGGTTTTGCTGAGACTCGGAATGCTGGAAGATTCTGCGTGAGCCCAGCAGGCTCTTGGCTTTGCTATCCCTTTTCAATGCCCTTGGCTCTCAGTTCCCTGGAAAGTGGCAGAGAGGAAGGAGCCACAGTGCTGGGTGCTGCCACCAAGGGGAAAGCTCTTCAACCCAGCTCAGAGTCAAGTCGCTGAGAGTTCCTTCTCATCCTTAGCACATTTCCTACCTGGGGTAGGATGAGTTAGTTTGCGGGATGGGGATCTAATTGGCTGGAGGTTTAAAGGGCCCCTCTATTTAGCAGCCGCAAGGGCTGCTAGGGTTCCTGTTACCCACTGTGAGCTCACTGAGGGGCTTCTTCAAGCAGGGAAACCAAACATCATTTCAAAATGAGGATTGCGTTTGAAATCTACTGAAGGGTGTGACGTCGGGGGCCTGAAGCCTGGGGTTTGAGCTCACTTCTAGGGTGACCCATTCTCCTGTTTGCCTGGGACCGTGGGGTTTCCCAGGACACAGGATTTTCAGTGCTAAAACTGGAAAAGTCCTGGGCAAATGGAGATGAGCTGCTCACTCTATTTTGACCCCATTCTTTCTGTGTTCTCACAAACTTTCAGTCTTTCATTTTGCAGATTGAGAGAATCGAGATACTAATAAAACCTGCTGTCTCTATCTCCCAAACCCGTGGGACTCAAAAGAGCTGACGTCGGTATCCCATGGCACCTTAAGCCTCCCCATCAGGGCACATCCCACTGCTGACACACCTCTGCCGACCTCTTCTTCCTCTCAGCTTGAGCGTTTTTGGGTAAGACCCCTTTATTCACCTAGAGCATTCCTGGGCTTGGCTAAGAGCAGAAACTTGGGAAAGCTGTGCTGATAAACAAAGCACAAAGCATTCCCACCTGTTGATTGGTGCCCTTCTTTTCTGGCCTGTCCTTCTTAGCCCCACGGGAAGGTCCTCTACAAGCTCCGACAGACAGGCGTGCCCCTGAGGGCAGCTGTCAGAAGGAAAATAGGGTAGTGTGGGCAGGAGGCTTGGGCACTGCCTTGTTCTGAACAAGGCCGGGACGAGGAACCAGACAAAAGGTGAACAGGCAGTGTGAGAAACCAGGGAGGGCTGGTGGGGAGGTGAGGAAACAGCAGGTCCCCACCCTGGGGAAGAGAAGGGTTTTAGCTGGAATCTTAACAAACAGGCCAAGCTCATCCTCCAGCCTCTGGGACTCCAGCACGGACTCCCTTGGCTGCCTGACTCTCTCGGAGGTTGCCCATCCCTCACAGCTCCTTGCGGGGCTGCGTTCCCGGGGACTCAGCCAGATCTCAGCATGCTACGTTGTCCCCTTGGCCTGGACATGGCCCAGCTCTGCAGGGTGATACCCCAAACCTCAGTCCTCCATCTCCCCCTCACCCGTGGACTCTCCTATCCAGCTGCAGGCCTGCTTCTCTGCCTCTAGGCTCCTGGACACATAGGGTCTTGGCTTTGGGTGGCCACCCAGGGTCCCAGCTTCAGTCTTAGCTCTCAGAGCCTTAATCTCAGCTGACTTCCCTGGTAAACGAGCCCTGTGGCTCTAGCACCAGTTGGGGCTGGCCAAAGCATGGTGGGGAGGAACATGACTCAATGGCAACCTGATTCAGGAAAGCCCCTCACCAGCCCTCGCCAGGCTGCACCCAGAGGATCCATTTCACGTGTCCTCCAAATCCTTGCTGATCCTGTTTTATTCTCTCACTGGGACACCCTTCCTGGGGCCCAGGAGTGCTGGGACACAGACACGGTCCCCATCACCAGAGAATCCTAGAACTCTCAGTGGAAGAAACCCCAAAGGTAACTGGTCCAGTCTCCTGCATTTGGATAGGCTAGACAGAAATTCATGGACAGAGCATCTAGGCACAGAGAGGGTGAGTAACTTCCCCAAGGTCACACAGTAAAGGAATGATCAGCTGCTCCTGAGCCACCTACCTGAACTCTCCTTTCTCCGCCTGGATGATTTCTTCTCTGTCTCATTGGCAGTGCTCCCAAACACCCCGTAGTCCTCGCCTGGGCCTCCTGTGGTGTCCAGCAGGCCCAGGCTGCTGGTCCCCGTTTCCTTGGAACCCCCTGCCAGGCCTGAGTTGGGCCTGCGCCGGGCCTCTGAGACAGGGAAGTGCCAGTTGGGGGACTGTGGGAAAGCGGGGTGCTGCTCAGTGAAGATGCGCTCCTCCTGAGGCAGGCTGTGTGGGGTGGCTGCCAGGCAGGAGGCTGAGAAGTCGGGGTACGCTGCCGTTGCTGTCGCCGGGAAGTCTGGTTTCTGGTGGAAGGAGAACGGGGTGGGCGGGTAGTGGGGTAGCCCTGAGGCCCCACTGCCTTCTGAGTGGGGGTTTCGAAGGCAGCCCCAGACAGGGGCTGGGGGCTGGAGGCTCCTCATGCAGCTGCTGGCCGCGGGATCCATCTGCTGTCCGCTGCACGCCTCGGTCCTTTCAAAGATTTGATACTTTTATGTTCAAATTTTAAAACTCAAAAGAAAAAAAATTAAATAGGAGGGAAAATGTTCAACAGAAAATTTACCCCAGGAACCAAAAAAAAAAAAAAAAAAAAAACCTAAAGTCTTTCCTTAAAGTACACACATATGTGGCCAGCTACTCCTATGTGTGTGTACACACCTATGTTGGGCTTGCTCCTGCCCCTCCAATGCACCAGCCTGCCTACTGGGGTCCCCTGTACGTGTATTTGTCGCCAGTGACACTAAACATTTTCACTGTCCCAACCCAGACGCACCAGCTGAGGAGGAGCTCGTCCTGGAGCCCAGAGCAAATGCCTGCAGAGGGCTGGACCAGGGCTGCTGGGACACACTTTTAAATCCTGCGGTGGGGAGAGAGTGACAAATTTCTGAAGTGAAATGTGAGAGAGGAGAGGGAGGGGTTAACCCGCACACACAAGATCCCCTCCAACCAAAACCCTAGCAGGCAACTATTAATCATCAGAAACCTTATATGCACATCTAATGGGATTTGCAGATGGAGACTTTTAAAGAAACATTGTCTGTATTTTTTTTTTTTTATTTTAAGGAAAGAGAGCAGCACTCACACACACACACACACACACACACACACACACCATCTTTAATGTGCCTCCTGTAACACTATGAAGTTATTTTTATTGCACTGTTAACAAAATTCCCCAAGTCTTGGATTTAGAAAAAGCCTTAAGTCAGATCCAGAATCCATCAAATGCCAAATTCCAGGGAGTGAAGTGAGGAATAAAAGCAAGAGACAAGCTTGGTGATTGCATTTGATTTAAAGGCCCTTCTACTGCTGCCTGCGAAAAAGGAAGGTGGATTAAAAGAAATCTTTTTTGCAAGTCTCAGCGGCCCACTATGGTCTGTAGTATGAAGAAAGGCACACTCTAGAAAAAAAGAATTTCTCTCTGCCCAGAGTGACATTCTCACTTTCTCAGTAACTTAAAAAAACAATCAGATTCTTCCTTCCGCTCTTTAACCTCCAACTTACATGCCAATTAGCCACAGTCTTCTCTAGAGAGGTTTCAAGTCATTTTTCTTCACAGCAATGGCAAGGCTCTTCAATAAGGTCCTTGAAGTTTCTTCGGGTCTCCTCCCACCTGCTCCCTGCCCCCTTCACCTCCACCCACCTGCTTCCCTTTCTCAACCCCTAGAGGCGGAGGCTTCCGAGGAATTTGGGGCAGAGAAATAGGAATCACGGGCTCCTCATTCCCCAAAGGAACCTCTTTGGCAAGCAGGCACGTGGGTCTCCGGGCTGGTGCACATCACAGGGCAGCCAGCCCAAGTGCCATCTCGATGTCCAATCAGTCTTCCTCATGGCTGCGCCCTGCTGGTCTCTCAGAGGGTTAATGCAATTTCTTAACAACATTCCTAACACCCAGGGGCCAGAACTCCTTCCCCACTGGTTATTGCCACAACCCAGGGCAGCAGGATTGGGGCAGAAACAGGCATGGACCTTAACAGCAGCGTCTCTGCTGGCTGCTTCCAAAGACGGCCAGGCCAGGGTTCCCTGAGGAGGGGCCCCTGGGTCTTAGCTCTGCAGCCTGGAGGTGGGGCCCCAGGGGGGTAGGTGCAGAAGATGCTCCTAGGAAGAGCGGAAGGGCACCCAGGGATGTGGAATGAAGCCACGACTTGCCTTTAATATAGAAACTTCAGTCAGATACACATCCCCGGAGCAGGAACAGCTGTAAAAGATAGCGAGGGGTGTGCATATGAAAAGATGTGCCATCTTCTGAAACAAGTGATCAGGTTGTTGTAGTCCAGTAAAGGGGATGGGGTCATAGCTGCCAATCAAACTCATCTCTCTGCTTTGCCCAGGGCTCAGCTGTGGCACACACAATTCTCTGAGCCTCACAACTTTCCTAGGATGGATAAGATCCATTTTGCAGATGACAAAACTGAGGTTCAGATGGATGACTGGGCTGCCCAGACTCTCACAGCTAAGAAAGGGTGGAATCAGCATTTGGCCTCAGGTATCCTGCTGTTCAGTCTGCAGCAGGCCAGATGCAGAGGAAACGACATGGGGTTTGAGGTTAGACAGGTCTGAGTTCAAACCCCAGGTCTGCCACTTCCTGGCTGTGTGCCCTGGAACAAGTCACCTTATCTCTCTGGCTTTTTTTTTTTTTTTTTTTTTGAGACGGAGTCTCACTCTGTTGCCCAGGCTGGAGTGCAGTGGCGTGATCTGGGCTCACTGCAAGCTCCGCCTCCCGGGTTCACACCATTCTCCTGCCTCAGCCTCCCGAGTAACTGGGACTACAGGTGCCTGCCACCATGCCTGGCTAATTTTTTATATTTTTTAGTAGAGACGGGGTTTCACTGTGTTAGCCAGGATGGTCTCAATCTCCTGACCTCGTGATCCACCCGCTTCGGCCTCCCAAAGTGCTGGGATTCCAAGCGTGAGCCACCGCGCCCGGCCATCTCTCTGAATTTGTTTCCTCATCTGAGATGACAGAGTGGGATCTGTGTAAAGCACTTTGCACCTTACACATTTTTACCCCCATGGATTCCCACAAAAGCCTTCTGAGGCAAGAGTCATTCTCATCAGTTCGGTTTTTCAGAAGACTCCGGTGCACAGAGAGACTGTGTAACCTGCACAAGGTCACACAGCAGGGAAGTGGAGGACCCAGGATTCAAATCCAGGCAGCCCAGCCCACAGACATTTGTAAATTTTCAATGAAATCCTTTATGTAGGTCAGGTGCAGTGGCTCAGGCCTATAACCCCAGCACTTTGGGAGGCTGAGGTGGGCAGATCGTTTCAGGTCAGGAGTTCAAGACCAGCCCGGCCAACGTGGTGAAACCCCGTCTCTAACAGAAATACAAAAATTAGCCGGGTGTGGTGGCACACGCCTGTAATCCCAGCTACCCGGGAGGCTGAGGGCAGGAGAATTGCTTGAGCCTGGGAAGCGGAGGTTGCGGTAAGCCGAGATTGCACAACTGCACTCTAGCCTGGGCGACAGAGTGAGATGCTGTCTCAAAAAATAAAGAAAAAGAAAAGAAAAAAAGAAAGAAATCCTTTATGCAAAAGGCAGAGTAAGTAATGGACAAATGTGGCTCCTTTCCTAGCACATCTATTTCTGGTTAACCTCGATGATCCCAAAGGGTGAACCTGGGAATGGGGAGTTCTAAGGAAATTCTACAGAAACAGCCTTGTGAGGTCCTTGGGTGTGGGGGGGGGGGCACTCTGTGCTGTGGGGGTTCTGGAAGGAATCCGTGGGAGGCTGGGAGGAAGATCTGGCTTGTCAGCTTCCCTAGGAAAACCTTCCCCTGGGCCGGCCGCAGGCTGTAACCGGATTCCTGCTCCGCCTCTGCATCTGGCCCAGGGACCTCATGGCAGGGAGGCCCAGTGCCTGGCCCTTTGCCCCGGATGGGGTGGGCCCTGGGTCATGGCGGGGTGGGCGGGGAGGTCAGGAGGGCCATGGGGAGGGGACGCGGTGGGGTGCTTTGCCCTGAGAACATAGGCCCCTGGCACCCCGGAGCCCCCGGCAGCTGCTGGCGTCTGTCAGCCACCTCGCGGGGCGCGGCCGGGGGCCTGCTGGCCGCTACATCTTCCTGACAGGCCCCTCTTCTGAGGCCAGGAAAAAACAACAACAGTTCCTCCCCTCACGGCAACCCATTTGTTAGATGAAGGCCGGGCACCAGCACCTTTAACCTCCTCAAAGTCAGCATTTCCCTGTCAAGGCCCCGCAGGGCCAGAGACAGAGATGGATGGAAGGAGCTGTGTGTCGAAAAAGCCCTGTGGCCTCGCGAGGAGAGCCCTGTTTTCAGGAAGGGAGGGGACCCCGGTTTCTGATTGTTGTGGGGGAGAATAAGGGGAGGAAGAGGAAAAGTGTGAGTCACGAGGAGGTCCCCAGGAGCGTGGGGGCGCCCAGGAGGGCTTTCAGCCTGGCCACACCTGAGCCATCACTCGGAACTTGTGGAATGTCCCCCATTGTGTGTGGCAGGCAGGCGTGTACTTGGCGGGACAGGGCTGCTTCTGTTCGTGGCCACCCCACCCACCTGTGCTTGGAGAGGCAGGGGGTCCGGGAAGGGCCCTGGACCTGGAGGCAGAAGACATGGGTTCAAGGTGTGACCTTGGCCGGGCGCGGTGGCTCAAGCCTGTAATCCCAGCACTTTGGGAGGCCAAGATGGGTGGATCACGAGGTCAGGAGATCGAGACCATCCTGGCTAACACGATGAAACCCCGTCTCTACTAAAAAATACAAAAAACTAGCTGGGCAAGGTGGCGGGCGCCTGTAGTCCCAGCTACTCGGGAGGCTGAGGCGGGAGAATGGCCTAAACCCAGGAGGCGGAGCTTGCAGTGAGCTGAGATCCGGCCATTGCACTCCAGCCTGGGCGACAGAGGGAGACTCCATCTCAAAAAAAAAAAAAAGGTGTGACCTTGCCTGATACCAGCTGTGTGTGGTCTCAGGCAAATCATACCCCTTCTCTGAGCCTCATTTTTTTCACTGGCGAAATGGAGTTGACAGTTCTGGCCTCACCTGGTGGTTAGGAGGAGAAATGAACTGCATCTGAGAACAGAGCTGGCTGACTATAAAGGGTGATGCACGTGAGGAATAGCTTCTTCTGTCCTTAACTATGCTGAACCACTGGGCAGGACACACTGCAATGTAGGTGAAGACGGCTCATCCCAGCCCCCAGATACCTTCTTCTATGGCAACATAACACAGGGGTCCAAATCATGGCCTTGGGAATTGGGGGCCTGTGGGTTCGAATCTCAGCTCTGTTTTTTTTTTTTTTTTTTGTTTTGTTTTGAGAGGGAGTCTTGCTGTGTTGCCCAGGCTGGAGTGCAGTGGTGTGATCTCGGCTCACTGCAACCTCCGCCTCCCAGGTTCAAGCGATTCTCCTGCCTCAGCCTCCCAAGTAGCTGGGATTACAGGTGCTTGGCACCATGCCTAGCTAATTTTTGTATTTTTAGTAGAGATGAGGTCTTGCCATGTTGGCCAGGCTGGTTTCCAACTCCCCACCTCAGGTCATCTGCCCGCCTTGGTCTCTCAAATTGCTGGGATTACGGGCATGAGCCACTGTGCCTGACCTCAGCTCCGTTATTAATAAGCTAAATGGCTTCAAGCGACTTACTTTATCATTGAGCCTCAGTTTCCTCATCTGTAAAATGGGGATAAAGTTCTTCCTTCTGCATGGGGATGCTGAGAGACGTGAGTGAGGTGGTCTATGAAAGCTCTTGTCATAGCATGGCATGCAGGGGTAACATCTGGATGATGAGAATGATGATACCTGAGATTTTTGCCTTACAGATAACTCCAGAAGAGCTCTGTGAAATATTCATATGCCACCGAACAGGGAACAAGATGAAGCCATTAGCCTGCGCTTACATAATAGAATGTGTGAATCAGATGAGACGCCTGGTCTCTAGCAAGACCTTAAGGGATAGACAAAAGACAGGCAGATTTTGGATACGGTGTACATGGCTGTGGGCTAGCATGTTTACTAATGGGCCTGGGATTTATTTGGAATGTACACATGTGTCCTTTGCTTCTCAGAAGACTTTGAGGCAGCAGAGTTACTACTGCCTGCCAGCGTGCCTGACAGGGTTTTTTTTTTTTTCTTTGTTTTTGAGATGAAGATTCACTCTTGTTGCCCAGGCTGGAGTGCAACGGTGTGATCTCGGCTCATCACAACCTCCATCTCCCAGGTTCAAGCGATTCTCCTGCCTCAGCCACCCAAGTAGCTGGGATTACAGGTGCATGCCACCATGCCTGGCTAATACTTTTATTTTATTTTATTTATTTTTTTGAGATGGAGTCTCACTCTGTCACCAGGCTGGAGTGCAGTGGCGCAATCTCGGCTCACTGCAACCTCCGCCTCCCGAGTTCAAGTGATTCTCTTGCCTCAGCCTCCCAAGTAGCCGGGACTATAGGCACGCACCACCATGCCCAGCCAATTTTTAACATTTTTAATAGAGATGAGTTTTCACCATATTGGCCAGGCTGGTCTTGAACTCCTGACCTCAGGTGATCTGCCTGCCTTAACCTCCCAAAGTGCTGGGATTACAGGCATGAGCCACCACGCCCGGCCCTGACAGGGCTTTTGTAATGCTCAAATAATATGATCCAAGGGTCAGAGTTGAGTAAACTACAGAACACAGTCCTTGCATTCCACCCCAGGGACCCAATAATGAGGTCTTTCTCTAAATCTCAGAAAACACTAAGCTAAGGGAGGTAAGTTCTGCAGATGGGTTTTCTCGTGTGTGTGTGTATGTGTGTGTGTGTGTGTGTGTGTGTGTGTGTGTGTATACACAAATATATATATTTAAACCTTTGGTGCTCTACTTGTCTGCTACCAAGATTGTAGGCAGATGACTGAAAAATGTAATACACAGAATGACCTGCATAGAAACCTGGCTTTTGGAGGTCACATGACTCAGTTTCCTCAATTGTAAAGTAGTGGCTCACTGTACAGACACGCAATAAGCACCCAGCAAATGAACACCTTCCAGGGGTTCTGGATTGGAGTCAGCTGTATAGAATGAAAACAAATGGCAAAAGGGGAAACACAGAGTTTATTATTCTCCCCCATAAAAAAGGCCGGAGGTGACAGTCCAAGCTGCAATGGCCTCTCCTCCAGGCACTGTCTCTCTCCTTTGCCCCCCTGCGGCACCTTGTTCAACTGGCATGTCAGCATTCCAAGTAGCATGAAGGAGGAAGGACAAATGGACTCTCCCCATCTCTCTGCCCACCACCACCCACCCTCCCCCCTGTTTAAAAAATAGACATGGGGGCCGGGCACGGTGACTCACGCCTGTAATCCTAGCACTTTGGGAGGCCGAGGCGGGCAGATCACGAGGTCAGGAGTTCGAGGCCAGCCTGGCTAGCATGGTAAAACTCCGTATCTCCTAAAAATATAAATATTAGCCGGGCATGGTGGTGCGTGGCTGTAGTCCCAGCTACTCAGGAGGCTGAGGCAGGCGAATCACTTGAACCTGGGAGGCGGAGGCTGCAGTGAGTCGAGATCATACCACTGCACTCCAGCTTGAGTGACAGAGTGAGACTCCGTCTCAAAAAAAAAAAAAAAGAAAGAAAAAGACATGGGGTCTTGCTATGTTGCCCAGGCTGGCCTCAAACTCCTTTCCTTGAGCAATCCTCCCACCTTGGCTTCCCAAAGTGCTGGGATTTATAGGAGCGAGACACAGTGCCCAGCCTCTCTACATTTTTTTATTTGTTTGTTTGTTTGTTTGTTTTTTGAGACAGAATCTCAGTCCCTCAGGTTGAAGTGCAGTGGCATGATCTCAGCTCACTGCAATCTCCACCTCCCGGGTTCAATTGATTCTCCTGCCTCAGCCTCCCAAGTAGCTGGGACTATAGGTTCATGTCACCACGCCTGTCTAATTTTTGAATTTTTAGTAGAGACAAGGTTTCGTCATGTTGGCCAGGCTGGTCTCAAACTCCTGACCTCAAATGATCCACCCGCCTCAGCCTCCCAAAGTGCTGGCATTACAGGTATAAGCCATTGTGCCCAACCCTCCCTGCCCTGTTTTAAGGAGGGTCCTGTTCAACAATTACTCTATAGACCAATTGCCCAGAACTATATACTTGGCAGTGAGGAACTGCTGGGGAGGCTGGGAGATTCAGGCTATAGGCACCTTGGTGGCCCTGATAACTCTTTTATCTTCTTCTTCTTCCCCATCGGAACCTGTTCTCAAGGAAAAGAGCTAAGGTAGGGCTGCCAGATAAAATGCAGGGTGCCCAGGTAAGTCTGTTCCAGGAAATATTTGGGACATAGACTAAAACATTGTTGTTTGTTTATCTGAAACTCAAATTTAACTGAGTGTCTTTTTTCCCCCTAAATCTGGCAATCCTAATCCAAGGCTAAACTCATTTTCAGGACACAGAAGGCTCTGGCCTTACCTTTTGAGTCAGGACATTGCACTTTGACAGAAGGCTCTGGAAGGAAACTTTAAAGGGAGCCTTCCAGAGGGAAATGCGGTGTTGGGTAGGTCTGCCTTTGGTTATGGGCTTTCTGGGTGCTGCTGGAGGAGCCCAGGGTCCCCCAGGAAAGCCTTCTTTGGAGGTCTTTTGAGAGAGACAAAGCAGAGGGGTGGAGGAAGGGCGGCCCAGGTGGAAGGAGTGAGGACAAAGGTGAGTGCCCCTGGGCAGGAAGTGCTGAAAGAGAGAAGGAGGGAGGCCACCAGGCCTGGGCCTGGAGCCAGCCTGGGAGACTCCCAGCCGCCCACTTCTCTGGGCCTCCCTTTTCCAGCCCCTTGCTTTCGAGGCAGCAGTGCCATTATTTGGGGAAACCAGCTAACCAGATAGGACAGCAAACCGGGGATTTATGTGGTGTGGGAACAGCTCAGGTTTCCCTCGCTGTTTACCCAGCAGTATTTTTTAAAACAGAAATCAGCGTGCGGGTAACCGCAGCTGTGAGTTACTAGCTCTGGCTGTGAGGGCTGAGGTGGGGGGAGTCTCTTCAGAGCCCTCTGCCCACTGACCTGGGAGCTGCTGAAGGAATGTGCCTCTCCCCAACCCAGGCCAGGTGGAGAAGGTGGCCCTGGGGAAGGTCCCAGATCACTGCCCACCTCACCCTTCCCCTCGCAATGAAGGCCAGCATCTCTGGGGCAGGTGTGATGATGGTTCTAGGTCTAAAGCTTTAGAGATCAGTCGGTTTAGGGGTCAGAACCCATGGAGCCAGGCAAGTAAACACAGGTTCCCCAAGCCAGCTGGGAGGGAGACACCTGGGTGCCTTTGATGGGAGAAAGAGGGGGCCGACAGCTACTTGGCACTGGCCGATTTTCCCTTGCATGAACATGGGCCCAGTGTAACCAACCGTATCTGTCCATTTGTCAAAAAAAGCCGTATTTCCAGATTTTTTTATAGACAACCTGTCAACTTTTAAATGTTGGCAATGAATTTAAAACACTGCCGATCCATTAAAAGCAGCCCAGAACCAGCCCAGTGGCACGACTGGTTCTTGGAATGCCAATCTGCAATCTCTGATCTTGCCCAACTCTCTCTGCTCCCCATTTTACAGATCAGGACGCTGAGGCCCAGAGAGGCCTCGGGACTTAGCCATGGCTGCATCAGTTGTTACTGGGAATGCCATGAGGCCAGGACTCCTGCTATGTATTCTTTGCCCAGCCTAGCAGTTTGGCTGGCTTGGCTACGCCAGGGGTCTCACCAAGCAGTTCTCAAGTGTTTCCTGAGCGTCTCTCATTTGCATAGACATGACATTTACAAATACATCCATCATCTACTTGATTCTGGCAATGACCCTGAGGGAGCAGAACTGGCATTAATCCATTTTTTTAAACTGGTGAGAACACTGAGGTTTGGAGAGGCTGGTGACCTGCCAAAGTCACAGTCCTAGAAAGGGCTGGAGCCAGGGCCTCCAATTACAGATCAAGGGTTTTTCCACCCCCAAACTCAGTCATCTCATAAAAATGTCAGGCTCCTTGGGGAATACAGCTTGAGATGGATAATCAACTCCTCCTAAAAGGGAACCATAAATGGATGAGATACTTGGGTAAACTGAATATTCTTTGTAACTTAAAGTTAATTGAAAATCCATAGGTTATCAATTTTCCAAGCAGGAGAATAAAATAGAAGGTATTTCAAAGAGCAATTATAGTAGGCATGGCTTAATCTTTCTTTGATGATTCTGAAGGCATTTCAGGGGAATGTAATGCCTTAGGGCATCATTATGAACACCAATAATTACTGTGTAGGGCTGTGACGCAAATTCTCATCAATCCCCTCCTGGCTGTCGGGGTGTTTTGAGAGAGGATCACACAGGGAGTGTGAGCGTGTGCCTGTCTGTATTCCTCGCTGCTCTCTCTGCCTTTGTCCATTTCAGGGTGCTGTTGTGGAAAATGCAGTGTCCCTGGAAGGGGGAGGTCACTTGACCTTAATGAGCTTCTGTTTCTTTAGTAAAATGGGGATAATGCCGACTCCTATACTCACTGTCAAGGTTTTGTGGGGCTCAGATGTCAGTGTCAGAGCAGGAAGAAATTTTAGATCACGATGTGCACCAGCTTCATTCTGCCATGGAAAAATCTGAGGCCCAGAGAGGTTAGGGGCCTCGTCCAAGGTCACCCAGCGAGGGAGGGGGTGCTAGAACCTGGGTTTTCTTCTTCCTAACCTTTTTCCTGAGTACAACACTAAGGAAGAAAAAGATCTGGAGGAACGGAAAGATGAACACATGATTACACATGCAAACAATACTGGGGTCTCTCCGGTCAGAGAAGAAAAGGTCTGATCTCCCAGCCTTGGGAGAGGGGCCATCCAAGTCCTGGAGGAGGTGAACCCCTTAGTTCAGGGCTGGGAGGAGCCTGGGGGCAGCAGAGACCCCGCTGTGAGGTTTATAGTTCCATGAATGTCAGAGCTTTTTAAAATGTGGTAATTTTAAGTGTGCAGCCTCCCAGGGTCTTTCTTCTTTTAATTGAAGAAATAAACCATCTCCCCTAAGGCCTGAGGAGAAAGGCAGGTGCAAGGCTCACAGAGGAGAGCAGCAGCCTAGAAGGGCTCTGTGTCATGGAGAAGTAAAACATCCCAGAAACAGAGAGCAGAAGGCCTTGGCTGAGTCCCAGGAGAGGCAGGACACCAGGGATGCACACCCATAAACACACACATACACATATGTATGTCTCCTCCCTGGAGGCTGAGAGTCCCTAAATACAGCAGGTGCCTGTGGGCCACACATCACACAAAACTGAATACAGGCGGGCTCAGAGCACCAGCACACACGTATGTCCTTGACAGATGCCCTTAGAGATGCTACTAAGCATGTGTGTACCTTCTCACCCACATGGCAGAGCCCCTGGATCTGGGCAGAAATGCCAAAGCAGGGGCAGGCGCGCGCGCGCGCACGCGCGCGCACGCACACACGCGCGCACACACACCAGCACAGCCACAAAAGCTCAGTCCACATCCAGCATTCCTAACACACACACACAGCTAGACACACTAGGAGACACATCAGGACAATGTTTCCACTCCTGCTCCCATACACATAGGCATGTCCACATTCAACAGTGGGGTAGAGTCTCATCAGTCCAGACTCGCAGACAGCTGGACACAGAGGTGATCTCTGAAACCCAGTGTCTACACACCCTGGTCTTTGTTACCCACACACACACATTGAACTGATGTCCTCAGCCTTTAGTTATTTTTGGTTTCTTCTGAGCTGGAGTTTCACTCTTGTTGCCCAGCTAGAGTGCAGTGGCATGATCTCAGCTCACTGCAACCTCTACCGCCTGGGTTCAAGTGATTCTCCTGCCTCAGCCTCCCAAGTGGTTAGGACTACAGGCGCCCACCACCACACCCTACTAATTTTTGTATTTTTAGTGGAGACGGGGTTTCACCATGTTGGCCAGGCTGGCCTTGAACTCCTGACCTCAGATGATCCTCCTGCCTTGGCCTCCCAAAGTGCTGGGATTACAAGCGTGAGCCACCGCACTCGGCCAAGCCTTTGGTTATTTTGAAAGATAAATGTGTGGTTACATTTTCTTTGTTTTTTCCTTTTTCCTTTTTTTTTTTTTTTTTTTTTTTTTTT
>NW_016810813.1:182932-202048 GCF_001698545.2 Rhinopithecus bieti | reverse complement strand
AAATGCTCTGAGGGGGGCTGCTGCAGGCGGGGAGGGGCAGGCAGCAGGAGGCAGAGGGTTGAGCCTGCAGAAGCCTGGAACAGTCTGTAGCTTTCTAATGCTTCCTAGGGAATTCTGCTGCTAAGTAGCCATGGGTTCAACAGGTCTCTAAGATTTGCCTTGAATTACTGCCTGGAGGCCCCCGAGGTCTGGGGTCTCATAAATTCAGTGGGGAAGGCACACCTGTGTCTGAGTCCGAGCAGCCCAAAGCCCCCAGTATTGTCACTGAACAGCTCACTGAACTTGCAAAGCAATCAAATCCCAGCGCAGAAGAAAGAGCAGGAGGGCAGGGTGGCCCCCAGCTCCCTCCCTCCCATCCCGGGGCTGGGGAGAGACACCTCTGGCCTGAAACTCCTCGTGGCCTCTAACAAGTCTTGCTCTCTCTCTCTCTGTCTCTCTCTCTTTTAATTACTGTCTCTCTCCTTCCTTCCTTCTTTCTTGGGAATCAGAAAAGAAACCTCAATGCCTGGCTTTGCCCCTCCCTGGCTGTGGTCAAACCATGTGACATTTAGACATTTCAGAGCCTGCTGACTCCTGAGGCTGGAGACAGCATGAAGCCAAATGGGCTTGGCAAACAGAAGAGAGGGGCAGTTAACATTCTGTGCAATGCTCTCTTACTTCCCCTGTTTGAACACCCCTCCTACTCGGACACAGACCCCCAACCCCTGTGCCATTGTGCTCACTCCCACCTTGGAGGGGTCAGACTGTGGTGAAAGGTCATGGTGATCCTATTGCTGCCACCTCCCTGGGGTGAGCAAGATTCTGTGGTGGCTCCAGCTCTTATGGGAGACCCCATGGCAGTCCACAGAGAGGCTGTTCCAGGTTCCAGAGAGGTCACTTGGTGTGACCTGGGAATCTGCATCTTTTCTCTGCCAAAGCAGGGCATTGTAGCAACTGCAACTGGGTCCCAGTCCTCAACAAAGTCCCTCCAGTTCCTGCCGCTGTCTGCAAGGTTTGGTCATCTGTCCCTGCACTGGGGAAGAGTTTGCATTGTGAATCTTGCCTCCACCAGGGAAGGCTGCCCTGGGGGCCCTCCTTGCTCCAGAGTGCATCTGGGGGCCAGACCTGTGGACCCTCACCCTTGAGCCTCATTTTATTCCTCTTCGAACAAAGCCATTTCTGGTAAATAGGTTTGATGGGTTTGGCAGCAGGGAAGGCACAGAACCTTTCAGGATTAGCAGGCTCATGACAATTTCTCTTTAGGCAAGAGAGAAAGTTGAGGAGGAAAGACTGGCAGGGCTTGGAGAGCTGGAAAGGAAGAAAGGCCCTACAGGCCTGGGGATCCCATATCTGACCACCGACTCCAGCCCCCAACTCTCAGGGACTCTGATTTGATATTCTTATTACCAAAGAAGCTGCATGTATTTGTATATCAATTCCCTTTCCCATATCGACACGCAGGGAGGCTTCTTAGTTTTGGATCAACCAGAGATCACCAGTGTCTGCAGGGTGCTCAACCCCTGGTACCTTGGTCACTCTAGGCAGCCTCCTAGATGTGCCCCTTAGGATAGGTTTTCTGAAATGGCGGAGGACGACGCCCCTGTCCCCCACCATGGACTCGGGAGTCTGGGGCACACAAATCCTGCGATTTTACAGATGGGGAAACAGAGGCACGGAGAAAGTCTCAGCTTTCCCATGGCCCACTGGGGCCAGAACCCAGGTCGCAGTACAGGGACAACCACCTCCTTTTTCTCTCCTGGCAACCAGCCTGAGCTCCCTCAGCGGGTGTGGGCTGCTGCTATCCAGAGCACCCTGTTTCTGGATGCAAAAGAAAGGCCCAGGCAGCATTTGGCCCTCATCTGCCCACAGACTTCGGCTCCAGGGCAGCCTCCGAGAGAGAAGTCTTAGGTCCCAATGGTCCGAGCTCTGCGTGCTGAGAGTCTAGAGGCTGCAGTCTCTTAAGCCGAAACCAGCCCAGGCCACACAGCCGCCTTCCCGTCGGTCTCTCACTGCCTTGGCGGGGCGCTGGCGCCCTCTCCTGGTCAAGTCTCGCTCTGCGTGCAAACGCCCGAGAAATCAGCCGGAAGCTCCCTGGGACCCCACAGGAGTGAGGACCCACCTGGATTCACTTTGTCATTTTTTAGCTGCATGACCTTGAGAAAGCTAATGAACCTCAGAGCCCTGCCTGTGAAGTGGAAATAATGGCGCCTACATTTCAGGGTCGGTGTAAGGATTGCATAGAATACCACATAGAAAACACCCAGCGCATTGTAGGTGTTTTTAATGGTAGCGATTTATTTTTATTATTATTTTTTTGAGACGGAGTTTCGCTCTGTCGCCCAGGCTGGAGTGCAGTGGCGCGATCTCGGCTCACTGCAAGCTCTACCTCCCGGGTTCAAGCCATTCTCCTGCCTCAGCCTCCCCAGTAGCTGGGACTACAGGCACCCGCCACAACTGGCTAATTTTTTGTATTTTCAATAGAGACAGGTTTCACCGTGTTAGCCAGGATGGTCTCGATCTCCTGATCTCGTGATCCGCCCGCCTCGGCCTCCCAAAGTGCTGGGATTACAGGCATGAGCCACCGCGCCCGGCCGGTAGCGATTATTAATAATGCCCAACTCACATGGTGAGATGAGATCTGAGAAGCCTCCTTATAAAGGTAAATGATAACCAAGTCTTGTTGCAAGACAGCTGGTGTATTACTAATACATCCCAAGGTGGTAGGCCCTCTGGGGACTGTCAGGAGACAGCCTCTGTTTTAATAGGAAATAAAACAGAATCTGCTCTGCTTCCGTTTTCTTCCTTTTATTTACTGCATTAGAAAACTTTCATTTTATTTATTGCCTATTCTGGGGGTTGAGGGTGAGGGGAAGGCATGACTACAGCCAGGTAGGATACAAAAGTATCTCACCTCCCAGGAAGGGTTTGAGGACCGGCCTTCTGGCTTTTAGAGAAGGGCAGCTGGCTTCTGCTGCTAATGATTTGGATTTGGCTTTTAACAGAACATCAAGGTGAAAGTGAAAGGAGCTTTTCACTCCTTGGAGAGTCAAGAGGGTGTGGGGTGGGACCTCCGGGAGGAGTGAGCGATGGGGGCTGGTGGGATCCCAGACCTAGGAATCAGATCTGGGGAAGGGGTCTGCAGGGCCCCTCCATGAGTCAAGAAAAGCCAGTGGGTGGACAGTGAGAAGGACCAGTGAAGACACTTTGCTGGAGTTGTCCCAGCCAGTGGCTATGACTTAGACTGTCCCATGGCGTGTTCCCAGGGTCCTGCCATTGGAAGATGGGATGTTCTTTTTTCTTTTTCTTTTTTTTGAGACAGAGTCTTACTCTGTCATCCAGAGCTGGAGTGCAGTGGCACAATCTCAACTCACTGCAGCCTCCACCTCCTGGGTTCAAGCAATTATCATGCCTCAGCCTCCCAAGTAGCTGGGATTACAGGCGTGGGCTACCACGCCTGGCTAATTTTTGTATTTTTAGTGGAGATGGAGTTTCTACTCCATCGGGCTGGTTTCCAACTTCTGGCCTCAAGTGATCCTCTGCCTCAGCCTCCTAAAGTGCCGGGATTACAGACGTGAGTCACTGTGCCTGTCTGGATGGAACATTCTGCTCTTTCTGCATCCACTGCCTACCCATGATGTCTTGGGACTCCTAGAGCCCTAAAGGAAGACCCTGGACACGCCGGAAGGTGTGGAGAGGAGTTCTCACACTTGCACTTGGGAGGAGAGCTCAGGAGAAACAGAGGCTGGCAACACCCCTCACACACTGGTCCTCTGGAGGGTCTTATTCAAGGACTGAGTCCACAGAGAGGAAAGGGTCCTGTCTTCATCTGAACTGCCCAGCAAGCAGTCCCACCCCAGGGGGGGTCCTGCGAGGTAAGGGAGGGGCAGCTAGCTAGGGTAGGGGCTGAGAGAGTAGGGAGGGGTTAGAGGGAAGAAGAGAGCGAGAGGGAGAGGGAGGGACTGAGCCGATTCTCAGCTCCTTGACCGTTTGCTGAGCTCTGTCTGAGTGGACAGATGGTCCCAAGTCAGGCCACACCAGAGTGGCCTTTCTGCTCCCCCACACCCTGCATTCCTCAACATTGCTGGCCCCAGAGAGACTTTCCTTCAGAGAAGAAACGGCTGGCGAATGGTGAAAGACACTGCAGAGAAAAGAAAGCACAGCTCACTGCCCTGGGAATTAACATGATTTAGGAGACCTGCAGGTCACCCCCTCATGACTAAAAGCCATCCTAGAATGAAGGTTTGTGGCTATTTCTAGGCAAAACTGTCTGATAAGATGAAATAGCTCAAGTCCTGACCATTAAGTCATGAAGGCCATGGCCATCGTAAATTTCATCTTTCCAGTCCTCTGGCCTGCATGCAGTGCAGCCCAGCCAGTTGGTGGCATCCACCTTGGTAGGAAGGGCCCTCATCCTCCTGGCTGTGCCCCAAGGACTGGGCAGGCTTCAGTGCCAAGGATAGTGTGAACACTTGAAAGCCGCCCTGTGTGTTTATTGTTTTCCCTGGGTGATCTAGAATTACTCCCGATCTCTACCAGCTCAAATCCTCCTCAACTTACATCAGACAAGATGGCCCTGCCACGTACCTGTCAGATCACTTTGGGCAGGTCAGTTCATTTTCCTGAATCTTTACTTCTGCACCTTAAAATGTGAGCAATACTATCTCCCTGGCAAGAATGTTTGTGAGGGTAAAATGAAACTTCAATAATCATGGGTGCATCCTGGAGTTCTTTCTTACAAGGCGTGCCCCCAAATCTGTCCCCTCTTCCTGAGGATGCCCTTCCCCTATTGTGTCCCTGGCCATTTCCTACCCATCCTCAAGGGCCATGTCCTCAGGGGGTTCTCCTGACTCACTCAGGCACATTGGATCTCCTGCTTACCGATATGACTGCACACAGGTGCAGGAAATGGCTGTTTGCTTTGCATTTGAGGAAATCGGAAAGGGAGATGTGGTAGGGAAAGTAGTGGTTAGGGGCACTTTCAGACTGAAAGATGTGGATTGGGGAATATGGGATTATTGGAGTTGAGGACGCAGCTTCTCTCCTCTCCAGCAAATGGGGAAAAGACCCTTCTGGACGCTAAGCCTGCAATTCCACTGGGGGCCACCAGGTGTCCGTGATGTCCTGGGGCAGTTGTAATGAGAGCGGGAGCCCATGAAACCAAAAGCATTGCTTTTTAAAATTCAGCACTCTTCAATCACCATTAATAAGGTTAGCAGCGCAGTTCTTGCATCTCCTGTCCTGCCTCACCTTGCAATGATATTCATTGGCATTCCTTTCTTCCAAGAAACCACCTAGGAGGCTTGCAGGAGATATCTCTGGTGCTGGCTGTTCCTGCAGTCTGAAAAGCCAGTTAAGATACAAACATGTGAGAGGAGGACACTGCTTGAATCTGCTTTCATTTTTTAAAAAGTTTAATTATTCACAGACTTTGCTTCTTTCTAACTAGTAATGTGACACCTGTGATGCAGTTCAAGATTGTGTGTGGTGACCTTGTAGTTGAGAAGCACTGAGCTAGTCATGCCAAGAAGGTTGCCCTCCTGGGACTGGCAAAAAATCCAGCCAGGAGGCCATCTCTGTCAGGCTTCTCCTGACTATCTTTTTGGAGAAGCAGCAGAGTGGAGTGGTTAAAAGCATGATTCTGGAGCCCAGCTACCTGGGAGCAAAGCTCGTCTCTACCACTTACCAGCTCTGAGAGCTTAGGCAAGTGACCTATTCTCTCTGTGCCTCTGAGTTTTCATCTGTGAAATGGGAGTAACAATAGTCCTGTCTCATAGGGTTGCTGGGAGGCTTGAATGAGTTAATATCCGTGGGGTGCTGAATCAGTGCCTGGCATACAGTGAAGTCCATGTGAGCAGTAAATCTTATTATTATTAGAAAAGGTTGGCTGGGCATGGTGGCTCATGCCTGTGATCCCAGCACTTTGGGAGGCTGCTGAGGCAGGCTGATCATGAGGTCAAGAGTTAGAGATCAGCCTGGCCAACGTGGTGAAACCCCATTTCTACTAAAAATACAAAAAACATTAGCTGGGCATGGTGGTGCATGCTTGTAGTCCCAGCTACTCTGGAGGCTGAGGCAGGAGGATTTCTTGAACCCGGGAGACAGAGGTTTCAGTGAGCTGAGATCACGCCACTGCACTCCAGCCTGGGCAACAGAGTGAGACTCCATCTCAAAAAAGAAAAGAAAAGAAAAGGTCCCAACCTACTCACTTATTATTCACTTGCATCAAATGCTAGGTTCAGTGTATTGTTCTGGTAAGATTAGAAATGGAGAGATGGGTCAGAAGGGGTTGGTCAAAACAGACCTCTCAACCCAAGGAGACAGGGCTGGCTTCATGGCCGGGCAACCGGTGCGGGAGCCAGGGCTCTGAGATAAGAAAGGCATGATAGTTTAATGTTCTGCTGTCCCCATTTTGATATCTTTTTTTTTTTTTTTTTTTTTGAAATTCAGTTTCACTCTTGTCACCCAAGATAAACTACAATGGTGTGATCTCGGCTCACTGCAACCTCCACCTCCCAGATTCAAGCGATTCTCCTGCCTCAGCTTCCTGAGTAGCTGGGATTACAGGCATGCATCACCACACTCAGCTAATTTTTGTATTTTTAGTAGAGATAGAGTTTCATCATGTTGGCCAGGCTGGTCTCAAACTCCTGACCGCAGGTGATCCACCCATCTTGGCCTCCCAAAGTGCTGGGATTACAGGCATGAACCACTGTGCCTGGCTGATATTCTATTCTTTTTTTGAGATGGAGTCTCGCTCTGTCACCCAAGCTGGAGTGCAGTGGCATGATCTCAGCTCACTGCAAGCTCCGCCGCCCAGGTTCACGCCATTCTCCTGCCTTAGCCTCCTGAGTAGCTGGGACTACAGGCGCCCGCCACCACACCCAGCTAATTTTTTGTATTTTTAGTAGAGATGGGTTTTCACCGTGTTAGCCAGGATGGTCTCGATCTCCTGACCTCGTGATCCGCACACCTCGGCCTCCCAAAGTGCTGAGATTACAGGCGTGAGTCACCGCGCCTGGCTGATATTCTTAATTTATGAAGGAAGGGCCCCAAATTTTCATTTTACACGGGGCCCACAAATAACGTAGCAGGTCCCACAAACAAATTCATCTAGATTCAGAGGGCCCCTTGCCTTCCTCCTCTGCTCACATTGGTTCCCTTCTCCCATCACAGGCAGGTACCCTACCTTGGGGCATTTGCCCCAGACTAAGCCTTTTTCACCCTTCCAACATTTTAATGAGAAATTTCAAGTGTATAGCAATGTAGAAAGGATTTTACAGTGAGTGTCATACACCTGTCACCCAAAGTCTGCCATTAATGTCTTCTGGACTTACTTTTGCCGTCTTATTCATACTCTCCCTGGACTCCGTCCTCAGCTACGGGAATCACATCTCTTGCCGACAGCTCTGAGGCTTCCAGTCTTGCTGTCTAGACCAAGAAAGGCTTCCTGGGCTCTGACTGTCAAATGAAGGCCTTCAAGGAAGGGGGATGGTGGAAAAGGCTGCGGGGGGTCTTGGAGAAACAGCTAGGGAAAGACTGGCACTAAAGTTCTACCAGCCCAGGCGATGGGGGTGCAAAACCAATAAGATGAGTTCTAGAAAAGCAAGGAAGGTTTCGTTCTGGAGTTTGTGGACTGAGGTTTCCATTTGTGACCAGGATTCTCACTGGTTCCTTATGTAGTTTCTTACACCCTGCATGGTCTTCTAAGCATTTCTCACAGACGTGGTCTGGGGGCAAACCCTGGCAGCCCTGTGAGGTGGCCAAAGAGGAGATTCTTCTCCCCGCTTCACATCTTACGAAACTGAGTCTCAGAGGTTCCTTCCCTGGCCTGCCCACAACTCCAGGGCTAAAAGAGGCAGACCAAGCCCAGGTCCTTGAACCCCAACAATGGGCCTCTTTCTTTTGATCCCATGACAGGGGTGCAAAAGCGTTGCATTCCCCTGGGTAATTTGAAGAAAAAAACCAAAAAAACTCCAGCTTTGTCTCCAGGAAAAAGAGGGTGTCTGGGCTGTGACTTGCCTCTGAGAGTGTGGTTGTGCTGAGTGTGACCACATTTCAAAGGATTACATCTCATTTCTCTCCCTTTCTAGCTTGGGCCTAGGGCTCAGAAATGTGTAGATTCCCCCACAGCCCCTCCCAGCATCCCTGCCCCCTCCCAACTGCCTTGGGCAGGTGACACCTGTATTATTGCTAAGGGTTAAAAAGCCCCCGAATCAATAAAACCCATTAATGAGTGTTGGTACCTCGAAGGCTACAGATAAATCCCTTCTACTCAGTGAGTTCAATCCCATAAAACAGCTCTCCCCTTTCAATCCTAGCATTCATTTGATAGAAAATGTGGAGAAATTTTTAAAAGGTGACTTACTAATTGCCTGTAAAATAAAAGGCAGATGGAAGCTTTATTACAGTTGAAGGAAGTTGGGAATATTAAGGTAAAATGTCAAATAACAATTGATTTTCCTTAGACATAAAGGGGCGATTTATGGCTTCCTAGTTACTACAAACGAGAAATTATTTGAAGTTCTAAAAAGTATGAGGAGAAATAAAGATTAAATAGAAGATGAAATCATAGGGATTTCTGTGGGAGGTGACTTCAATGCCCCTGGGGGCTAGAATTCATGTGGCCAGCAGCCTAGCCAGCTGGGGCTTGGCAGTTTCAAGACTTAGAGGCAAGGTGTCTCTGAGGAGCGGGGAAGCGGCTGTTTGCTTTGTGTCTGAGGAACTAGGAAAGAAAGATGAAGATAGGGAAAGCTGTGGTTAGGGCCAATTTCAGACTGAGGGATGTGGGATTAGGGGATTCGTGTGGATGGGCCTATAGCTCTGCTCCCTGACTAGCAGATATTGGGGATCTGGGGAAGGGAAGGGTGAGCTGCCTTCCCTGATACTTTGATGGCATCCTTACAGTCAGGGGACACTGTCCTTGCTGGGTCCTGGACATCAGTGTCTACGTACATACCCCTGCAAGCCACAGCACTACCCAGGCCCTGTGGTGGCTTTGCTTGGTCTGGGCCAACCTGGTCTCCACACTGACAGCCAAAGAGGAGAGGAAGAAAGAACTCATGGCCAGATGTGGTGGCTCCCGCCTGTAATTCCAGCACTTTGAGAGGCCGAGGGGGGCAGATCTCTTGAGCCCAGGAGTTTGAGACCAGCCTAGGCAACATGGCAAAATCCCCTTCTCTACAAAAAATAAGGAAAAATTACCCAGGAATGGTGGTACACACCTATAGTCCCAGCTACTCTGGAGGCTGAGGTGGGAGGATGGCTTGAGCTCGGGAGGTTGAGGCTACAGTGAGCTGTGATTGTGCCACCGCACTCCAGCACGGGCAACAGAGCAAGACATTGTCTCAAAAAAAAAAAAAAAAGGGCTCATTTCCAGGCTGCCAGGCTCATGTTAGCCTGAGGTCCTGCAGGAGCTGACCTGAGACAAGTACTCAAGGGCAAGTTGTTTGTCTGAGGGATGCTCACGGGAAGCTCCAGGAGGAGGCTAGGGAGGTGACCCAGGGAAGGAAGGCAGCTTATAGGGCCGCGTTGTCAGGAAGGGCACCCCAGCAGGTGACGGGAGCTTAATTTTGCCGGGAAACTCGGGAGCCAGCGTGGAACCCACACCTCAGAGTTATCCCACCGGAAGGATGAGGGAGTGGGTATTTACACACCAACTCCATCCCGTCCTTGGTTAAGGCTCCTGGATGGAGTGGATGGGACACTCATTCTTCAGCGCTCCCAGGGGCCCTCAGGCAGTCAGAAGTTAGGTCCGTTGGGCTCCAGGATGAGGGGACTCCCGGAAGATGCAGGAGGGCGTCCGCAGCATCTGCCTCTGTGTTTTCCCTGTTTATGTGGATCCTCATAATTCCCACCACATGCAGATCAGAGCCCCCAGCTTTATGGAAAAGAACACAGGCTTGTTGAAGATAAAGAGTGGCGTTCCCACAACTAGGAGGGGAAAGCTAGGAGTTTGGCCCAGAGCTCCCTGACTTCAAAGCCCATGCTCTTTCTACTTCCTGATTTTTTTTTTTTTTGAGACAGAGTTTCACTCTGTTGTCTAGGCTGGAGTGCAGTGGCACAATCTCAGCTCACTGCAGTCTCTGCCTCCTGGGTTCAGGCAATTCTCCTGCCTCAGCCTCTTGAGTAGCTGGGACTACAGGCGCCCGCCACTATGCCTGGCTAATTTTTTGTATTTTTAGTAGAGATGGGGTTTCACCACGTTGGCCAGGCTGGTCTCAAACTCCTGACCTCAAGTGATCCTCCCGCCTTGGTTTCCCAAAGTGCTAGGATTACAAGCCTGAGCCACTGCACTTGGCCTACTTCCTGATTTTTGTGTGAGACACATCCCAGGAGCGTGGTAGACTGCAGACTCCTGGGCCCACCCTCAGAGATTCTGCTCTGGCAAGGACATGTTTATCAGTGAGAGGGATGTCCAGGAGTACATGCCTTTTTTTCCTAGAGACAGGGTCTCATTGTTGTCCAAGCTGGAGTGCAGTGGTGCAATCACAGCTCACTGTAGTCTCAAACTTCTGGGTTCAAGCAATCCTCCTATCTCAGCCTCCTAAGTAGCTGGGACTACAGGTGCATGCCACCATGTCTGGCTAATTTTTAAATTTTTTTCTGGAGTTGGGGTCTTGTGATGTTGCCCAGGCTGATCTTTAACTTCAGGTCTCAAGAGATCCTCCCACCTTGGCCTCTTGAATTTTTGTGATTACACCCGTGAGCCACTATACCCAACTAGAATACGCACTTTTTTTTTTTTTTTTTTGAGACGGAGTTTCGCTCTTGTTGCCCAGGCTGGAGTCCAATGGTGGGATCTCAGCTCACCACAACCTACCCCTCCTGGGTTCAAGTGATTCTTCTGCCTCAGCCTCCTGAGTAGCTGGGATTACAGGCGGGCACCACCATGCCTGGCTGATTTTGTATTTTTAGTGGAGATGGGGTTTCTCCATGTTGGTCAGGCTGGTCTTGAACTCCTGACCTCAGGCGATCTGCCTGCTTTAGCCTCCTGAAGTGCTGGGATTACAGGCATGAGCTACCGAGCCTGACTTTTTTTTTTTTTTTTTTTTGAGACAGGATCTTGCTTGGTTGCCCAGGCTGGAGTGCAGTGGCCTGATTACAGCTCACTGCAGCCTCAACCTCCTGGACTCAAGCAATCCTCTCACCTCAGCCTCTTGAATAGCTGGGACCACAGGTGTGTGCTACCACACCCAGATAATTTTTGTGCTTTTTGTAGAGACAGGGTTCTGACATGTTGCCCGGGTTCAAATTCCTGGGCTCAAGTGATCCTCCTGCCTCAGCCTCCCAAAGTGCTGGGATTACAGGTATGTGCCATCGTCACCAGCCAGAATATGCATTTTTTTTTTTTCCAGATAGGGTCTCACTCTGTTGCCCAGGCTGGAGTGCAGCAGTGTGATCTTGACTCACTGCAACCTCTGCCTCCTGAGTTCAAGCGATTCTCCTGCCTCAGCCTCCCAAGCAGCTAGGATTACTGGTGTCTGCCATGACACCTGGCTAATTTTTGCATTTTTAGTAGAGATGGGGCTTCACCATGTTGGTCAGGCTGATCACAAACTCCTGACCTCAAGTGATCCACTCACCTCGGCCTCCCAAAGTGTTAGGATTACAAGCATGAGCCATTGCACTGGCTGAATATGCACTTTTAATAAGCCATCAGCCAGGCTAGGCAGGCTGGGGGCCAGGCTCAAGAACATTTGCACCACAGCCACTGGCTACCTGCCCCTTTTTCCACAAGCTTCCACCACCCTCTCTCCCCTCCATCTGGGTCTGTTCCTCAGGTGCTTCCCTGGGAGCTCTCTGAGCCACATAACTGTCCCCAGGTGCTGAGAGATGGAGAGAGGAATCACCAGACTGGAGCAGGCCCCTAGAGCAGAGATGGGAAGGGAGGCCAGTGTTCTGAGACTCCCGAGGCAGTAAGAGGTGACCGAAGACAGTGGCTGAGAACCAAGGAGGGGCTGCAGGGAAAAGCCCTGGGCGCAGGTGGCTCTTTCCTTAGTGTCTTTGAGAGAGGGGATGGGGAAAGGTAAGGTACTAGGGAAAACCATTTGGAAGGGGGTCAGGCTGCAGAAAAGCTGCAGGAGTCTGGGGGACCAAGAAAACAGTGGAAGACCCCACTGCAGCCCAGCATGTAAGGGTGAGAACGTCATGAACAAGGAAAGAGCAGGCAGGAAGTGGTGGCCTTGTGGCCTCTGGAGAGGAGGAGCCGCATGACTCTGGGGTGATCTGAGGTGATCCTCAGGGTAGGGGTCCCTCCCTAGCACTGCATACAGAGGGAAGCCCACGCTGCCAGGTGCAGTTTCCCTGAAATGCTTCTCCCTCTAACACTATGTGAGTTTCCTATCACTGCTGTAACAAATTGCCACAAACAAAGTGGCTTCAGAGAACACAGACTGTGACAGTTGTGGAGGGAGGAAGTTTGAAAAGTGGGGTGCTGGCAAGCTGCAGTCCTTCTGCAGGCTCCAGGGAGAATCTGGTCCTTGCCTCTTCCAGCCTCTAGAGGCTGCCGCACTCCTTGGCTCATGGCCCCATGTCATTGTAGCCTCTGCTTCTGCTGTCACATCTCTTCCTCTGCCTCTCCTGCCTCCCTCTGTGCTTTACAAGAATGCTTTTGATTATATTGGACCCATCTGGATAGTCCAGGATAAATCCCTCCATCCTCATATCCTTCATTTAATCACACCTGGAAGGTTCCTTTTGCCACATAAGGTAACATATTCACATTGGGACAGTTAGGGGATTAGGATGTGGACATCTTTTGAGGTGGGAAGAAGGACCTGGGGTTCTTTTAAAAATTTTTTTGAGATAGGGTCTCTGTCACCCAGGCTGGAATACAGTGGTGTGATCGAGGCTTACTGCAGCAGCTTCAACCTCCTGGGCTCAAGTGATCCTCCCACCTCAGCTTCCTGAGTAGCTGGGACTACAGGTATGCACCACCATGCCCAGCTGATTTTTGTATTATTTTAATATTTTGCACACATGGAGGTCTTGTAATGCTGCCCAGGCTGAACTCAAACTCCTGGGCTCAAGCAATACTCCTGTCTTAGCCTGGCAAAGTGCTGGGATTACAGGTGTGTGCCACCACACCCAGCCTGGACCTGGGGTTCTTGTCTCATGTCAGCCTTAGCAATCTGGGTGACTCTGGGCAAGTCCTGTCCCCTCTCTGGGCCTTGGTTTCTCCACCTGTGCAACGAGGCTGGCCCCTCTGGCTCCTTCACTCTGAGTTTTTCAGTTGGGAGAATATCTTGGCAGGGAGCAGAGGTGGAGGTGGTCATCATTCCATTTCAGGGCCTCTTAGAGTTCCGCCATGGTATGCACTGTGTGTGTGTTTAATTTTCTACATTTGGATGTGATCCTAATCCAATAAATGCTTAGGAGATTTCTATAGAATAGATTAATTTTTACTAGAAAAAAATATAATTGGCTGATGTTAAGGCTACTGCCCTGACAAATCTGCCTTGGCCATATATCTGAGAAAGTAAAAGACCCGCTACGCTTGCACATAAATATGCCATCTTCCCCACAGGCCCCGGAGAAGCACCCTGGGGAGGTTTCCCTCGGTGATTTATTCTTCATTAATAAGCTCTATGCTATATTAGGATCAGATTTATGAGTCTGCCTTTCTAATATTTCTGACATTTCATCTGAAAAGAATTACAAATGAAATCTTGAAACTTTGCCTCTTCTCCCTGCTGGTGCTCTGGCACTCTGTGTCCAGGGGGAGCTGGTGGGCTGGGGAGACACCAAGAAGCTGGGACAGAGGCACGTTTCTCAGGGAAAGGAGCAATCAGCTTGACTTTGGGAGGGCTTTATTCGGTTTGCAAGCAGCTTGGGGGAGGTGAGCGGTTCAGGCAAGAAGGCTGCAGACCACAACCCCAGCAGCAGTAGTGATGCCTGTAACATGTATTAGATGGTGCCAGGCACATTCATTCATTCAACAACTATTTGTTAAGCACTTACTATGTGCCAAACACTGTGTTGCTTGGTGCTTGGGATACAGCAAGGAATAAAAGTGAAGCAATGACGAAGATCTTGGCCTTCATGCACATGGTGTTCTAGCGGAGGTAGGGGAGTGTCAAGCACGAAAGTATGAAAATCCTAAATAGGTAAAATATATCATACATTCACCTATGGTAAGGGCTATGGCAAACCGAAACAAACGTCCCTCACCAGGGGAAACGGGAACAAGGCGTGCTGGGTGGTCAAGTTTCCACATGGGTACGCACACATGGTAAGGGCTATGGCAAAACAGAAACAAACCCCTCACACAGGGAAAAGGGAAACAAGAGTGCTGGGTGGTCAAGTTGCAATGTTAATTAAGAAAGCACTTCAACTCATCCACTCAGGGAACCGTATTATCCCCCTTTTACAGATGAGGACAGAGGCTTGGGGTGGATTAGGAGCTACACAAATAAATGAAGGGAGCTTTGCACAACTGGAAAGTTTGCAAAGTGCCGTCTGAGCCATTAGTCTCCCTTCTCCCCACTGACTGCACTGCCACAATCACATGGGGACCATAAAAATACTGTTGCCTGGGTCCTGCTCCCCAGAGGGTTGCATTCAATTGGTTTGGATGCAGCCTGGGACTTGGCATGTGACTCTTGTGGTGCCAGGACTAAGAATCTTGTGTGAACTCCCAGCACAGCCTCTAAGGCCTCCGTTTTCTCACCTGCAAGATGTGGGTAAAAATATTCACCCTGCACTGCAAGAGGATGGCAGCAGTGAAGGCAGAAACACGGCACCAGCCCTCCAGGACCGCCAGCCCCTCTCCCACCCCAATCCTTTACCCCTGTTGTATCTTCTGACCCCAAAGTGGTTCTGATTATTTCATTCCCACAGGCCACTGGCTCAGAGGTACAGAGCTCACATGTGGCAGAGAGACATGCAGATCTGAGGCTTCTGATGCTGCCACACGCAGCGGCGTCCCTCAAATTCCAGGCTCCTGGATGACATCTGGACTGTTCCTGCAGCATCAGAGCACAATAGAGCCAGCCACCAGTCCCAGCCCTGCCTGCATCCCATCCATGCCTGGGTGCCTAATTCCGAGGATCCACTGACAGTATAATGCGGACCTGTCTTGCAGCAGTTACAGTTTACCCAGGGATATGCTGGCCACAGGGAGGAGCTGGAAACCAACCTTTGTGTCACTGTTTAGTGACAAGTGCCTTTGGAAGGCACAATAGCCGGTGGTGATTTCTACCACTGCCCCCAGCACCCAAAGTGGCAGAGGGGCCCTGTCAGTCACCCCCATTCTCTTCATGGTCTCATGGTGGGCTCCACATGGGGGTGGCCGCCCTCTCCCCCACCCCACCCCATTCGACAGGGCAATACAAATACAAATAACACCAAAAGATTGAGGTGCTGGGCAGAAAAGGGACCAAAGGCCAGAGTGTGTGTGAGGGGTGGGGGCAGGGCAGGAGAGGAGCAGCAAGAGGCTGTGACTGCCTGGCTGAGCACTGGATGCTTACTGAAGGGCAGGGAGGCTTCCTGGAGAAGGAGGCCTGGCAAGGGCTGAGGGAGTGAGGCCAGGCATGGGGGTTTGGAGGGACCCCAGGCAGGGGTATGCCTCCATTCCTCCCCGTGTTACCCACTCTCTCTAGGGGGTGCTCTGGAGGGAAACAACTTGCATCCAAGCAGGGAGGAAGGGAGGATGAGAGGCAGAGAGGAGCCCAGCTGGGTTGGTGGAAAGGCTGGGAAATGTAGGAAATCCAGGAGGGGGAGAATGGTTCCAAGCTGTGGCCTGTGATGGGCCTTGAAGCCAGGTGTAGGCACTCGGACCTGATCACTGGGGAGCCAGAGCCGCTTCCTGAGCAGCAGAAGGGCGGCAGGATGCGAATCAGACTGGGGCAGTGGGAGGAACTGAGAGGCCTCAGGTCACAGGAGAAAATGCACAGGGCCGGGAGGCAGAGACGCTCCTGTTTACTTGCTCTGGGGCTCAGGACGGTCAGTCACCCTGAGCCTCAAACTCAGCTCGCTCATTTTGCAGAGATCCTGACAGCGACGCTTCAGGATGATCGGGAAGAGTCAATGAGGTAAAATATGTGAAATGTGCCTTGAAAACTACAAACTACAACAACACGTTCTGTTGTTGCTTCTGCTCGACGGACTCACTAAGCTGGTGGGGACAAGAGTTAGAGAAGCCCATGAGGAGGCCAGGGGGTGCCAAATAGACCCACTGAGGCCCAGTGGGGACTGAGAGAAAGGATGAGTCAGAGAGAAATGACAGGAGCAGGAGGCAGGCCTTGTATGGAGGATGCAGGTGAAGATCATACACCATTAAGCTTGAGAAAGAGGCGGGAGGAGGTGCCATTTCTTGAGTCTACTGGATGCCAGCAGTAGTGCTGGTCAAGGGCTTAACAGGTGGGGAAATCGAGGCACAGAGAGGTTAAGTAGCTTGCCTAAGATCACCCAGTTAGTAAGTAGCAGAGCCTGGCAGCTTAACTCCAAAGTATTTGTACTAAAGCCAGATTTTCCAAATTTGCCCAACTGTAAGAATCACCTGGGCCTGTAATCCCAGCACTTTGGGAGGCCGAGGCGGGTAGATCACCTGAGGTCAGGAGTTTGAGACCAGCCTGGCCAACATGGTAAAACCCTGTCTCTACTAAAAATACAAAGTATTAGCCAGGCATGGTGGTGGGTACCTGTAATCCCAGCTACTTGGGAGGCTGAGGCAGGAGAATTGCTTGAACCCCAAAGGTGGAGGTTGCAGTGAGCCGAGATTGTGCCATTGCACTCTAGCCTGGGTAACAAGAGAGAAACTCCATCTCAGAAAAAAAAAAAAAAAAAAAAAAAGCCCAGGAGTTTGTTACGATGCATATTCCCAGACCCCTCCCACAGAGGTTTTGAGTTAGTGAGTCCGAGGCCTTCTGCCTCTACCCAATGTATTCATTATGCACCATCATTACTCTTGTTTAGATACAATGTGAGTGATAGCTTGTCTCTGGCAGCGCAGCAGCCACACCCAATCAGTCCAGACCTCAGTCATGAGGGCACCAATCACAGCTAACTTTTTTTTTTTTTTTTGAGATGGGGTCTTGCTCTGTCGCCCAGGCTGGAATGCAGTGGTGCGATCTTGGTTCACTGTAGCCTCTGCCTCCCAGGTTCAAGCGATTCTTCTGCCTCAGCCTCTCGAGTAGCTGGGATTACAGGTGCCCACCACCATGTCCAGCTAATTTTTGTATTTTTTAGTAGAGATGGGGATTTCACCATGTTGGCCAGGCTGGTCTTGAACTCCTGACCTTGTGATCCACCCGCCTCGGCTTCCCAAAGTGCTGGGATTACAGATGTGAGCCACCGTGCCTGGCCCACATAGCTAACATTTAATCAGCACATACAGGGCCATGCTCAGCAGTTTTTGTGCACAATGCCATTTAACCTTCACAATAGCCTGTGAGAAGGTGTGTTAGCCTCATTTTACAGAGGAAGAAACTAAGGCCCAGAGAAGTTATGCAACTTGCCCAAGGACACACAGCTTGAAGGAGCTGAGGTTTAACCCGTTTCTACGGGGTCTGAATCCTCCTTACTACCCCTCTCTCCCCTGACTCCCAGGTTGTGTTTGGTTACTTGGGTAGTGTCCAACCGACAAATGAGATTTTTTAGTTTCAGACACTTTATGCCATGTAGAGATGCACCCAGGACTCTGCATATTAGGGAGATTTGCAGATGTGTCCGCATTAGATAATTTTTCTCAAAATGCCCCTCACTGCACTTCTGTCAAGCAGTATGTACTGAGCTCCTGCCTCTTGCCAGGTTCTGGTAGAGAGGATGAAGAGGGCAGAGTCCCCACCTTCAGGAGACCTGAAAAATGGGAGTCCTTTGTGCTCATGGAAGCAGGGCCTTGGAGCCTCAGCACTATGGACATTTGGGGCTGGGTAATTCTTTGTTGTGGGGGGCTGTCCTGTAGACTGTAGGATGCTCTGCTGCATCCCTGGCCCCTGCCCTCTAGCCACTAGCACCCTCCAGTTGTGACAGCCATAAAATGTCTCCAGACATTGCTCCCAGTTGAGAGCCACTTCATTAAAGAAAGAAAGAAAAAAACAAAACAAAACAAAACAAAACAAAACAAAACAAAACAACTTCTGTATCCTCTACACATGGACTGAATTTCACTGACATTTCTCTAAAATAACTGAATCTATTTCTATACTCATTTTTTTTTTTTTCACCAGCGGCCATTTTATTTATTTTTCTTTCTTTTTTCAAGAAACAGGGTCTCACTCTGTCACCCAGTCTGGAGTGCAGTGAGGCAATTATGGCTCACTGCAGCCTCAACCTCCTGGGATCAAGCAATCTTTCCACTTCAGCCTCCCCAGTAGCTGGGACTACAGGTGCACACCACCGTGCCCGGCTATTAATTTTTTTTTTTCGTGGAGACAGGGTCTCCCAATGTTGTTCAGGCTGGTCTCCTCTTCCTCATTGTCCTGGAGTTCTCCCACAGTGCAGTTCTACAACTGCACACGAGATGTCGCTTTTCAGCCAGAGTTCTCACTAAGAGGCCGCAAAGGGCGGCAGGTGCCTTCTGCAAAGAGAGATGGCCTTGGCTGGTGGGCCAACACCGAGCATCCTGGCTCCTCCTCTGTACAGACTCTTCACAGATGTGAACTCTCCCTACTCCCTATCTTCTCCTGCCCCCAAATGAAGCCTCTCAGCTGCCAAGAGCTGAGAGCTACCAAGCGAACCATTGCTAGTTTCCATTGTGTTTGAAACCACAAAAGGCAGAATTATTAAGGCCGTAAAGGACCTCAGAGCATCTGGTGCAGTGAGTTTCCAACTTGTAAAAATATGGTGTGATCTTGGACAAGTCACTTAACCCCCTGCCTCAATTTCTTCATCTGTAAAATAGGATAGGAATATATCTTGCCTGTCCGATTGTTATGAAGACAAAGAGAACAAATGCACATAAAGCCCGTGACCATGTGGTTTGTGAATGGAAGCTTTTATTTATTTTTATTTATTTATTTATTTATTTATTTATTTTTGAGACATAGTCTCGCTCTGTTGCCCAGGCTGGAGTGCAATGGCGCGATCTCAGCTCACTGCAACCTCCATCTCCCGGGTTCAAATGATTCTCCTGCCTCAGCCTTCTGAGTAGCTGAGATTACAGGTGCTTGCCACCATGGCCAGCTAGTTTTTGTATTT
>NW_016810813.1:124254-182587 GCF_001698545.2 Rhinopithecus bieti | reverse complement strand
TTTTATTTATTTTTATTTATTTATTTATTTATTTATTTATTTTTGAGACATAGTCTCGCTCTGTTGCCCAGGCTGGAGTGCAATGGCGCGATCTCAGCTCACTGCAACCTCCATCTCCCGGGTTCAAATGATTCTCCTGCCTCAGCCTTCTGAGTAGCTGAGATTACAGGTGCTTGCCACCATGGCCAGCTTTTTTTTTTTTTTTTTTTTTTTTTTTTTTTTTTTGAGGCGGAGTCTTGCTCTGTCGCCTGGACTGGAGTGCAGTGGCCAGATCTCAGCTCACTGCAAGCTCCGCCTCCCGGGTTTACGCCATTCTCCTGCCTCAGCCTCCCGAGTAGCTGGGACTACAGGCGCCCGCCACCTCGCCCGGCTAGTTTTTGTATTTTTAGTAGAGACGGGGTTTCACCATGTTGGCCAGGTGGTCTTGAACCCCTGACCTCGTGATCTGCCCGCTTTGGCCTCCCAAAGGAAGCTTCTATTTTTATTATAGTTTTACATAAGGATAAATTCAGTCTTAGTGGAGGGAAGTGACTTGCCCAAGATTATACAGTGAGACTGCTGGATCTGCAGCTCTGCCTCAGAATTTTTTTTGAGACAGAATTTCACTCTGTTGCCCAGGCTGGAGTGCAGTGGCACAGTCTCGGCTCACTGCACCCCCACCTCCTGGGTTCAAACGATTCTCCCGGCTCAGCATCCCTGAGAGCTGGGACTACAGGCTCCTACCACCATGCCTGGCTAATTTTTATATTTTGAGTAGAGACGGGGTTTCACCATGTTGGCCAGGCTGGTCTCAAACTGCTGACCTCAGGTGATCCACCTGCCTCAGCCTCCCAAGAGTGCTGAAATTACAGGTGTGAGCCATCACGCCAGGCCCTCAGAATTCTTAAGACCCAGTCTACTGCCATTGTCCATGATTTTTCCTACAGGGAAAATCACAATCCCAGAAGATAAGACAAAGAACAATAAAAGGTGGCTTTTGAGGCAGTGAGTTCTACCTGAAAGTGGGAAAAGCCCAGAGTGTCTGGGGACAGAGTGGTGAATTCTACTCAAGCCTTCCTCTGGCTTTGTGGGTGAGGATGAGTTGCCACCCTGAAGCTCAGCCTGTTCAGCTGTAAAATCAAGATAATGGTGGCTGTGCCTCCTTGGAGTGGAATGAGAATCAGAGCAGAACAGGAGAAAGCTGCAGGGACTTGTCAGGTGTCAACCTTCAGCATGATGGGAGAGCCATGGGACCCTTCTCCTTTCCCTAAGAGAGCTGGCCCTCACAGCAGGCCTGGGATCCAATGCCCGGCACCCAACTGGGAGCCCAGGGACCTTGGCCAAAATCTGGTTCTGCTTCAACTTGGTGCTCGGCCTTTGTCAAGTCACTTCCTCCTTTGCAAACTGGGAGAGTTTGGATGAAACTATTGAATGATATTATTTTGGGGGTTTCCTTCTGGCTGTCACAGTCCTCACATGCTCACCATGTCCTCTTCAATTTCATTAGCACAGCCCAATAAAGGGTTAAGCAGTGGCAGTTCCTCTCGTTCTTTGGTTAGGACAGGAAGGTCAGGGGTGAGGACAATACAAGAGGTAGCCGCGCAGCTGATGCTGGAAATGACAATATTTCCTTCCTAGACTCACGTTTGTCCCCCTCCCTGAAGCTTTGCCTGCAGTGCCCTTGTAAAGAAGTTGGCAAGAGGCAGGAGAGAGGCTCAGCCTTTCTCTGAAATGGATACGCCGGTTGCTCCCCCTCATGGCTGGTCTCATTTGCCTTCTTCATTTTTAGACACATTCCAAACTTTTCAGCAAATTATAGTGTTTGCCAACTGGCCGTCTGGGGCCCAGGAGAGATGCTATTTATAGCGGTGCTGGGACGCTGCCATCCCAGAGCAGCCTGGTAAGAAATGGGGCCAGAGTGCCTGGGAGTGGCGTCCTGCACCCTGGGAAGAGGCCAGGGCCCTGGAGCAGGGTGGCAAAGCTGGTGGCCCGTGGCAGGGAGCACCGGCACATCCCCTGCCTGCCTGGGCCCTGGAGTCTGTGCCCATACTCCACACAGGGGGCTGCCTCCGTGCTTCTTGAAGAGACGGTGGTGCTGTGGGGCCACTGAGCACAGTCAAGGCTAAGACCCACCATAGATGAGCCCTTGCTCATGCTGACTGTCGCCCCATTTCACTTCATTCTCTCACTCACTCATTCCTCAGAATCTGCGTCCTGGTTTTGTCACTACCTGGAGGTGTCAAGATACCACCAAGCCTTGAGGCATGAGCCTTGATTTTCCCCATCTGTGTAAAGGGTGGATCTGAGCTCCAAAGTTCCTTCTAGTCATATGCAGGGTGCATAATAAATGTGTTCGTATTCCCACTGCGTTCAGTGGTGGGCACTGGGGCATGCAGAATAGAAATTGGAATAAATGTGACCCTTGTCCTCCAGAGGCTCAGTACCAGACTAGAACCAGGATCCAGATGAGGGGCTTACCCAGGGAGGGCAACAGGCTCTCCCATTTGTGTCAGGCGTTCCCGTTTACAAAGGGCTTTAGGCTTTGAAGGTCCCCACAACACCGTGAGGAGGTGAAGTGTGGCAATGCCCGTTCACTCGGGAAAATACTGCATCTCAGAGAGACCAAGGACTCGCTCAAGGTCACACAGGTACAGCCAGTAAGTAGGGAAAGAGCTGGGGCCTCTGGGCTCCTTTTCCAGGGCTCTGGCCTCACTTTTAAGCTGTTCTCCTAGACCTGTCGGTCTCTGGTCCTCCCCTCCGTGTCCCCCACCCCCACTTTCCATCAAGAGCTCAATTCTCTTAAGTTCTATGTTCTCTCTTCCCCACCCCTAGAAATCTCTGCCTGCTTCCAGAAAAGGCTTTGATTCCATCATTTTTGGCATTTCCCACCCAGGAATCAAGGCTGCCTCCTCTGCGAGGAAGGCGTGTGGAAGGCGGGCAGCTGAGGACACCTCTTTTTAAGAGAAGCTTCTCTATGTTCTTAGCCAGGTTATATAACTTCTTTTGCTTCTGTCTTTTCCACATTCTCCATATTTTTCACAATGAGGATGTGTCACTTCTATAGTTAAAAATGGAAATCTTCATTTAAAAGAACAATCAGACACAAGGCAAGGTATGCTTACCTGCCCAATGACCAAGGAGCAGGGAGACATTGGTCATGGAGGCCATAGGTGACCAGCCTTGAGGGAACGGAAGGAAAGGGAGGTGCAGAGAGGTGCAGCGGAGGCACCCGAGTGTGCTCTATGAATGTAAGTCTGACAGCTGCCCCTCTGTACCCAGCATCCTGGAAAGCACCCGCACACAGTAGGCCCTCAGCAAACTCCCACTGAGCAAAAGGCCCTGTGAGTGAGGACCTAGAAGCAGAGTGTGCTTGAGGCATGGGGTGGGAGGGCATCCAGCTTGGCTGGTGGTGGGAGCTGGTACAAAGGTGAGCTGAGACCAGATGGTAGAAGACCTTCGGTACTAGGCTGAGGAGGGTTCCTTAATCCCATAGAGAAGAGCTGCCATCCAAGACAGGAGGCTGGGGAGTGACATGTTGAAATCAGTATCTTAGGAAAATAAAGCCACTGGCTGGGCCACTAGCTCCCCTTTGTAGAGGGGTCTATGAAGCTCCCGAGGTTTCAGATAGTCCCTGAGAGCCCTTCCCCTGGTGATGGGCTCCGTTTGTGGCATGTCCAATGTGAAAGGAACACAGACCACCTGGGGGACAGGACCAAGCAGAGAGCTAGTGACAGAATGCCCAGGGCTCCCGAACAGGGCTGGAGAGGTGGGAGTGGTCTCCACCTTGAGAGCCAAAGGGGCTGAGGGCTGAGGGTTGAGGGCTGAGAACCAGGAAGGTCCAAGGGAGCAAGAGGGGGAGCAGAGGGGGAGCTGGAGGTGTTGGGGCAGTGGGTAGAGAGCCAAGATAGGGAGGGGACAAGAGAGGGGAGAATCTCAAGGAAAAGCAGGAACATGAGACTGAGAGAAGGCCCCTGGAACACTGGCTTGAATGTGGCCAACATTGGCACTGCCAGTACTAATCCCAAACCAGGGAGCTCAGCCAGTGTCCTTTCTGCATGTCCGCTGTTTCATCAGACAGCTAGGAACAAGTTATATGAGATGATGTAGATACATGTCCAAGTCCTTCCCACTGGATCTGGCCCCAACCTCCTCTCTGAACCATCTCCTATCACCCCACCCTACCCCCGCTGGCTCCTTCTGCTCCAGCCATACAGGCTTGCTCCTGGGCTCAGCTTGTGCCTGCCTGCCCGGGGAGCTTCACGCTTGCTGTTTCCTCCTTGAGAAATTCCTGCCCTGGATAACTCCTTCCCCCACTTCCTTCAGATCTCTGCTCCCTTATCAAGGGGCTTCCCCTGGCTGCCCTATCTATAACAGCACTCACCACACTTTTCCTCTTCTCTTGCTTTCTTTGTCTTCCTATTCTTATCACTACCTGACATCACACATGTCTTAGCTGGCTTGTTTATATTCTGTCTCCACCCATCTTAGTCAGCCACTGCTGAAATGATGCTGTGTAACAAACCACCCCGATACTCAGAGGCTCCAAACAAGTGCTCATCTTTCTTATTTGTGAGTCTATGTGTCAGCCCGAGCAGGGCAGCTCCAGGCTGTGGCTTGGGTTTGGGTGGACTCCATGTTTCTCTCCATTCTCCTTGGACAGGCAGCTCCCTGGGGCACATGCTTCTCTTGGAGAATGGCAGGAACTTAAAAGCCAAGCCAAACCTCACAGCACAGTTAAGGGTGATCATGACACACCGCTAACATTCTAGTGGCCAAAGAAGTCTCATGGCCAAGTGTAATAGTGGAGTGGGCAAGTTTACTGTTTTACACCTGTTGTGAAGGGGAGCAGGAGGGGGTGGGGAATGACTGTTTTCACAACAATGCAAACTATCTCATCTCCCAATAGAACATACACATCTTAAGGCTGGGACTGGGTTTGTATCCCCAGCACTTAAAATAGTTCTTGGCATACAGTAAGGGAGCAATAGACATTTGTTAAATAAATATACAGACTAACCAATTAGCGTAATACAGATGACAAAGCTATCTCTCTTCTGCCAGCTTCTGTGCCTGAAATGTTGGTGATCTCCTCCCTATCTTCCTAACATCTCTCCTGTCCCCACCTGTCCATGCCCAGGGTTTCGCTGCTGTGACAGAAGTGTGAGAGCCTCCTGTCTCCCTTGGGCTCCCAGTAAGAGCTTCCGTGCCTCTCTCCCTGCTCACCTGGGCTCCTATTCCTGGGAACAGCTTCCAGGCCTCCCAGAGCTTACTTAGCAGATTCTACATCTGGCTCCAGCTGTTATCCTAAGCTTGGCCTTGTTTTCTGACCTGACCACAGCTTCATCACTCCTACCTGACTGTGGGATTCTAGCCCCCAGTGGGATGGGGGACCAAGGGTGACAATTACCTGGGACCTTGACTGTTGAAAGGCTAATCAGGCTTGATTAGGAAAAAAGAGTTGCTAAAAAGGATAGTATTGGATAATTGGTGAGATTTGAACATGGACTTTATATTAGTATTGTGTTCTTACATTTTCTGATGTTAGTCATTTTTTTTTTTTTTTTTTTTAAGACAGAGACTTGCTCTGTCACCAGGCTGGAGTGCAATGGCGTGATCTCAGCTCACTGCAACCTCTGCCACCCAGGTTCAAGCGATTCCCCTGCTTCAGCCTCCTGAGTAGCTGCGACTACAGGCGTGCACCACTACACCCAGCTAATTTTTGTACTTTTAGTAGAGACAGGGATTCAACATGTTGGCCAGGATGGTCTCAATCCCTTGACCTCGTGATCTGCCTGCCTCAGCCTCCCAAAGTGCTGGGATTACAGGCATGAGCCACCGCGCCTGGCCGTGAGTCATTCTTATAGGTATGTAAGAAAATGTCCTTGAAGTATTTAGCGGGGAAGGTCATGATCTCTGCAGCTTACTCACAAATGGTTCAACAGAATGAGACTAAGAAGAATAAGAAGACTAAGAATAGACTAATAAGAAAAGACTGAAGAATATAATTGTTAGGCCAGGTGCAGTGACTCACACCTGTAAATCCCAACATTTTGGGAAGCTGAGACAGGAGGATCACTTGAGGCCAGGAGTTCGAGACCAGCCTGGGCAACACAGTGAGACCCCCCCCCATCTCTAAAAAAAAAAAAAAAAAGTAAACATTAGGTGGGCGTGGTGGTGCACACCTGTAGTTCCAGCTTCTTGGGAGGCTGAAGTGGGATGATCAGAGGACCTCAGGAGTTCGAGGCTGCGGTGAGCTACAATTGAGGCACTGCACTCCAGCCAGGGAGACAGACTGAGGCCCGGTCTCTAAAAAAAAAAAAAAGAATCTATGTGAGTCTATATATTCTTGCAAATTTTCTATAGGATGGAAACTCTTTAAAATAAGTTTAATAATAAAAACAAAAGCTGGTGGGTGAGACCTTTCATGTACTCTCCAGGGGAGTTGGGCGCCCCACATTCCTGTCCTCTTGTTTACTCTCAAGCACCCCCTCCCCCACCCAAGGACCAGGGCTTTGTTTACTGAGCATCTCAGCGATGAGCTCTCACCCCCTGATTTCATCAATTATAAATGTGCTCGCTACTCACCACACGGCAATTTGTGATGGACTGTGGTTTGCGGTGAGAGTAGCACCATCCAAGTTCACCGCAGCCTCGAGTAGAGATGAGAGTTGGGGCCAGACACAGGACTGTGGGGGCGGCAGGGGCACGCAGGCAGCCCTGCCACCTTCCTGTTTGTCAGCCAAGTGAGGCTTCCGAGGGCAGCCGGCAAGCAGGTCACTACTCAGGGCCAGCTACTGCGGCCAGCCCAGGCTAGTCAGGTCTGTGCAGCCAGAGCCAGAGACTCCGCCAGGACGTGAGGTCTCCCAGCTCCTGGAAATTGAAGCAAACACTCTGACTACCCCTTCTTGAAGTGCCTTACGGTGTATAAATTCATTTAATCTGCACAACAAACCTAGGACCAGTTATTGTTACTGTCCCCATTTTGCAGATGAGGAAACAGAGGCAAAGAGAAGTTAAGTAACTCCTTCAAAGTCTGGTGACAGAAACAGATTTTACCGTCTTACTCAATGCCCATATTGCCAAGTAACTTACATTAATAGATACTATGCATCTTTATTTTATTTTTTATTTTTTTTAGAGATGGGGGTCTCATTCTTTTTTTCTTTTTTCTTTCTTTCTTTTTTTTTGAGACGGAGTCTGGCTCTGTCTCCCAGGCTGGAGTGCAGTGGCGCAATCTCGGCTCACTGCAAGCTCCGCCTCCCTGGTTCAGGCCATTCTTCTGCCTCAGCCTTCCGAGCAGCTGGGACTACAGGCGCCCGCCAAAATGCCTGGCTAATTTTTTGTATATTTAGTAGAGTCGGGGTTTCACCATGTTAGCCAGTATGGTCTCGATCTCCTGACCTCATGATCCACCTGCCTCAGCTTCCCAAAGTGCTGGGATTACAGGCGTGAGCCACTGCGCCCGGCCGTCATTCTTTCACTCAGACTGGAGTGCCGTGGTGCAATCTCGGCTCACTGCTGCCTCAACCTTGGAGCTCAAGCAATCCTCCCACCTCGGCCTCCCGAGGAGTTGGGACCACAGGCAGAGCCACCACACCCAGCTAATTTTTGCATTTTTTGTAGAGACCGGCTTTTGCCATGTTGCCCAGGCTGGTCTCCAACTCCTGAGCTCAGACAATCCACTTGCCTCGGCCTCCAAAAGTGCTGGGATTACAGCACCATGACCAGCCGATACTATGCATGTTTAATTGACGCCGAATGATTAGACAGCAGCAATTTCTTGGCTGCCTGATTCACCTTCCTGAACCCCAACATTGAAAATGTATTTCCCCATGTGAAAGCATTTGTGGGCTCCTACTGCTAATCTATAAAGTAGAAATACTTCTGTGGTACAAAGCCCTCTTTCTTATCTAATTTCCCATTTGCCCTTTCTCCTTCCCCCTTCTGCTAAGAGCTCTTCCCTACCCACATTATAAGTAGAGCAAGGGAGCTAACCCCACCTTGCATATTCCAAATCAACCACGTGACCCAGGCCTGGCCAATCAGGGTTCCAAATCCTCTAGCTGTAGTGATTGGTTTAGGGTGCGACATGTGACCCACCTGAGCCAATGAGGATCTATTCTGGGACTTCTGTCTGAACACTTGGGAAGATAAACTCTGAATGTTGGGTGGCTGAGAGGATGAATGTGAGCTGGGAGCTGCCAACAGGCATCATGCTATTCCCTTCAGCTTTCAAGTAGTGTTTTCACTGCTGCTAACAATTCCAAATCTTAAGTGTTCCTTGCATCTTCCTTTCACCAAAAATATCACAGCACTGGAGGGCTTACTTACATGGTGTCTTAAATATCTGGAGTTTAAATCTGCCTTGCAGCTTCCCTGGCCACAGTGAGTGTCTGAGCCCTGGCCGCTTTCTGCTGATCCCGGGGAGAATTTAGCCTGCCTGCCCTTCCTCCCTGGTTCATTCTCATGTACTCAGATCCCTGCCTCACTCTTCTCTCACACAGACAACAAAAGAGAGTCAGATTGTGGTCTTAAAGGCACAGGACTCTGAAGTTAGGACCAGAAGACCTTGGTTAGAGTCTAAACCTTGTCAGTTACCAAATATCATTAGGCACATGAGTTAATCTCTCTGAGGCTCATCTCCCCATCAGTAAAGTGGGTACTGCTGAAGATGTGGTCTTTAGAAGCGTTCTCTAGACTGTAAGCCCTGTGCTTCCTGGTTATTGCCTAAACAGAGATAAAATGGAGTTTCTCATCACCTGGGTGTCATTGAGCTTCTGGTCATTGTGAGATGGGTGACCAAGCCAAGGGCATCAAACATCCCAATGCGGCTCAGTTTTCTGCATCTCCAGGGCTATCCCAGCATTAACACATATGGACCTTTAATCAGAGTTTGCAGAATAAGAGAAAATTGTGCCAGAGTACGAATGTAGATATTATCTTGTTTTAGTCATTGTTACTCTAAGGGACTATTCTTGCTACAGGAAAATTGCACAAAACCCAGAAATTCATTGACTCTTTCTCCTAATCAAGGCCTAAAGAGCTGGTGTTAGACATATGTCAAGGCCAGCCAAAGGCCCAAAGCCTGTTTCCCAGGGTAGGACTGCCCTGGCCTCCCCCTCCTTCTCCCCAGGCTCCACCCCAGGGAGCTGAAGACCAGACTGGGTATAGCACTGCCGAGAAACTGAGGAAAAACCCACTGGCCTCCTCTCCCACTGCAGGCTGCCCACCCGGAAGGGAGAAAGCTTGTCAGTAAATCAGGTTCAGTGTTGGTCACTATCTTGGACTGGACATTCCAGCATCAGAATTGAGATGTTTCTTGTGACTTAAAGTGACTTCAGGACTCTATTCTACCTAGGATTGGGCAGAAAAGTTACGGGCCTGTGGGAGTTCCAATTCAGAAACAGGGGAGATTACTCTCTCACTGAAGAAAGTCTGAAGGAAGGTAGGAGAGTAAAATAAAGTTGTGTTTCGATGATCCTAGGAGCTCTGCTTGTTTGACATGCCAGTTATACCTGCTGTCACCGTAGTTATGTGTTAGGGGACCCAGATGTCTGAAGTTATATCCAGAAGGCTTCTGAGGGGGGTCCCTTGGCTAAAAGTGTGAATTAAACCCTAAGAGCCTGCCCAGGCTATCAGTCCCAGTTTCTAGGTTCACTGTCCCTGAATCTCGCTGCTTCTTCCTTAGGCTGCTGGGAGTCTGAACACTTCCCCCCGCTGACACCCCTCCCCCATGCCTCAACCGTGGGAAGGGGGGGCCCTTAAGCAGTAGGGCCAAGCCCTGTTCAGCCTGGAACCAAGTTCCCATCAACAAGGTGGTCTGGGCAGTGGCCAGCCAGAAAGCAGTAATTACTGTCGAGGTGCAGGGACCCCAGGTGGGGCCCCCACCTCCCACCTCTGTGTGGACAGTGAATGGGCCTGCCCCTGGGTAAGACGGTGTCAGCAGGCGCCTGCCCACCCCTTGCTGGTTTCCCAGGCCCCTAGAGCCCTCTCGTAATAGGAGCCATTTGCCCTGTAACCAGTGGGTGACCAGATTTTTAATCTTGGAGACCCCTTGGATCCCAGGCGGGAAGTGGGATTTGTCAAATGGGGAGGGGAGGGGCTGTCTGGGAATGCCAAAGGGGGTTGTGCTGGGGAAATATGTCTTCTTTCCATACGGTCCCCCTCCCATACCTCCAGCCTCCCCTACCCTGCAAGTCAGCTCTGTAGCTCCTAGGAGGTGTCTCCAACATGCTTAGCTGTTGAAAGTAAATGAATGCCCGAAGCTGAAATCTGAATGGCTTGTTTTGCACTAACTCAGGTGCATGCCAAATAGGGGTGTCTCTTTGCTTGATCCTAATCCTTCCTCCTCTGAAATCCTTTCTGGCCTGCTGCCTGTCAGCAATTGCCCTGCAAAGACCCTCTAGCTGGCCGCGGGAGATGCTGTGTTCTTGGCTGTCAGGGGTGAGAACACTGCACGTTGCCTACTCTCTGTCACACCTCACTGTGTGATCTTGGACAAGTCACTTCCCTTCTTTCAGCCTCAGTTTCAGGAGACTTGGCACTTGCTGGGTGCCCAATGTGTGCCATGTTCTTGACATGTATGGTCCCACACAACCTTGCCAATGACCCTGTGACCTATGTCTGCTCGTTCCCAGTTTACAGGAGAGAAGATGCAGCCTGGGAGAGATGTAGCAGGTGTCTAAGGCCGCACAGCAAGTCACCCAGGGCCAGGATCTGAAGCTCGGTCTCTCCAGTTCCACTGCCTGGGTGCTTTCTCCTCCACAGCGACCTTCAGGTCATTGTGAGGAGCCTTTCAGACTAAAGCTAGAGAGCTGGGATTCCAACAGTTCAGCAACCTATGTCTTCTCAGCAGCTGCTGCCTGACCACCTAGCGCCTTTCCACTAAGGTCGCTCCTTCCCTCTCCTGAAGATTATCCTCCTGCCCCTCTCTCCCAAACATCTGTGGTGTGCGCCTGCTGCCCAGAGTTGAACTTTTTTTTTTGTTAGAGACAAGGTCTCACTGTGTCATCCAGGCTGGAGTGCACTGGTGTGTTCATAGCTCACTGCAGCCTCCAACTCCTGGGCCCAAGTGACCCTCTCACCTCAGCTTTCTGAGTAGCTGGGACTACAGGCATACACCACCATGCCTGGCTAATTTTTAAATTTTTTGCAGAGACAGGGTCTAGCTATGTTGCCCAGGCTGGTCTTGAAATCCTGGGCTCAAGCAATCTGTCTACCTTGGTCTCCCAGTGCACTGGGATTACAGGCATGAACCACCATGCCCGGTCCTCCAAAGTTGAGCTTCTGAGACTCAGTTTCCTTCTTGGTAAATTCAGGCTTCTAGGGTTGATAAGCTCGGGTGCCACCTCCTCAAAGACATCCTCCTTGGCCACATCACGTGACCTTTCCCAGGGGCCAGATTCTTTAACGTATTCATTGGTCTTTTATCGTGTTTCCCCGCTAGAAGTTCCATAAAGGGCAGGGGTTTCATCTCTTCTGTTTGCCGTTATATCCTTAGCACCCAAAATTGTGCCTGGCACATATAGTACTCAGTATGTATTTGCTGAGTCAATGAGTGAGTGAATTTATACTAATAACAGTAGCTGCCATTTCTAGAGTTTTTACCACATGTTGAGCACTGTGTCAGTCTTAACCCACAGGGGAAGATCAATTATTACACCCATTGTACAGATCAGGAAACCGAGTCAGGGTAAGTAACTTGCCCTAAATCCTATAGTCTCACTTGGAACTTCTGACTCCAGTGCTCGTCAGAATGCATTGGCAACCCAAAGGTCATTTCCAGCTCAGGTGGCTTCTATTGACAGAGCTCATCCTGGCCTTTCCAAGAGCCAGACCTCCAACATTGGTGGAGACCTGTGTGTAGCTGGCCTCTCCTGGGTGTCTTGTCCCAAGTACAGAGACCTGGATCCTTTCCCGCTCATGGGCAACAGCCCAAAATTAAAAACAAAAGCCATATTAAAAAACAAAACCAACTTTCTGCCTTAAAATATTGTGAGCCAGGGGGCAATTAGCAATTATGCTGTAGTTTATTATGAGAAGATAGAATTCTAATTGGACTGATTTGAATTCCACACACCTCCACAGATTGTTTTGGGAATTAAGGTATCAGTTGTATCGGTAATTATGGTTTACCATTCAATTACCCCCCCACAGAAAACTGTTAAATTGTCTGTGACGGGGTTTAAATTTAGCTCAGACCTATGTCCTATGAAGACTGCGCGAGTCAATACAAGCCATCCGGAAACCACCGGGTGCCCTGTGCCAGGCGGTAATTAGGGGTTGAGGTTTCCAGAGTTTTACCTGAGACAGCAGGGACAAGTGCCTGGGCTGGGAGTGCTCACGTGGGGGGCTTGGACACTCCCCCAGCACAGTGCTCTTGGCTCCTGCCCTGCGTTGCTGGCGCAATAGCTGATCATCTGGAAGACAATGTGGTTTCAGCCGCAAGTGCCATTTGGCGAGGTGCACCAGCATAGAAGCCCTGGGGCAGCGAGGAACCATGTAAAACTCAGGGACATTGTAATCGGACACATCTGGGATTGAATTCCCGCTCTTCCACTTAGGGAGTGAACTTGAGAGGGCCACTTAATATCTTTGAGCCTCTGTTTCCCCACCTGTCAAATGGGTACACCTCCTGCCTCACACACGGGTTATTGTGAAGATGGATGGAGAATAATAATGGTGACAACAACCATCTCTGGTGCCCTTGTAATGTGCTGGTCTTTCATTTGTATTTAATTGCTATGACAAGCCTATGAATTGGGGAGGAGATCTGTATTGGGAGGATTGTTTGATTTGAACCCGTAGACCCTGACTCCAACCTGGGAGTTTACTGGAAGGGTGAGGAGGTGCTCACAGAATGGAAGGGGAGGCTGGAGAAGGGGCTCAATACAAACAGGCTCCAGCGAGTACATGCAGGCCCCAGGAGCTTCACCATCATGTTCTCCCAGACACCCCCAGTGAGACAAACATGCTCTGAGAGTCTCTCCTACCCCCCGACCTCTCCACTCACAACCCTGGTTACATTACAGGCCTGCCTCTTGGCTCTATGATGGGGGTGGCAAAAGGAAGTTCTGTCCAAAGAAGAGGGACCTGGATTTTCTATTCTTCAAGACACTATGAACAGTTGCAAGAGGAAATTGGGGTGCTAGAGAATGGATACTGAGCATAATTTTTATTATACCCATCTATAAGGCCAGGAAATCAAGGGTCAGAGCTGGTAAGCCATTTGCCAGCAAGTGGCAGAGATGGGATTGAAATCCACACTTCAGGCTGGGCGTGGTGGCTCACGCCTGTAATCCCAGTACGTTGGAAGACCGAGGTGGGTGGATCACGAGGTCAGGAGTTCGAGACCAGCCTGGTCAACATGGTGAAACCCCGTTTCTACTAAAAATACAAAAAGTTAGCTGGGCGTGGTGGCGGGCACCTATAATCCCAGCTACTCGGGAGGCTGAGGCAGGAGAATCGCTTGGACCTGGGAGGCGGAGGTTGCAGTGAGTCAAGATCGCGCCATTGCACTCCAGCCTGGGCGACAAAAGTAAAACTCCGCCTCCAAAAAGAAATTCACACTTATAGGAATTATATTCCTTCTTTCAGCCCCAATCTGGGCTTTTCCGGGTCAGAACAGACGTTGTATTCTGGGGTCTCACAGAGATGCCTGGCTCCAGGGCACCCAGACAGGGTGGAAAAGCCTCAGGAGAGAGAAGCAGCTACCCTCACCCAGCTCCCAGAATGAGCCAAACAATGTAGAAACATCTCTGACCTTACTGTGTGCGAAATGCAGCTGTCAGAACTAGATGGCAGGGAAGGCTTGTTGTCATGACATTGAAGAGTTGTCGAAGTTGTCAGATGGTTGGGGCTGGTTCTGAGGCCGTGAAAGGGTTTCCCCCTTTCTTACATCCACACCTTGGCTTCTGCTGTTTCTTCCACCTGCAATGATGTTTCTCTTATCAAGGTTTTTCAACTCTACACATTCTTGAAAGCTGGAATCAAAGTCCACTTTATCTAAGAAGCTTTCCTGAGTCCTGACCAGGGCAGGCATCTTCCTTCCTCTGGCCTTACAGGGTTTACTCTCCTAACCCTGGCTGCCTTCTGCATGGCTGGGAGCTTATTTTCCCACCTGCCACCACAGCACAATGCTGGGTCCAGACATCTGTGTTAATACAGGTCCTGTGTTAAACAGAACAAAACTTTTCCCTACCCCCACCCCAAGAAATTGCATTTTTCTTCTTTCTTTTCTTTTCTTTCTTTTTTTTTTTTTTGAGATGGAGTCTTGCTTTGTCACCCAGACTGGAGTGCAATGGCATGATCTCAGCTCACTGCAACCTTTGCCTCCCAAGTTCAAGTGATTCTCCCGCCTCAGCCTCCCCAGTAGCTGGGATTACAGGCACCCACCATCATGCCCGGCTAATTTTTGTATTTTTGTAGAGAGAGGGTTTCACCATGTTGGCCAGGCTGGTCTTGAACTCCTGACCTCAAGCAATCTGCCCACCTCAGCCTCCTAAAGTGCTGGGGTTACAGGTGTGAGCCACTGCGTCTGACCCAAATTGCAGTTTTTTTTTCTTTTTTTAGTGTTCACTACATGCCAAATACCCTACAAGCATCTTCTCTAAACCTCCTAAGCCCTATGGGGCGGGCACTGTGGTTATTCTCTGTTTTATAGATGGGAAAACTGAGTCCCAGAGAGGTTAAATAACATGCCGAAAGTCCCATGACTATGAAATGGGGCAGCTGGGATCCAAACCCAGGTGACCTAGGGCCAAACCCTAAGCATGAAGCTGCCCTGCTGGGTGCCCTCTGCACCTGTCCCTCTAAATGGAAGTGCCTAGAAATGACCCAGCCAAAAGCAGAAGACCGTATTTTATCATTTCAACAATTCTCTCTGTCCATAAAAAGTTCTATGCAGCTTGGCCAGTTCCTTTTCCTGAATACAAAACTACAAAACTAAAATACAAAAATTAGCCAGGTGTGGTGGCTGTAATACCAGCTATTCAGGTGGCTGAGGCAGGAGAATCGCTTGAACTCAGGGGGCGGAGGTTGCAGTGAGCCGAGATCATGCCACTGCACTCCAGCCTGGGCGACAGAGTGAGACTCCGTCTCAAAAAAAAACCCAAAACCAAACCAAACAAACAATAAAAAACAAATTAGATGGACATGGTCGTGCACAGCTGTAGTCCCAGCTACTCAGGAGGCTGAGGTGAAGGGATTCCTCGACCCAGGAGATCGAGGCTGTAGTAAGCTGTGATCACCCCACTGCACTCCAGCCTGGGTGACAGAGTGAGATCTTGTCTCCAAAAAAAAAAAAAAAAAAAAAATTTTTTTTTAAAGGATCAGGGTAGGGACAGGGACTCCTCCTGTTCCTTTTGGCACCATCAGTGGTTGAACACACAAGCTTTGGTTCAAATCCAGACTCTTCCAATTTGCTAGCTATGTGATCTTGAACAAGTTACTTAACCCCTCTTATCCTTAGTTTCCTCATCTTCAAAATAAAAATAGTGCTTGCCTGATGGGGGGAGACGATGGATATAAAGGGCCTCACAGAGGGCTTGGCATTTACCAAGTGTTTGAGAAATATTGGCTGTTTTTATTCAAGGCCTGCTCATTGCTAGCATGAGCTACCTGCAACAGCCACCTCTAGGCCTCTTTTGCTCCCTATATTCCAGCCACACCAAGAAACCATGATGGCCTGAACCCTCTCTGACTTTGTCAGGCCTCCATGCCTTTATCATGCTGTTCCTTCTGCCTACAAGGCCTTTCTCTTTTTTCAACCTCCTTGAGTCCATGTTAGTCCCTGCTAGATGGTTACTTCTCTGTGATGCTGCTCTAACTCCTTAGCAGCCATGCTGCTCTCTTGACCGTTCACTAGAGCCTTTAATTCAGCTCCTGCCACAGTAAGGATTAAATGGGATGATGTCTGAGAAAGCCCATGGGCAAGAGCCTGGCATGGAGTGGTGCCCCATAATTGATGAATGGAGCTGGGGTTGCTTTCTCAGCCAGCTGCTTGGCAGGGGCCTGGCTTCCTCATCTTCACACATCAGTGCCTAGGGTAACACCTGGCATACAGTGAACATACTCTCAGTAGCTGTTAGACATTTGTCTTTTGAGGGGCTGCTCAGCCTCCCACACTGAGTGTGGGATTTTTTTTTTTCTTTTTGAGACAGAGTTTCACTCTTGTTGCCCAGGCTGGAGTGCAATGGTGCAATCTTGGCTCGCTGTAACCTCCGCCTCCCGGGTTCAAGTGATTCTCCTGCCTCAGCTTCCTGAGTAGCTGGGATTACAGGCACCTGCTACCACGCCTGGCTAATGTTTTGTATTTTTAGAAGAGACAGGGTTTCACCATGTTGGCCAGGCTGATCTTGAACTCCTGACCTCAGGTGATGCACCTGCCTCGGCTTCCCAAAGTGCTGGGATTGCAGGCATGAGCCACCATGCCCGGCCTAGGGGTGTGGGGTCTTTTACTGAGTAGGCCTGGTGGGGGAAGTCAGGGACCCTACCACAAAAGCTGGAGAGGCCACATCCTCCCACCTCCATCTGGGGTTAGACATGTGACCCAGGCTTGGCCAATCAGATGTTCCTCCAACTTGCCCAGAATTCACACTCAGCAATGGTCTTCATGAGGGGTGGTAGTGATGGCCAGCAGGAGCCAGGTTGGGCAGTCTCCCTAACCCACCTTCATGAGACTTGAAACTGATTGGTGTCCTGTCCCGTGACCTCCCTTGCCCGTTCCCATCCTGGTGCTCCAGCCTCCCTATGGACATCTTTTGCTCATAAATATCCTTCCAATTAACTGCTTTGCTGCTTCTTAGCTAGGGTTAGTTTCTGTCACTTACAACCAAGAGCCTATTCAGGTGCAGGAAGGGTAGAATTAATAATGGAAATGGATCAGCACATGTTTCTGAGCATGTGCTGAGAGGCAGGCCCTGGGCTGGGTACCATGACGTTCAAATGATGTGTAAGATGTGGGCAGTGCCCTGGGGGGATCCATGGGGAGACAGACCATGCATGACATCATGAACAAGACCACATCGTGAAGTAAGGCTTAGCTGGACCTTGCAGACACCCAGAGAAGATGCTTTGAGCCCTCATTGGGTGGTGCCATCACAAAGTACAAAATGAATTGGGTTGTAGGAACTGGAGCCACTGGGACAATATTCCAGATTAGGGATTGAGCTGAAGGGGTTGGAAATGGCTGAGTGGGGTGGTGGAAAGGAATGCCTGCTAGTAGTCAGTTGTCTTAGTCTGCTTTGTGCTGCTGTAACAGATTACCACAGACTGGGTAATTTATAATAAACAGAAATTTATTTGGTTCATTGTTCTGAAGGATGGGAAATCCAAAATCAGGGAGCCGGCATCTGGTGAGGGCCTTCTTGTTGCATCCTAACATGCCAGAGGGTGTCACGTGGTGGAAGGGCAAAGAGAGGGAGAAAGGGAAAGAGAGGGAGCAGGAAAGGGCAAACCCACTCCCGTGATAATGAGCTCACTCATATCATGTGGCATTCGTCCATCATGAGGGCGGGGTCCACCTCCCAATACCATCACAATGGCAACTAAACCTCAACATGACTTTTGGAGAGGACAAACATTCAAACCATGGCAGCAGCGTTTGTGGGAAAACATAAGCCAAAGCAAGAAAAGACCAACCTAAGAGTGACTGGCTTGGCCCCTCATTCTACATTTATTTTCATCCAATGGGGCCCAAGGGCACATACCCATTACCCATCTGGGCAGTTCTCTTGAATGTGAATGTGGGCTTCTGTTTGCACATGGAGCTAAGGAACTTCAGGGAAGAAACCATGAAGGACCTCTTGAGGCTGAGGGCTGGCACCAGCACCGAGATCTCCCGGCAGCTGGAACAGTGATGACTCCTCTGTCCTTGCAGGCAGGGCACCCAACAGGGTATGACTGTCACCTGAGGGGAGAAAGTCAGAGGCACAGGCCCAATCCTGGGCCCGAGGTTGGCGGTTTGGGTGGAGAAGTGATTCTGAGTGTGACACCCTCCAGTGATAAAGCAGGGGGCTTCCCAGCAGCCCCTGGGGAAGCAGGCTGCATCTCTGGAGACAGGAGATGTGTGGAGGCCTGAGGGGCAGTGGAAAGCCCTGTGTGTCTGGGTCAGGGCTCTCCTTGGCAGGTAATGGTTTGTCCCAGTAGTTTTCAGACTCCCCATCCTGCTCTGTCCTTCTCTTGTCTGATGCTCAAAACTGTCACTCCCAGGTCAGCCCCCACCTTACTGTCTACTCCTCAGAGTTCCTCCTGCCAAGGGCACCTTCTGTCCCACATCTCCATGGTACAGCCGTGGGAGGAGGACTTGGGAGCATAAAAAACTCCACCACGTTGGGGCCAGGCGTGGTGGCTCACGCCTGTAATTCCAGCACTTTGGGAGGCTGAGGCGGGTGGGTCACAAGGTCACCAGTTTGAGACCAGCCTGGCCAACATAGTGAAATCCCGTCTCTACTAAAAATACAAAAAATTAGCCGGGCATGGTGGCAGGTGCCTGTAATCCCAGCTACTCAGGAGGCTGAGGCAGGAGAATCGCTTGAACCCAGGAGGCAGAGGATGCAGTGAGCCAAGATCACGCCATTGCACTCCAGCCTGGGCGACAGTGAAAGACTCGGTCTCAAAAAAAAAGAAAAAAAAAAACAACAAAAAACTCCACCAAGGGCTTTTGGGTCCTAGGGACAGCAATGTTGTGGCTGCTCCAGCCAGAACCTCAACTTGTCAGTAAAGTTGGGATCCATCTTCCCTAAGAGATTTGTCGCAAGAACACACGAGTTGCTACAGCAGAGGAGAAATCAAGTGTGTTTTCCTTCTGGTCAATTGTCCCCTGAACGTGCTTTCTTCCTACAGTGTTGTCAGAAAAGTAAAAAAAAAAAAAAAAAAAAAAAAAAAAAAAAAGTCCACGATGTCAGCTGGGGTGATACCAAAACAATTGTGGGAGGAACAACATCCGCAAATTGAATAGTGTGAAGAGTGTGGACAGATGTTTTGTCTTTGGCTTCATCTCCCAGACTTGATCTTTGTAAATATATATAAAGCAGGTTCTACCAGAGCCGAACCTGGCAATGACTTGAGGAGCAGCTGCAAGGAAGACAGCCTCTCCCAGGGTATCACCTGGGGGCACACACCAGCTTCCCCTCCTGAGCTTCATCGAGGGGTTAGTGCTGCCTCTCGGGAAAACACGAAGATGACAAGAAGCCAAAGGTGTCAATAGTTCCCATTTAGTATGAAAGCTGGCTCAGCAAATCACGCTATTTCAGGGCCTAGCGTGGGGCAGTTCCCAGGCAGCCCTGGCAGGAAGGACTCTGAGAGGCGGACAGTAAGGTGGGGGCTTGGGAGTGATAGGTCTAAACATCCGATGGAAGCAAAAGAGAGGACAAGGGAGGGAGTCAAAAAACCCAGGAAGCCTATCCTTCCAGAAAGTACCGACACCAGGGTGAGGTGGATCCCAGCACCCACACCTCTGAATGCCCTTTCCCTTGCACCCCTATCCTGCCACCACTCAGAGCTGCCCCAAGCACCTGTTCCTCTGGGCCCCAAGGTGACGCCCTTTGTGTGTGTATAGGAAAGTACAGTGTACACATTTGGTTAGTTCCTTCTTTTACACCCATAAATTATCAGAGACAACCCTTTTGGAAAGCAATTTGGCAATAATATCAAGTGACATAAAGATGTTCGTAGCCTTTGGCCCAATAATCTTCCTCCTGGGAATTAATCCTAAGAAAATAATTCACAAGGAAGAAAGGACCATTTTGTATCTACAAAGACATTTATTGGGGTGTTATTTATGATAGGGAAAAACTGGAGACACCCTCCCCAGCCAACATAGAGGGATGGTCCTATAAATTATGATACACCCATCCAATGAAATGTTACCCTGCCAGTAAAAATGGTAAATTGAAAATTGTGTAGCAACAGGAAAGAGTGTTTAGAAAATAAAAGCGTGTGAAAAAAAGGAGCACAGGATTGTCCATATACTGTGATCATGGCAATGCTGACAAATCCATGTATGTGTAGATAGTTGTAATGTTACCTGTAAGGCACGGTAAGGCAGATGTAACTGTGCTTCAAATATTCTTTTCCATGGCTGTGGAGTCCTTCTACCATGAAATCATTTTTGTAAAATCGCAATTTGTCACCAGGGGTTTTGACTTTCCTTATTGCCTTGAGGGAGGTGGCAGAGGCAGCACATCTCAGACCGAGCCTCGGTTCCTCCCCCTACCACCCACCGCTGCCCCTAAAGGAAGATGCTGCAGCCTACCCAGTCCCCATGCCAGCGTCTCCCACTTTTCTCTGAGCTTTCGGTGGCAGACAGCGCCTTGGGCACTTTTTCATGCTCATAATTCAAATTACCTGTTTAAGTCGGTCAAATGAAAAAATAGCAGCTCTGCCCCCACGCGGGCTGGCCGGGGCGCCTGGAGCGCCAGGGCGGCTGCAGCGCGCTCTCCGCGGCCGTCGGCCCTGAGCTCATTTCCTGGGGCGCGCGCGCCGGGCTATTTCAGCCTGGCGCTGTGCAAACAGGACAATTTACTGCGGCCAAAAGGGGCCCAAATTACAATCGTATCACAGACAAATATCCGCCACGCCAGGTCTCCAGGGGCCAGGAGGGGCCTCTCTCCCAGCGCGGGGGGCGGGCGCGGGGTCAGGCGGGTCCGCAGGGCTCGGCTCGGCCTCTCAGTGCCCTGATCGGCGTTTGCCAGCGAGCTGTGCCTGCTCCCTGCAACAGGAAGGGGCCCAGCTCCCCCGGGCGACCGTTCCTATCTGGGTTCTCGTGCAGAAAAACCTCATATCTTCCTGGGGATTTTCCCTTGATTTGGGGTCCCCTTTTATTTGGTTGCTTTTCTGCACTTGGGATGAAAACATTCCTTCATCCAACCACTTCAGGGCACAAAGTCATATCTCCTCGTTCAGAAACCTAATTGCCTGTCCATCACTCTTTGGGAAAAGTCAGAATCCTTAGTCTGATGGTCAAAGACCCGTCTTGGTCCAGTCCACCTGTCCAGAGCCAGCCCCTGTACCCAGATGCTCTAACCGCAGAGAGCACATCCGACTTTCACAATTTTATCCTTGACAGTTGCCTTTTCATCCTGCCTGAATGTTCCCTTGTTTTTTTCTGCCTAGTGAGCTCTTATTCCTTCTTCAAGACCCAGATACATATCACCTCTTCCATGAAGCTTTCCCTGACTTCCCCTTTACCTGCCTGACATCTGCCTTCCAAGCAAAGTCAGCCCCTTTCCCTTCCTAGCACCGTGCAGAGGTAGATGGTACTTCTCACATCCTATAATTATTTGCTTGCATGCCTATGGTACACTGTACCATTGCTCACAAATACTTCCTCTTCCTCTCTGGAGAAGGATTCCACTTCCCTGACCCATTGACCTCACTCAGGCTTGGCCACTTGACTGGTGCTGGCCATTGAAGTGGGACATGTGAGTTACTGGGGAGCAGAAATTTTCAAAGCCAAGCATAGCTCACCTTGTTCTCTTCTCTCTGCTACAAGGATGGCACTGCCCCAGCCAGAAACCATGCTGCCAGCCTGGTATAGGAGTGGAGCAGGACACACATAAGTGTGAGAGAGAAATGAACTTGACCTCAGTGCTCCAGGCCCCTGGGACCATGGACTCATTTGTTACTGCAGCATAAACTAGCTGATCTTGACTTCAGCTTCTGCCTCTCTTTCCTGGCTTTACCTTCACAAAATCAAGAATCTGATCTTACTGATAGTATACAGCTGGTCTTCAGTCATGGTTTTTTTTTTTTTTTTTTTTTTTTTTTTTTTTTTTGAGATGCAGTTTCACTCTTGTAGCCCAGGCTGGAGTGCAATGGTGCGATCCGGGCTTATTGCAACCTGTCTCCCTGGTTCAAGCGATTCTCCTGCCTCAGTCTCCCGAATGGCTGGGATTACAGGTGTCTGCCACCACGCCTAGCTAATTTTTGTATTTTTAGTAGAGACGGGATTTCACCATGTTGGCCAGGCTGTCTCGAACTCCTGACCTCAGGAGATCTGCCTGCTTCAGCCTCCCAAAGTGCTGGGATTACAGGCGGGAGCCACCGTGCCCGGCCCCGAAGACAGATCTTAATCATCTGATTTCCCATCCATTAATTCAGTCTTTCACCAAGGATGTATTGAGTGCCAATCATGTGCCAGGCACCATCTGATGTGCTGGGGACAGAGAAATAAAACAGATAAAAATCCCTGCTGTTAATTCTAGCCTATGGTGACAAGAGGCAGATCCGTGGCTGCCTGGGGTGGGTGTGGGGTGGGAAATGGGAGAAATGGGGATGACTACTACTTTGGGGGTAGTGGAAAATGTTCAGTATCATGGTAGTGTTGGTGGCTGTACAGGTATATATATATATATCCGTATACATCCCACAGTTCAGAATTGTACACTTTAAATGGTAAATGGATATAGTTTATTATATGTAAATGATCCCTCAATTAAGTTGATTTAAAAGAACCTGGCTGGGCCCAGTGGCTCGTGCCTGTACTCCCAGCACTTTGGGAGGCCGAGGTGGGAGGATCACTAGGTCAGGAGATAGAGACCAGCCTGCCTAACATGGTGAAACCCCGTCTCTACTAAAAATACGAAAACAAAAAATTAGCCGGGCGTGGTGGTGGGCGCCTGTAGTCCCAGGTACTCGAGAGGCTGAGGCAGGAGAATGGCCTGAACCTGGGAGGTGGAGCTGGCAGTGAGCCAAGATTGCACCAATGCACTCCAGCCTGGGCAACAGAGCGAGACTCCGTCTCAAAAGAAAAAAACAAAACAAAACAGAAACAACTTGCCCTTGTGGAGAAGCATTCTACTGGGGAAAACAGACAATAAACACATTGATAAATAAAACATATGTCAGAAAGGGGTAAGTGGTGCTCAGAAAAATAGGACAAAGGATCAGAAGTGCTAGTTGTTGCAATTTAAAATAATGGGGTCTAGAAAACCACCCTGAGAAGGGCCAGTGGAGCTATGCCCAGCCTGTGGTATCCTTCCTCAGGCAGGGGACTATACCCCCAGCTTACAAGCCTTTTCAAGGCACCTTCAGGGTTTGAGCCCAAAATGTACTGCACATTAAGTGTTATTGATGGGTTTGTGGAAATCTGCTCTCCCTCAGGCTCTGATGAAACTTTTCTAACAGGAGACTGAACTCAGGACTGGGCATGGCTCCCTGCACATAGTAAGTCCACAGCAAATGTGTGTGGGGTGAGTACTGTCTTCTTTATCCTCCCTTTTTCTACTCCAGTCCAGGTAGACTGTGTATCTACCCACCCAATTTTGCTGTTTCTGGCACCCTTAGTGGGTCTTGCCTGCTGCTCCTGCTTGAAATCATTACCCAGAGGTCTGTGTGTCAGCTCCAGAGAGATGTGCCTGGTGCTCCTTTATCTCAATACAATTCCCCCACCTCCAGGCTCCAGGGGAAATCCTGAGCTAACTTTGGTCTTTCCTAAACTCCACACTTCCCTTTGGGCACCTCTTTCCCCATCCTCTTTCCCCATTGCAGGGCTCTCTTTCAGAATTTGCTTTTTGTTGTTGTTTTTTGGCAGATGTGCACTAATCATGCTTTATTTAAAAACAAAAAAATTGGCCGGGAGCGGTGGCTCATGCCTGTAATCCCAGCACTTTGGGAGGCCGAGGTGGGCAGATCACGAGGTCAGGAGTTCGAGACTAGCCTGACCAACATGGTGAAACCCAGTCTCTACTAAAAATACAAAAAATAAAATAAAATGAGTCGGGCATGGCATGTGCCTGTAATTCCAGCTACTCAGGAGCCTGAGGCAGGAGGATTGCTTGAACCTGGGAGGCAGAGGTTGCATTGAGCTGAGATTGCGCCACTGCACTCCAGCCTGGGTAACAAAGCAAGACTCCGTCTCAAAAAAAAAAAAAAAAAAAAAATTAAAATAAATAAATAAAAACAAAAAACAAAATACAATCCATGTTGAAATTGATGAGTGTAAGTTAAATGGTGGTTTTTAGGCTGGACCCATGATTTAAGCTGTACCCATCCAGCTCAAACTGAAAAAAAAAAAAATCATTTGAATGTTAAAGCAATTGTCCAGAGTCTTGAAGAAGAAACCAGGCAGGTAAATGCCAATAATGATGATTGGCAAAATCAAAATCGAAAACAAAGAAACTGTTTATCAAGCTGCCAACAGACAAAGAAATCTTGCATGGAGACTACAAGTCTGGAGTTTCTGGGATGAAATTGTACAGGAATCTCAGTCTACAGTTTCCTCAACCGCTGTGGAGACGGAGCTGTCACTGAATCTGACAGAGCCCTGCACTCCCCAGTGTGCTGACCCTTCCTGTAATCCGGTCTTTACTGCAGCCTGAGGAACTGTTTCAACCTGCTCCTTTTTTATCTTCTTCTTTGGCACAACCTCAGTGGACTTCTCTGATTCAGAACGAGTTCTAATTGATCTTGTCTGTTGCTTCTTTTCTGCTGAGCCTGTAGAACCAGATGTTGCTTCAAGAGATGATATACTCTGCGTTGGCTTTTCATTTCTCTGATTTGGTCTAGAAATTATAAGCCTCTCTTGCCCCCTGACGCTTATTTCTGTTTTGTTACCAATTCCCTTTGTTGAATAAACAAATTGATTAATTTCCCTTCCTCTGTAGCTTTCTGAAGAGCAAACACTTGTTCAATTTTCACAGCTGGAGACATGTTACAATTCTGCAAATCCAGGCTCCCTTTGTGCATTGTAATGGAAGCTGGTAGGATTTCCTTGCTGCCACAGTTTTCCAGGCTATTTTAACAGGAGGTGGCTCTTCCTCATCCACACTTGTGTGCTGCCTCTGGCTGTGTCTCCAAATGTCAGTACTTGAGAGTGAGGAGGCCATCTCCCCTGCATTGGTCTGTTCTGGCTGAGTACAAAGCACAGATCTTGGTCATCAGGTTTTTTTTAACTTTGGCTTTGGAGACAACATTTTTTTTTTTTTTTTTTTTTTTTTTTTTGAGAGGGAGTCTCACTCTCTTGCCCAGGCTGGAGTGCAGTGGTGCGATCTCTGCTCACTGCAAGCTCCGCCTCCTGGGTTCATGCCATTCTCCTGCCTCAGCCTCAGGAGTAGCTGGGACTACAGGCGCGCACCACTAGGTCCGGCTAATTTTTTTGCATTTTTTTTTAGTAGAGACGGGGTTTCACTGTGTTAGCTAGGATCTCCTGACCTCGTGATCCACCCTCCTCGGCCTCCCAAAGTGTTGGGATTACCGGCGTGAGCCACGGCGCCCGGCCCCAACATTCTTTTTTGCTCGGGATAAACCCTCTTCAGGTTGTTTATCAATATAGATAAAAGTATGCTATTCTATTCTTTCTTCTCAAGTCATTTTCAATGCTTTCTCTGCATGGGCAATGCCAAAATCCCATTGAGCATGTTCTCTCTGAGGTCAGGGTTTCCGAATCTTTTGTTTCTCAGAGTGATTGCTGGCTTGTTTGGTTGCCTCAGCCAGTAATTCTTCATACTGCTTATGATCTTTATACTCCTGTACCCATTTTTTATGAACCCACGCCCTCTCTGGCTGTTTGCTAAAACACTGGACATGATATTCTCCGGCACCTCTTGTGTTAATTTTGGTATGAACCTCAAGCTGGGGATCACTTGAATCCATACAAGGTCACCACGGATAGGTTCCCACCTTGGACCACACAAGATCACTAACCTGAAATTTAACACCAGTAGACACTTCTGTTGTTGGAACAGAAGACAGTATTGGCTGAACTGGGGCTTCCTCTTTTAGTACTGGATCTTCCCTTGGTTTTTCTGATATGGTGTCAACCCTCTCATTTGGTCTATTTTGTTCCTCTGGTTCTAATTTGGGGATTTTGTGTGACTTGCGCTCTTCAGATCTTGATGAGTCATGCTTTTTGGGTTTTTTCCTCTTTTCTTTTCTGCTTTCATGCTTTGACTTCGTGTACTTCATTTGCCTGTACTTCATTTAAAAGGTCTCCACAAAGGGAAGATTTGAACAATTCCCTGCCATTCTGGATAGTTTTGGTTATTTTTAGTTTAACTTCAGGTGAGCCAGTCTTCTTTGGAATCACAGTTTGTGGTACTGAAGGAGGGGAGTGGTGGCTGTGGAGGGGAAGGTTTTTCTAGAATTTCATGTGGTCTTGTGTTTAGAATTTCTGAATGGTAATAGTCAGTGGGGCTAAAAGTTTCTAACTGCACCAAAGCCATTGGCTGACCCATTAGGATATCGATTATACGACTGGTATTTGGTTTGAGTTTCATACATGCTGATTGATGGTAGGTAGCCATTTGTGAGTGAAGGAAGATGTGTTGTAGGTGAGTACTGAAAGCTTTGCTGCAAGGTAGCTTCATATGGTGTCTGGCCACCATTTTCAGCAATGTCACTGTTGTTATCAAAGGCATCCTCCTGATGGATGCTGGTGGAGTCAATGAGTTGAGGTGGTTGTTGAACTGTGTTTCCCATGATCCCTTGCATGAAAGATAAACAGAAATCCATTGTTCTGCTCCAGCATTCTTAACTTTCCCTTTCTCTCATCGGGCCTTCAGCTTGTCCCGTTCTAACGCCCTGGCCGTGTCAATGCAATCACAGGAGGGACACGGAGATCGAGGACGGCCACAGCCGGGTCAGGCCAGGCGTGCTGCGGCAGGAGGAAGCCTCGGGAGGTGGGGTGGGAAGGGGAGGCCGAGAGACGGGGGTCGCCGCGCCCCCGCTGCCGCCAGAGAGGAGCCTACGTCTGGCAGCCCGGCCTGGGCAGCAGGGTCCTCGACGCTCGGCTGGGAAATCGCACGCCTCTTCGCGGCGACCTGTGCACAGCCCGTGGGCCTCCGCCGCCGTGCTGGCAGCCACCGCAGCGCACAAAGCCCCCTCACCCGGACTCTCGGGGTGCCGCCGTCAAATCCTCAGCCGCGGCGCCTGCCGGGAAGCGCAGTCCCGCGTTCGGGGCGATGGGGCCCAGGAGGAAGCGGCGAGTCAGCAGGGCGGAGGAAGCGGGGGCGCGAACCACGAAGGCCGGCGGCCGCGAGGGTCTGGAGGACAAAGGAGAAACTAGGCGAGAGGGCTTAATTGCTTTTTTTTTTTTTTTTTTTTGACAGAGCCTCGCACTGTCGCCAGGCTAGAGTGCAATGGCGCGATCTGGGCTCACTGCAACCTCCGCCTCCCGGGTTCAAGCGATTCTCCTGCCTCAGCCTCCGAGTAGCTGGGATTACAGGCGCGCGCCACCACGCCCAGCTAATTTTTTGTATTTTTAGTAGAGATGGGGTTTCACCATATTGGCCAGGCTGGTATCGAACTCCTGACCTCGTGATCCACCCGCCTTGGTGTTGCTCTTTTATAACTCTTTTTACCCTGGCACCAAACTAGCATTTAGGGGAAAAAAGGAAAATCAACAAAACAAAACAGCAACAAAAAAACTCTATCAGTCATTTGCACATTAGTTGGAAATAATTTAGACCAGTGTGTCTCTTTTTTGCAGAACACATTCAGTCCTCTCTGATTATTAGAAGGAAGGTTCACCTTTTGATCTTGGTTAAAGAAATTTCAGGCTAAATTTCTGGGGAGGGGATGTATTTCAGGTTCCAGGATCCCAGAATTGCTCTGCACGAGTCACAGCCATCCTTCTTCCCTGCAGCCTCTGTTGGCTGCACTGTGTCTGCTATTCCTTTAAGAGTGGTTTTGGCAGAGGCCAGGCTGAGCTCTTACTAGCTGCTTACAACAGAACAAGCGAATGTGAAAAGTCTTAAACATTCAGCCTTCTGGTCAGAGGAAATCCCAAAATCAGCATGGCTCAGGATTTTAAGTGCCCCATAGAGTGTCCAAGAGAAGAAACCTAGGAGTCTAGGGTCTTTCAAAACCCCAAAGTTAAAATCTTTCATTAACCCTTCCTGGCTTGGGATTTTAGGCAGCCTTTTGGAGGCCTCCCTTGCCTGGCACACTTGGCCATAAACCCATTCATTCAGCCCTACTGATTTAGTGCCCATTATGTGCCAGGCAGAGGAAAAGTAGAAATGGTACAATCTATCTTCAAGGGGCTCAAAGTCTGCAGGAAACAGACTAACAAATTAGAGCACAAGGGTGTGCTGGGTGTTACAATAGCAGTCTGGGTTGCTGTTGAGAAAATACAGAGGAGGGTACCACCAGGGAGCTTCTATGAGTTGAGCTGAGCCTTGAAGGTTGAAGAGGCATCTCTCACATAGAGAAGATGAAATAGTGCCCTGAATATGTACTACGAATGAAAACACCAAGTACTTACCGAGCTCAGATTGGTAACATACATGAATAGAGTAGGTGAGTAAAGTAGCAGGGATTGTTGGCAGTCGTGGGAAAGTGGAAGGCCCTCGTCCTGCCTACAGGGCTTCTGCTGGAAAGACAACCTGGCCTAGATTCAGCCTCCATTTGCCCCTTCTGCTAGGTGCTTTTGTGCAGTGCACAACTCACACAACCTCACGTGGCTGCCCTGCCCGGCCATCAGCTGCTTGTTGCCATACTGAAAAAGAGGGTTTGGTTTTGCCTCACTTTCCTTTTCAATAGAAACCGGAAACCTGAATTTTATGTAAAATTTCCAATTTGTCAAATGCCATTGAAGCCAAACAAAAATCCAGCCTCAGGCTGGATCCACCATAGAGTTTCAGTTTGCAGCGCCGATGGGAACCAGTTCCCTGGGCACATGCTGCTCTCTCTCCTCCATACCACACAACACAGTCCTTTGCTGAGATTTGACAAGGGAGACACAGTCATAGATGAAACCCCCTACAGCTGCTGCAAAGCCCTTCAGAAAGATGAGACTGGCCTCTGAACCAGAGGAAAGCAACGTGGGGCTGTACAACAGCAGTCAGCCTGTGAGACTGATGGGTACAGCTTTAATTTATCGGTGCACCTTGTTTGGAGAAAGCTTCCCTGCCCTCTTGGCTGCCCCCACCTCCAACCCCTCCTGTTTTGCTAATGATAAATGACAAGCAGTAGACATTTATTAATTAAACCACCCGCTGTAGCCAGTGGTAAAACCCAAGGCCACATGCAGGGGAAGCATTCAAAGCATTCCTGCTGCCCCTGCCCAGGGCGCAGGCCCCAGGGTTATCCTTTGCTGGCGAGAGCAGGCCACAGCAGCCACAGCCTCACACAACGGGCCTTCCTAGGATCTGTCTGGGTTCTGGCTGATAAATGGAAATCACCTCCATGGGCCACACAGTAATTACACTCCTGGCATTCTTTTGACAAAAAAAAAAAAAAAAAAAAATTCCTCGTGGGACATTCCCACAAGCTGCTGAAGGTCTGGGACCTGCCAAGCTCCCAGCTGATTACCAAGGAGTTTTTGAAGTTGGCCTTGACTGAGGATCAAAGGAGGATGGGAGTTCAGGGAATGAGGGTGGGGGTGGGAAATGCCTTAGAATTAAGTTGATCATGGCCTGTTGCGGTGGCTTATACCTCTAATCTCAGTGCTTTGGGAGGCTGAGGTGGGAAAATCACTTGAGCCCAGGAGTTTGAGACCAGCATGGGCAACATGGTGAGACCTTTTCTTAACAAAAAATTTAAAAATCAGCCTGGTGTGGTGGCACATGCCTGTGACCCCATCTACACGGGAGGCTGAAGTGCAAGGATTGCTTGAGTCCAGGAGGTTGAGGATGCAGTGAGCTGTGTTTGCACCACTGCACTTCAGCCTGGACAACAGGAGACCCTGTCTCCAAAAAAAGGTGATCATTTGGTTGTTTAGTCTGAAGCACCCACATTTATTTCCCCAGGACTGAGATGGGCAGAGAGATAAAAGCAGGCCTTGAAGGCTCATTTATTTATATTTCTATTGTTTATTTGTTCACTGATGTACCCCAAATACCTAAAACAGAGCCTGGCACATAGTAGGTGCTCAGTAAATATTTGTTGACTGATTAGCTGGAGATGTGTTCATGTCAATTCTTAACAAAAGCAGTAATCAGGAGAAATTCCTAATTAAGGTCCTAGAACCAGTGGCTTCTAATTGTTTGTTGCCACAGGATTGTAAACACGTTGAAGATGAGGCCAGTGTCTTACTCAATTGACTGTCCCCAGAAGCAGGCACGATGCCCAGCCTAGGGCCTACACGCCGTGGTTTCTCAACAATATCAATTGTCTGAATGACTCAGGGGTAAACCATTTTTCAGTGCTGGTTCAGGCAGAGCCCCACTGGGATGTGACCTGCACACACTCTGGCAGTCCCCTGGGTTGCAGTGGTAGCAGCAGCAGAGTCATAAAGCCTGGGGATCAGAGCCACAGTGTATGTCACAGCTGGAAAGGCCTGAGATCTCAGCCAGTCCCTTGCTAAGCAGAAAGAAGAAATGAATTAGCTACAAATCTTGGGGTCTCTAAAAATGCAGCTTCGTTTTTCTCTGTTTCTCCTAGAGACTCCCCATTCTGTCCAACTGCCAAAACCATTTATTTATAATCAATGTCAGCTGAAGTCAGTCATGTCAGACTTAAATTCAATCTATTCCAAATTGCCTCAACTTCCCTTGTCAGGGCATGTACTTAGTTCTAGTGGCTTCTGTGCCATAGGAGGGGAGCTGGAGGAGGGGGAGAGCTGAGTCATGGTCATCAGTATCTGTCTTCACTACCCTCTTGGGCATGGTCACCCCATCTTGTTGGTGTCTGCTATATCCACATCTTTTGTTTTCTGTAGTAATTAGCCCACACACTCTGTGTGCTCCTGACCCTGCACCTGAGGCCCTCTCAGCCCAGCAGGCCCTGCCCAGCACCTTCTATTGGAAGCATTGGAAAACTAGCTGGACCCTCATACTGTAGGGACCCAGGAAGGCTCTGATTGACACTCAATGCCATTATAGAACAGGGTTCCACCCACTCAGGGTTCCCAATGGACAGTGGACACAGTTTCCTTTGCACTCATATTTTCCCAACCGGTTGGGAGGATTCTGTTGGTGCCCACCGTCAACCCCATTGTGATCTTTGTCTCCCTGGTGAGCTATGTATGTGCATGATGGGGAGGGTCTCCAGCAACAAGGAAAGGAGTTACATTTGTCCATTTTCACACTGTTATAAAGAAATACCCGAGACTGGGTAATTTATAAAGAAAAGAGGTTTAATTGACTCATAGTTCCTCATGGCTGGGGAGGCCTCAGGAAACTTACAGTCATGGCGGAAGGGGAAAAGACATGTCTTACATGGTGGCAGGTGAGAGAGAGTGTGTAGGAAGTGAAGGGGGAAGAGCCCCTTATAAAACCATCAGATCTCATGAGAACTCACTCACTATCACCAGAACAGCATGGGGGAACCACCCTCATGATCCAGTCACCATCCAGCAGCTCTCTCCCTCAACACCTGGAAATTATAATTCAAGATGAGACTTGGGTGGGGACACAAAGCCTGACCATATCGGAGGTTGATCTTGCAGCATTTTATTCCCTGAATGTCACATGGGGAAATGGAGGTCAAGAAGGTGGAAAAGACTTGCCTAAGGCCACACAGCATGAGTGAGTGGCAACATTGGGCCAAGAGCCTGGGACTTGGTAAACCTCCCCTGAGCCCTCCTCCTGAACCAGGCCTTGTCTCGGGTTCTAGCACACGCAACTGCAACCAGCAGGGTATGTGTGATAGTCTTAAAACATGGCCACAAATTCTTTGATAGTCTTCCCATTGAGCGGTAGGGTCTGTCTCTCTCTTTTCTTTGAATATTGGCAGGTTTATTCTGCCAAGAGGCTGCTTCAATTAACTGAGTACCGAGAAGTGATGCTATATGACTTCCAAGCCTAAGTCATCTCAGGCCATCAGCTTCTGCCTTTGTTAATGGAACACTTGCCTTTGGAGTCCTGAGCCTCTGGGTAAAAAGTTCAACTATCCCAAGGCCACCATACTGTGAGGAAGCCCAAACTACATAGAGGGGCCATGTGAAGGCACTCTGGTTGACAGTCCCCACTGAGACGTCTCAGTCCAGGTACCAGGCATGTGAGGGAAGAAGCCCCCAGGTGATTTCAGCCCTCAGCCTTTCCAGCCATTTGAGTCTTCACAATCCAGGCCCTAGACATTGGAGAGCAGAGAGAGACCACCCTTTTGGGCCCTAGTCAAATTCTTAAACCTCTGAATCTGTGAGCCTAATAAAATGGTTGTTGTTTTATGCCACCAACTTTGGGGTGGCTTGCTACCCAGCCATCTTAACCTGCTGGATTGGTACCCCTTAAGTCTCTGATATCCATGCTTCTGCCCGGCCACTAATGAAGCCACATCTGTTCCCACCAGAAGACCACTGAGAAGGCCAGTGAGTGTGTGGTGGGTACCCTTGTTTGAAGGAAGTTGGGTGAAGGAAGTTGCTGACATGCATGACTGATAACAAAAGAATGTTCATCTGCGAAGGTTGTTCTGGAAGTATTTTAGGGAAGTAAAGGAAGGGGATTAAGACTCATTGACAACAGACTCCATTCCTCGCCCGGCCCGTCCTTATTCATTTATTCAACAAGGGGGTCTATGAGCAACTACGAGGTGCCAGGCCCTGTGTTAAGATTCTGGGACATGGACACAGGCCTGGCCCTGGTGGTTCTCTTAGTCCAGCTAGAGACAAACATTAAACAGTGGTTAATGTGCATACTTTGAATGAAAAACTTAGGGCGTTCTGAGAGTGGGTAGAGACCTATTTAATCCTCATAATATCCTTCTGAGGTGGGCACCATCCTTTCTATTTTGCAGGGTAATACTAAGGCTCAGAGGGGTTAAGTGACCTTCCCAAGGTCACCCAGTAGGGGAGACACCAGATTGCAAAGAAGCAGCCCCTACCCACCCAGTGCAGCCAGGAAAGCAGAGGCATAAATGGCCAGCTAAGCAGGAGACTCCTCAGGCCAACAGGGGCACGGGGTCAGCACCCTCAGACTGGCAACCTCTGAGGGAACAGCATTAACCCCTGAGAAGCCAGGGGTTAATCCCTGGCTTGTTAATCCAGCAAGGCTTGTTAACAAGCTTGTTAATCCAGCAAACCTGCACTTCTCAAGAAAAAATGGCCCTCTACTGGGAGGGGATGATTGAGCTCCAATCACCTAGCAGTCCCTGGTCAGCCACACTCACCATCTATAAAATGAGGGCAGAAATAGAGGGTGGGAGGTATGGTAACCATCCAGAGGCAGTGGCTGGGACTCCTAACCCATTCCTTGATTCTGAGTCCCCAAGGGCCAGTGGAGGGGCATCAGGAGGTGAGACAGGACATGCAGACAACCCCCCTCCAAGAGATGTCATAGAGAAGTGGGTTTCAGACCTTGGGGTGTGGAAGCTCCTGGAGAATAGGTGGAAACACTGATGCTTGGCCCCACCCTGAGGGATTTGGGTTCATCTGGTCTGGAGTGAAGCCCAGGCATCTGTGGGATTTTTTTTTTTTTTGAGACAGAGTCTTGCTCTATTGCCCAGGCTGGAGTGCAGTGGCGCGATCTCAGCTCACTGCAAACTCTGCCTCCTGGGTTCAAGCGATTCTCCTTCCTCAGCCTCCCAAGTAGCTAGGATTACAGGCACCTGCTACCACACCTGACTAATTTTTGTATTTTGAGTAGAGACGGGGTTTCACCATGTTGGCCAGGCTGGTCTGGAACTCCGAGACTTAAGTGATCCGCCCGCCTTGGCCTCCCAAAGTGCTGGTACAGGCCTGAGCCACTGTACTCAGCCAAAAATGTATATCTTTAGATGAGCTTTTAATAGAGCTCTTCAAATACCCAAAAGAGTAGGGAAAACTAGGATGCTGAAGATGAAATAAGTGACTAGGCAAATAAATCATTAGGGAAATTGGCTTCAGGCTCATGGTATTGTTCCCCACTGTGCTGGGCAAGTTACTTGTCCATTCCCAGTTTCAGTTTCCCCCACTTGAAAAATGGAGCTAATAAAATTGATTTCGCCGGGCATGGTGGCTCATGCCTGTAATCCTAGCATTTGGGAGGCTGAGGTGGGTGGATCACATGAGGTCAGGAGTTCGAGACCAGCCTGGCCAATGTGGTAAAACCGCATTTCTACTAAAAAAAATACAAAAAATTAGCTGGGCGTGGTGGCGCATGCCTGTAGTCCCAGCTACTGTGGAGGCTGAGGCAGGAGAATTGCTTGAACTTGGGAGGCGGAGGTTGCAGTGAGCCGAGATCGCACCACTGCACTGAGCCTGGGTGAGTGCAGAGTGAATGAGACTGCCTCAAAAAAAAAAAAAAAAAAGATTTCATAGTGTAGTCGTGAGGACGTTGTAAGAGGGTGTGAGCTATGTGCCAGGTGGGTGGTAAACGTTCAATAGATGCTACTTTCCTTCCTTCCTGAGCATTTGGACCACACAGAGACCTCCCTGCTCTTGGCTTTGGCTTTAAGGAGCTTGTGGTCACTGAAAGGATTTCGCACTGGAAGTACATGCATTCGAAATGGATACCTAAGTGTATATTTTCTGGTGTAAACTATATGTCGACTCTAACTTTAGCCTGGGGGAGATTTATTATTTGTCTCCCTTTCATGAAAGCTATAATAGAGGAAGAGAAAACCCTGCCTCTCACATTCCGATTCCTAAATGCATAATTTATACTTTTCTGGGATATTATTTAAGTTTATTTTAGTGCTGGATACACACCATCCCCGTGGGGTGCTTATTTAAGTTTCGGGTGGGCTCTGGAAAGGCCTGGAATGCCTCAAAAGGAGGGAAGAAGATTCTTTCCATTCATTAAACAGCAGGGCCTGGGGTCTTTGCAGGTTCTAGGGCTTAGAAGTTTCCTCAACACCAACTGAGGAGTCCCAGGGCGGGAGCTGAACTCACACCAAGCTCTACTTCACATGTTCTGAAGGTTTGACAGTTGGGCCTCTTTCTGGCTTTTGCATCCTCTGCTCATACTAAGGCCAGCAGAGGGACAGGTTGGACCACGGTCTGTCTGGGGGCTCCAGCTTTCTCTTTTTCTCTCAGTAGGCATCAGGCCAGCTGCCCATACCTGGTGCCCAGGTATGAGAAGAGACCTTTGGCTTTCACCAGGTTCTTCAGCGGGTCAGAGACCTCCAAAAGGATAAATGCCATTGGTCAGATAGTCACTGTCTACCTCCCTCCCATCCATTTCCTGCCTTCAACCCTGTTCTTGGGACAAGTCCTTCGCTAGCATTCAATGGCAGATCCCCGAGGAAGGCCCCAGGCTTGCTGAACATCCTTCAAGGAAGACTTCAGCTCTTGGCCCTGCAGTGAGTGTGTTGTTAGCAGCAGAGGGGCTGAGCGAGGCAGTGGGATGGGGCTCTTCTTTTTTTTTTCTGGTTGCAAATTATGAACTCCCAAATGCTGGAGCTTCAGACTGAGGTTCACAAACTTTAGTGTGAAGAACAGTCAAGTGTGCTTTGAAAAGCACCCCAGGAGATGCTGATGCAGGTGGACACTTAAAGAAATACTGGTTGATAAAGTTTCTTTCTTTCTTTCTTTCTTTTTGAGACGGAGTCTCGCTCTGTGGCCCAGACTGGAGTGCAGTGGGGCCATCTCACTTAACCACAACCTCCACCTCTGGGATTCAAGCAATTCTCCTGCCTCAGCCTCCTGAGTTGCTGGGATTATAGGCGTGCGCCACCATGACCAGCTAATTTTTGTATTTTTAATAGAGATGGGGTTTCGCCATATTGGTCAGGCTGGTCTCAAACTCCTGACCTCAGGTGATCCGCCCGTCTTGGCCTCCCAAAGTGCTGGGATTACAGGCGTGAACCACCACACCCGGCAGTGGTTGATAGTTTCTAGAAAGCTGTTCCAAGTTACTGGCTGTTTTTGAACTGTTCGAGCTTAAAAACAAGTAGGCACCCTTTAGGAAGGCCAATTGTGAAGCAGAAGTCCCATTCCCAAGGAGGGCAGGCCTGTGAGCACGTTAATGGCAGCAGTGGCAGCTAGCAACCACTTCTGTAGCCCTACTGTGCACCAGACACTGTTCTAAGCACTCATAAACATTAATCTAAACCTCCCAACAGCCCCACATGCCAGGATACCCGTACCTCTATTTCAGAAAAGGCCATCTGGACCCTGCAGGAGGGCAACAGGGAGAGAACAAACAGAGCCCCGTAGGTGAAAAGGAGGAACGAGAGGCTGGAGAAGAATGGGGAGCATTAGAGATCATAAAATGTGGTAGACAGAATAATGGTCCGCAGATGTTGACATCCACATCCCTGAAACCTGTGAATGTTACCTTATCTTACCTTATGTGGCAAAAGGGACTTTGCGGGTGTGATTACATTAAGAATCCTGAGATGTGAAGATCATTCTGGATTATCCAGAATAATCCAAGTGGATTAGGGGAACCCAATATCATCACATTTAAGGGTCCTTAGATGTGGAAGAGAGGGGTAGAAGGGTGAGTCAAGGGGGTGCCATGAGAGAAGATGGAAGGGGTCACAAGCCAAGGAATGCAGGCCACTTCTAGGATCTGCAAAAGGTGAGAATACGTGGTCTCTCCAGATAGGAGCACAGCCCTGCTGGAACCTGGATTTTAGCCCCGTGAGACCCATTTTACACTTGTGACCTTTAGAGTTGTAAGGTCATTAATTTGTGTTGCTTTAAGCCTTTAAGTTTGTGGTAATTTGTTGCAGCAGCCGTAGAAAACGAGTGGAAGGAAGAAAAAGAGCATTAAGAGAGATTTCCCACTTTGCTTTGAAAAGTGGCTGGAAATAGATGGGGCAACAGGGAGAAGATGGCCTAGAGCAGAACGGGGGAGAAAGTCTTCTTCTGTGACTAAGGAAGAGTGAGGCTCCTAAACGGCCTTCAGGAAAAAGTTTGTGCCATGATGCTTTTCAGGAGAGAGTAGAGATCAATCAATCTCTGTGCTGTGTTCTTACATGAAGTATTTGGGAGGGAAGGGTTGTGGTGAGTCACTTGTAATTTTTTTTTTAAATCCCTGCCACTCCCAGTTTTCCAGATAGCTGAGGAAAGGCCGGGGTTCAAATCCCATAGAAACCAACATCATTCAATTGGTACATTCTCTAAAATGTACATAAAACATCTAGGAGGACTTCATAACGACTAAGAGCAATCAACTGCTAATGCACTGAGTGCTTATTTTTTCCAGGCACTGTATCAGGCATGCTGCTTCATTTAAATTTTGCAGGGACTTTTAAAGTAGGTCCTACCTTGATTTCCATTTTGCAGGTGAAAATCATCACATTGAGATGTGGCCCTTCAGCCTTCGCCCTTTGATATGGTTTGGCTCTGTGTCTCCACCCAAATCTCTTCTTGAATTGTACTCCCATAATCCCCATGTGTTGTGAGAGGGACCTGGTGGGAGATAATTGAATCATGAGGGCAGTCTCCCCCATACTGTTCTCGTGATAGTGAATAAGTCTCACGAGATCTTATGGTTTTATCAGGGGTTTCCACTTTTGCGTCTTCCTCATTCTCACTTTGCCTGCTGCCATCCATGTGAGACAGGACTTGCTCCTCCTTGCCTTCTGCCATGATTATGAGGCTTCCCCAGCCATGTGGAACCGTAAGTCCAATTAAACCTCTTTCTTTTGTAAATTGCCCAATGTCGGGTATGTCTTTATCAGCAGCGTGAAAATGGGCTAATACACCCTTCTTCCTCTTTGCTAAAATACCCTTTTGATGGTGATCACGAATTGGCCTTTGTGTGCAGGAAGTTTTGACTGGTCTACCAATGCCTTTCCTTTCCTTTCCAGCTATGAATGGTTTTTTTTTTTTTTTTTGAGACGGAGTCTTGCTCTGTCGCCCAGGCTGGAGTGCAGTGACCGGATCTCAGCTCACTGCCAGCTCCGCCTCCTGGGTTTACGCCATTCTCCTGCCTCAGCCTCCCGTGCAGCTGGGACTACAGGCGCCCGCCACCTCGCCCGGCTAGTTTTCTTCGTATTTTAGTAGAGACGGGGTTTCACCGCATTAGCCAGGATGGTCTCGATCTCCTGACCTCGTGATCCGCCCGTCTCGGCCTCCCAAAGTGCTGGGATTACAGGCTTGAGCCACCGCGCCCGGCCTGAATGGTTTTAAAAAATATCAATGCCAAGGTCCCACCTCATAACCATTAAATACAAAGCTCTGGTAGGGGCCTAGGTGTTTCTTTTCTTTTCTTTTTTTTTTTTTTTTTTTGAGATGGAGTCTCTCTCTGTTGCCAGGCTGGAGTGCAGTGATGCAATCTCAGCTCACTGCAATCTCTGCCTCCCAGATTCAAGAGATTCTTCTGCCTCAGCCTCCCAAGTAGCTGGGACTACAGGCACGTGCCACCACGCCTGATTAATTTTTTATTTTTTTAGTAGAGACAGAGTTTTGCCGTGTTAGCCAGGATGGTCTCAATCTCCTGACCTCATAATCTGCCCGCCTCCACCTCCCACAAGTGCTGGGATTACAGGTGTGAGCCACCGCTCCCAGCTGGGCCCAGGTGGTTCTTAAAAGCTCTCAGGTGATTCTAATGTTGCAGTCAGGGATGAGACCATTTCTAAGGCAATCTGGATGACTCCTTTCCCCTTAGCTAGGGGTTTGCCTGTAAACTATTCTGACCAAGGAGGCATGAAGTTTTCTGTTTCTGGATGTTGTCATCTGCAAATGACAGGAAGGAACCTAGGATCTGAACATGCTGCTGAGCTGCCTGAGTAGCTCACCTGGATCCACCCTATTTCTAGACTTCTTGTTATATGATGAATAAATGTCCTCCTGGTTTAAGACAGGGGTTGGCAAATATGACCCAAGAGCCAAATCTGGCCCACTGCTTGATTTTGTAAATAAAGTTTTATTGGAATACAGCCATGCCCATTTGTTTATGTATTGTCTACATATTGTTTAGTGCTACAGTGGCAGGGATGAGTAGTCATGACAGAGACCTTATGGCCTGCAAAGCCTCAAATATTTACTCTCTGGCCCTTGGCCCTTTACAGAAAAAGTTTGCCAACTTCTGGTCTAAGGGTCTTTTTGTGGGCCTTTCTATTACTTGCAGTCAAGGGTATCTGTTAGTTTGGGAGTTTAGCTTCCCCAAGGTGGCATTGTTAGTGATGGCAAATTTTGTCCTCTTTAAGCCATTTTTCATGAGAGAATAATTACAGACTGATCTTTCAGGGATTCCAATAATATCAGCCAATCCTACTGCCCACAGGGATATGGGATCACACAGGCTGGGGCTTCGGATAGGCCTGGATTTATGTCCTGGTTTTATCATATAGAACCAATTGTCTTTGAAAAGTGACTTAATCTTCTAGTCCTCAACTTTCTCATCTAAAATGAGGACAGTTATATCTACACAAAGGATGGGTACCCTCATGGAAGCAATCCAGACAAAGGAATCAGTGCAAGCAAAGGAAGCAAGGTGAGAAGTCTCCAGGTACATATGGAGAGCAGGAAGCTGCTCTGCCTGACCTAAGCCAAGAGCATAGAAAAGAGGTCATGGGGCACACTGTGGTGAAGATAGGCTGGCATTTGTTGCATAATAATTTCTCCAGTTGTCTTGGGTTTCTGAGAGGGAGCTTCTAAACCCTTGGAATTTCCCAAGTGATAGGAATGTCTTTGTTATTCATCGTGAGCCACTGGGACCATGCCTGAGTCTATACTAACAAGGTGACTCATGGTGGGCCCCTAGATAGTTTCAAGATGGGGACTAGTCATTAGGAACCAACCAAATGACTAGAGGGTTGGAGTTTTGAGCCAGATGATATCAGCCTGACCTCCAGGGAGGGAAGGAGGTTAGAGATTGAGTTCAATCACATGGCCAATTATTTGATCAATCATGCCTTGTGATGAAACACCAATAAAAACTCTGGACATCAAAGCTCAGTTGAGCCTCCTGGTGGGTGAACACCAATGTGCTATGAGGGTAATGCATCCTGACTCCATGGGGAAAAGATATGGAAGCTCTGTGTTTGGGATCCTCCCAGACCTCACCCTATGGATCTCTTCATTTGGCTGGTCCTGATTTGTACCCTTTATAATAAAACTGTAATGGTAAGTATAGCACTTTGCTGAGTTATGTGAGTCATTGTAGCAAATTATCAAATATGAGGGGGTTGTGGGAATCCCCATATTTGTAGCCAGTTGATCAGAAGTGCAGATGTCCTGGGAAACCCCGTATTATGTAGGGTCTCTGAAGTGAGGGCAGTCTTGTTGAAGACTATGTCCTTAACCTGTGGAGTCTGTACTAACTCCAGGTAGTTGACACTGCAAAAGTATGTACTGCTGTATTGCAGAGCTGGATTCGTGAACGCCTGTTTCCAGACTTGGATTTAATTTGGTTGGTGGTGGGGAGACATAGAAGGTTTATGAGCAGATGAATGACAGGATTGGTAACTGAGATTCTGGAAGAATAATTGGGTAGCAATAAAGGTTATGTAGAGCTCTCCCTGAGTCACAGGATCCCTTGGTCATGCACTCTCAACTTTGACACGTGATACTGGTCACCAAAGATGCTTCCTTTCAAAAATGAACAGCAGCTATAAAGGAACTCACATATATTGGTAGGGTTGGAGCCATCCCGGGGCAGGCCAGGCCCAGGAGCTACAGGAAATCCTCACTTCTGGAAGCAGAAGGTCAGTTGCTTCTTCCTGGACCACACCCTCTGCAGACACGGGCTCATGGAGGAGTCCTGGAGGCATACACAGCCCAAGCCTTTGCTTTCCACCATAAGGGGATGGCAGCAGAATCTGGGTACAGCTTCCTCTTGGAGGTTTGGGGAACCTGGTGACATTCAGGAGCCCCCTTTTTTAAACCTTGTGTTCCCTCCAGCTTGCTTCTTTCCAGCAACAGCTAGCCACTGGGGCATTGTATTTCAGTCTTTCTGGGGCATCCCCTACAAGATACGCAATGGCACTGCTTGCTCTCTCTCCCTGGATCTGATTTAGCCTTCACTGAAACCCTGCCCAAGGTGATGACATACACGTTCGGACTTAACCACATCCATGGTCATTCCAGTCACAAACACAAAGGGTGCTATGAATTCTTTCCATGAAAAGTAATTTCCATTGTATTGTTTCTGTCATCACTCATTTCATGATAAGTCAGTTAAAACAGCCAGTCTGAGTCTGTCATTGATCCCAAGAGCCCCATAGTCATGTCCTTAACTTATTGATGGTTTTAGGTCTTAATTGTTAGCAGCAAAGTTTCTTTTCAGGAATTCTGTTTTCTCATTGACTTTGATGAGAAAGAAAATTTAGAGAGATGCTAGCGAAAAAATTTCATTGCCCTCAAAGAAGTAGCAGTCTTTTTTCTTTAATATACATTGTGCATCAAGCAAAATCATTTTCTGAGAACTAGTTCTAGATTGCATCCAATGTCATGGGTTGTGTGTTTTATTTATTTATTTTCATATTGAGATATAATTCACATACCGTAAAATTCACCATTTGAAAGTATACAATTCAGTGGTTTTAGTATATTCAAAAGACTGTACAACCATCACCACTAATTCCAGAACATTTTCATGACACAAAAAAGAAAATTCATCCTCATTAGCAGTCACTCTCCACTTCTGCTGTCTTACATTCCCTGACAACAACTAATCTCTCTTCCATCTCTATGTACTTGCCTATTCTGGACATTTCATGTAAGTGGAGTCATATAATATGTGGCCTTTTGGTCTGGCTTCTTTTACTTAGCATGTTTTCAAGGTTCATCCATGTCATGAGATATATCTGTGCTTCATTTCACTTCATAGTTGCATAATATTCTATTGTATGTGATGCAGGGCAGGTGAGCCCCAAATTGGGACTTAGCCCATGAGGGTTTTTGGCTTTGCCCAGGAAAGAATTCAAGGGCAAGCCAGGGGTAGAAAACAGCTTTATTGAAGCAGCAGTGTTAGAGCTCTGTGACTACTCCTGCAGAACAGGGCTACTCCATAGGCAGAGAGTAGCAGCTCAGGGCGTTTTGCAGTCATATTTATACCTACTTTTAATTATATATAGATTAAGGGGTAGTTTATGCAGAAATTTCTAGGGAAGGGGTGGTCACTTTTGGGTCAGCTGGTCATTGCCATGGAAAGAAGTGGTAACTGCTGGGTGTTGTCATGGCAATGGTAAACTGACATGGCACACTGGTGGGCATATCTTATGGAAAGCTGGTTCTGCCCCTTCCTTGTTTTAGCTAGTCCTCAGTTTGGTGTCTGACCTTCATCTCTGGAGTCGAATCTCACTTCCTACCTCATATGGATATACCATAATGTGTATATCCATTCATCAATTGATGGATATTGTATTGTTTCCAATTTTTGGCTATTATGAATAGTGCTGCTATGAACATTCATGTGCAAGTTTCTGTACTGACATATATTTTCACATCTCTTAGCTATATACGTAGGAGTGGAATTGACATGTCATATAGTAAACTCTATGTTTAACCTACTGAATTAGAGTATCTGGGACTAGGGCCCAGCAATCTGTTTTCACAGCTCTCCAGGTGATTCTGTGATCACCACAATTTGAGAGGCACTGCCCTACAGTAAGGGGCAGTAAACAGCTAGGTAGTAAATATTGGGGTTTGCAGGCCAAGAATCAAAACTGAGGATGTTAGGTAGGCACTTATCTGATAAGAGTTTTTCTGTTTTGGAATTTGTTTCGAAATTTGATAACAAATTTCCAAAATTTTATTGACAAATTGAAAATATAATCATAATAATTGGTAACAGGGTTGTTTCTGTTTGTTGGTTTTTGGTTTTTTGAGACAAGGTCTCGCTCTTCCTCCCAGGCTTGATTGCATAGCTCACTCCCGCTTTGACCTCCTGGGCTCAAGTGATCCTCCCAAGTAACTTGGAGCTACAGGCATGCACCAGCACACTGGCTACTTTTAAAATTTTTGTGGAGACGAGGTCTCCCTATGTCGTCCAGGCTGGTCTCAAACTCCTGGGCTCATGTGATCCTCCCACTTCGGCTTCCCAAAGTGCTGGGATTATAGGCGTGAGTCACTGCGTCCTGCCAGGAACAGTTTTTTGTAATGCAGGTTTGCTAATGCGAAGAATGTGTTTGGTTTTTTGTTTTGCTTTGTTTTGTTTTTTTGCAGGGTTGGGAGGGCAACATTTTACTTAATTGGGATTCAAAGTTGGTGTTCCCTGTCATCAAATCAATTGCAGACATTCATCTGTAAAAACCATTCTGCTGGTCGGCACGGTGGCTTATGCCTGTAATCCCAGCACTTTGGGAGGCCAAGGTGGGCGGATCATCTAAGGCAGGGAGTTCGAGACCAGCCTGACCAACAAGGAGAAACCCTGTTTCTAGTAAAATACAAAATTAGCTGGTCATTGTGGTGCATACCTGTAATCCCAGCTACTCGGGAGCTGAGGCAGGAGAATCGTTTGAACCCGGGAGGTAAAGGTTGCAGTGAGCTGAGATTGTGCCACTGCACTCCAGCCTGGGCAACAAGAACAAAACTCCGTCCCAAAACAACAACAACAACAACAACAACAACAACAACAACAAAAACCATTCTTCTCTCATGGGCTGTGAAGTAATAAGCCGTGGGCCAGACTTGGCCTGTGACTCTATGGTGTCAACTAGTTCTGGTGCATAGCAGCCCCCAAAGTTTTAGCAGCATAGTTAGTGGAGAGCTGTGGCTTTTGCCTCCATCTCAATTTTCCTTTGAGCAAATTACCTCTCCTGAGAGTCTGGTTGGGGTTGTCAGTTGTGGGGTTCTGGCACCTCCCATCCTGGCCCCAGCTAGAGCAGGTAGGCCCACAGGAATTTGAATCTGGAGGGAGTTATCAGTGGTGGAGAGTAGAGGCTGCAGGAATCTTCATATAAGTGGAGTCATATAATATGTGGTCTTTTGGTCTGGCTTCTTTCACTTAGCATGTTTTCAAGGTTCATCCATGTCGTGGGATATATTAGTGCTTCATTTCACTTTTGATGGCAGGGCCCTGAATTAAGTCCTGCCCTGAGGATTACACTGTTACTTCTAAGCCTTGTGGGATTCCTGAGAATTGCATCCCATCTGCCCCTGCTCTAAAATCTACACAGCCTTTGCCATATCCATTTATTGATCTGGCTCAGCAACATCGACTAATGATGCTTAAATCCTGGGCAGGTATACTTGAAGTGGCCCCAGAGGTTAAAGATCTGGATGTTCTCCCTCCAGCAACAGCTCCACTGCCCCACAGCCTGGGGATTTTCTGTTCTGTTTGTTATTAATCACTTATTTATTGCATTATTATATGTGACCAAAATGGGATCCTCTCTTGCCCTATTTGGGTCATGAAATTGTAAAGTGGTACCCATCTTCTAGAAAGCAATCCAGCAATATATGAGAAGAGCCACAGAAATGTCCCCCCTTGGAGAAAAGAAATAATCCTAAGTAGAGAAAAATGTATTTGAGCAAAGTTGTTCATGGCTGCATTCTGCCCTTCCATGTCCAGAAATGGATAAAAGCTGAATCTACTGCCAGCAAGTACCACCTCCACTCATTCAGGATGCAGAGGGTCCCCACCATTGGGTTGCCCCACCATTGGGTTGCCTTCCAGAAAACAGCTTCCATGATGCCCAGTAATCTCTGTTTCCCTTGATCTCTCTCTTCTCCTTCCTTGTCTAAGTTTCTTCTCTTAGAAAAGGAGCTTCATCCCTTTTGGTCAGTAGCCAGCAAATCTGGATTGCTCCCCATGGCCCTTGTGCACAAGGTAGATAGAACCACCTGCTCCACATCCTCCCATCCTCTGAGTGGAGGGGCCTTGAGATAATCCATTTCCCTTACAGTGGATTCTTGATGTATCACTCTAATGATTTATGAGGTTAAAAGGCCCCCTTCTCAGTAGGGGTGAGGTTAAAAGATTCCCTCCTCAGTAGGGATGAGCATAGAGAGGGAAAATGGGTTGACAGGGCCAGAGGATCCCATCCACCACATTTACAATAGTGAAAATATTAGAAGCCATCAGATGTTCCAAACACCTCTTGTACCAGCCAAGGGGGCTGACCCAAGGCAGGATCCCAGGAGCTAGGGTTGAGTGGGTGGGGGAGGCACTCCAGGCAACAAAGCATCAGATCTGAGTATGGGTGCCAGACTCAGCCTAAGAAGGTAGGCCAAAGCCCAGTTCTAGAGAAGCAGCCTGGATAAGCTGTTTTATTTTGTTTTTAATTGGTTGTAGACACAAGGGGAATATGGAGAGCCATTGGCTCAGGTCTCAATGGGTGTCAAATTTAGACTTCTGCTATTTTTTTCTTCAAGTGCAATTGCATATTTAGTCCCAGAGAGTGACTCTGACAAGACCCAAAGAGAACATTTGTCATTTGGCCTTGACCTTGTCTCCACCTCTGGAGAGTTGGTATCACCTGTGGTACCTTATTTGTACATTTCTCGTGCGTTTCATAACAATGTTATACTACATTACTGGTGAAAGGAATATTAATTTGTTCAGTGTAAACATTGAAATAGTTGACAACCTTTTATTTTTAATTTTAATCTGTTTATTTGTTTTGAGACTGGGTTATGAGACTGGCTAATATTTGTATTTTGGGTAGAGATGGGATTTTACCATGTTGCCAAGGTTGGTCCTGATCTCTTGAGCTCAATAAATTGGCCGGGCACGGTGGCTCACGCCTGTAATCCCAGCACTTTGGGAGGCCGAGGCGGGCAAATCACGAGGTCAGGAGATTGAGACCATCCTGGCTAACATGGTGAAACCCCGTCTGTACTAAAAATACAAAAAATTAGCCAGGCAAAGTGGCGGGTGCCTGTAATCCCAGTTACTTGGGAGGTTGAGGCAGGAGAATGGCGTGAACCCGGGAGGCAGAGCTTGCAGTGAGACGAGATTGCGCCACTGCACTCTAGCCTGGACAACAGAGTGAGACTCCGTCTCAAAAAAAATAAAATTAAAAAAAAAAAGAAACCTACCCCCCTTGGCCTCCCAAAGTTCTGGGATTACAGGTGTGAGCCACCACACCCAGCCTAAAATAGCTGACAATCTTTATAACCCTCTTTAGGCATATTTACATTTTATAGTATACTAGGAACCTCAAAAATTGATGGCAATTCAGGTTTTTCCAGTATTCAAGAAGGCATTATCTAAGTTGTCAGATCTAGGGTGGTGGTGAGTGTAATATATAAATTGGGAGGTAAATCGAAAAGTCTGGAGCAGGCAGAAGAATGTAGGAAGAGGTCAGGGAGTGAGGGACTGGATTGAGAGGGCCAAGATTTGGGGTCTGAAGAGGGCTGACTTTAGGGACCAGGAGTCTGGCCCCAAGTAAAACTTAATGTTATTGTGTGGGTCAGAGGACAATAGAGGATCCTTTAAGGAAACTATGGCCCATCATCTCAGTAGACCAGGCAGCTTTTAGGAATGATGGTCACAAAGACTCTGTGGCAACATAGAAAATGCTAATGGTGTCATACAGAATACAGAACTTTATGGACCTATGGTACAAACACACATATGCATGTACCTGCACACACACACACACAGAGGAAATAAGACTGGAAGGGGTTACACCTAAATATAAGCAGTGCTTGTGTTCAGGGGTGGAGTGATGTTGTGGGTTTATTTCCTCTGTATTTTTAAATAAAACAATGGCTCAACTCAGAAGATAACTGAGTCAGCGTCTCATCCAGCTGCCCCTGGGGCCCCTGGGAGAAGCCACCTCCCACCACCTGGCCAAGAAGATCTAGAAAGGCTGAGAGGCTCCCTCTCCCTCTTCTGGGGTCCCAAGCCACAAATCTAAAACCACATTCCCTGGGTGACCAGGCAGGGACTGGGGGCAGATGTCAAAATTGGCAAGGACCTGCTTTGTGGTACCGAGCCTGCTGTGGCTCCTGTCCTAGTGCCAGCTCCTCTGCTGTCATTCCGTCCCCACCCCACTCATCCCCACCTCTCCAGCCAATTGGGCCCAAGGTGCCCTCACTGATATGTTGGGGGAATAATCTGCTTCTCTCCATCTCCTCAGGAGACCTGCGTGAGAGGTCCTGCATCACGGGCTACTGTGACACATGCTCTGAGTCCCCTCCCGTGGGCCTGAGCCCACCCACCGTGGCTTAGCTCTTCCCACCCAGGATCTCCTCAGGGCTTCTCAGCATTCCAGAAAGACAAGGAGATTTTCTTGGGGCCAAGGCGTTGCTGGGTCTCTCTGTCCTGGCCAGGCCCTCAGCAGGCTCCATACCTCAACTCTACTGCCTTCTCTCTGGTCCTCTCTGTCACCCTTCAGAGACTTTTAAATCCCATAGTCTGGGCTTCAGGGCCTCCAATAAAAGCAGAATATGACCTATAGGGACTTAATAGAGCTTTTATCTATAAAAGAGACAGACCATCTAATCTAACTAGAAACTAAGGTAAAAACAATGAAAAGAGTTAGACTTAAACTCTTAAAACAAAATAAAAAAGATTCAGTACTGTCAGAGTCAGCCTGATGTGGTAGACAAATTGCTCATGAATTACTCATGGCGTTTGCTAAAAAATGCAGGTTCCTGGGAGTCTCTGAGCCTACTCTGGCTCGAGAGGCTGCCCAATTTAAAAAATAATAATAATAATAAAGGAAGTTCCTGAGCCTAGCTCCAGAACTACCAAATCAAAATCTTGGGGAGGTGAGGACTGGGAATCTGAATGTGTAACATGTTCCCTAGGTGATTCTGAAGCACACTGCACCGGTGGTTTAGTGGTTTCCATGCCAGGAGAGCATTGCGCCCTCCCTGGGAACCCTGCCTCCCTAGCACTAGCTGCTGGGAGTCCAGCCAGCACAGACACAGTCCTCCTTCCCAAGAGATTACTAGACCTGGCGAGGAGGAAGACTCGATGGGTAACAGGAGTTGCAATATGGATTTGTACCCAGTTCTTGGGGAGCACGGAGGAGAGGGGAGTTCTCGGAGAGGGACGATGTCTCAGGGAATGAGTCTCTGGGGCTAGATCCTGAGGGCTCACTGTAGCATTGACTAGCTAAAGAAGAGAGCAAAGGTATCCCAAATTGAAGGCATAGCATGGGCAGAGGCACAAGGGGGAGCTGTAAAGAGTTTAGGGCCTGGGCACAGGTAGGGAGTAGAGGGGAGGAGGCCAGAGAGATGAGTGGGGCTGATCCTCCTGCTGTTTTGTGTTTTGTCCATTTGGCTAATCTGGGAATAATACCTCCCAGAATCCCCTTCTCCAGAGTGGTCTAGGGTAGAGTTGGTCAAAAGAGGAGCTTGCATGAGATTTGGAAAATAAAAGTGAAGCAGCATCCTGACTCTCAGAGGGTTGTCATGGTCATGTGCTGTGATGACACCGAGGCAGAGATGCCTGGCCGATCCACCTCTCGGGCTGCTGGCTCCCTGTTTGGCCTGTGTTCTGGCCAGCTGGCCTTGCTGAGCCACAGCTGCCCGCAGACCTGTCCACTTGGCTCCCTTCACGGCCTTACTCAGGCAGCCAATGTGCTTGGTTTCTTGGGCTTCCCTGCAAACTCTGACTTGTCACCCATATTAGGCCATTCTTGCATTGCTATAAAGAAATATCTGAGACCAGGTGCGGTGGCTCATGCCTGTGATCCCAGCAGTTTAGGAACCCAAATCAGGAGGATCACTTAAGCCTAGGAGGAGGAAGTTGCAGTGAGCCAAGATTGCACTACTACACTCCAGCCTGGGAAACAGAGCAAAACTCTGTCTCAAAATAAGAAAATGTTAAAAAAGGAAGGAAGGAAGAAAGGAAGGAAGGAAGGAAGGAAGGAAGGAAGGAAGGAAGGAAGGAAGGCAGGCAGGCTGACTGACCTGAGTCTGGGTAATTTATAAAGAAAAGAGGTTAAATTGGCTTGTGATCCTGCAGGCAGTAGAGGAAGCATGGTGCTGGGCATCTGCTGGGTTTCTGGGGAGGCCTCAGGAAGCTTCCAATCATGTCAAAAGGCGAAGGGGGAAGCCAGCACCTCACATGGAGAGGGGAGCAAGGGAGAGAATGGGGGAGAGGAGGGAGGTGCTACACACTTTTTTTTCTTAGACAGGGTCTTACTCTGTCACCCAGGCTGGAGTGCAGTGGTGCAACCACAGCTGACTGCAGCCTTGACCTCCCAGGCTCAGGTGATCCTCCCACCTCAGCCTCCCTAGTAGCTGGTGCTACAGGTACACACCACCATTCCTGGCTAATTTTTTTTTGTGTTTTTTGCCACATTGCTTGGGCTTGTCTTGAACTCCTGGGCTAAAGTAATTCACCTGACTCAGCCTCCTAAAGTATTGGGATTACAGGCATGAGCCACCACGCCCAGACAGGAGTCCCCCCCCCCTTTTTTTTTCTTTTAGACAGAGTTTCACTCTTGTTGCCCCGGCTGGAGGGCAGTGGCACAATCTCGGCTCACCACAACCTCCGCCTCCTGGGTTCAAGCAATTCTCCTGCCTCAGCCTCCCGAGTAGCTGGGATTACAGGCATGTGCCACCATGCCCGGCTAATTTTGTATTTTAGTAGAGACAGAGTTTCTCCATGTTGGTCAGGCTGGTCTCGAATTCCTGACCTCAGGTGATCCACCTGCCTCAGCCTCCTAAAGTGCTGGGATTATAGGCATGAGCCACCGCACCCAGCAGGAGTCCCTTTTTAAGAGCAGGAAGGCCGGGCGCGGTGGCTCAAGCCTGTAATCCCAGCACTTTGGGAGGCTGAGACGGATGGATCACGAGGTCAGGAGATCGAGACCATCCTGGCTAACACGGTGAAACCCCGTCTCTACTAAAAAATACAAAAAACTAGCCGGGCGAGGTGGCGGGCGCCTGTAGTCCCAGCTACTCAGGAGGCTGAGGCAGGAGAATGGCATGAACCTGGGAGGCGGGGCTTTCAGTGAACTGAGATCAGGCCACTGCACTCTAGCCTGGGAGACAGAGCGAGACTCCGTCTCAAAAAAAAAAAAAGAGCAGGAAAAATATTTTCCATAAGCAACTCCTCCAACACACACACACACACACACACACACACACACACACACACACGCTCACAGTCCCTCCATGGCTCATCAGGGGTAGACCTTTTAATGTCCAGGGCTGGAGAAGGACAATCCCTTCACACGTGAATGCTGTGAGGGCTGTGTCCTTGTCCAGGGCACCTGCCAGGAGGAGTAGGCAGTGGGTCCAGTCTTTCAGTGGAGGGCTTCTGCAGCTTCACATCCTCTCTAGGAGTCTGGAGGTCTATTTTGTGGCTTGTATTTCTGGAACCCAGTCATGCCTGCTTGAAGATAAGGGGATCAAACAACAGGATGCTGTGGCTTCTCCTGTCCCAGGGGCCTCAGGGGCAAATCAGTTCGCTTCCTGGGGGACCATCAGATCCTCCTGGCTGGGATCTTTGGGCCAAGTTGATTTAATTTATATCCTTCATGTCTGGCTTCTCCTGCATGTTCAAGTCACAGGAATTTTAAGTCAGGATCTTTTCTGCATCCCCGAGTATGACAGCCAGCCCCTGCCCTCATGAAACTCCCAGTCTAAGGGAAGAAATAATAAATCAGTGGCTGGGCATGGCAGCTCACGCCTATAATTCCCAGCACTTTGGGAGGCCGAGTTGGGCAGAACACTTGAAGTCAGGAGTTCGAGACCAGCCTGGACAACATGGTGAAACCCTATCACTACTAACAACACAAAAATTAGCCAGGTGTGGTGGCATGTGCCTGTAGTCCCAGCTACTCAGGAGGTTGAGGCAGGAGAATCGCTGGAACCTGGGAGGCAGAGGTTGCAGTGAGCCAAGATCGTGCCACTGCCCTCCAGCCTGGGCGACAGAGCAAGACTGAGATTATTATCATCTCAAAATAATAATAATAATAAATTGGCAATTAGAGGGCACTTTGCCAAGGCAATATGAGGGAAATTACAGTCTGTCAGGAAAACACAGGGGAAGGCCCTAACTGGCCTGGAGGCTCAGCGGGACATCCAGGGGGATGTATGAGAGCCGAGGCAGGAGTAGCAGGTGGCACAGGAAAAGCACTTAGCTGAAAGACCCGCTGCCCAAAGGCCGGAGGTGGGAGAGAGTGCGGGACTTGCAGGAACTAAGAGGAGCCCAGAGAGGCATCTGAGAAGAGAAGGGCCTGGAGAGCTGGGAGCATCAGATCGGTTTTAGCCTGGGGGCCTGGCTGAGGTAAGTGCTCTCCATCCTGAGGCCACAGGAAGCAGAGGAGGGACAGGATCAGATTCTGTGCCCAGAGGAAGACTGGCTTAGAGGAGGTGAGTCCAGAGGCCAGGAGAACATCAGAGGCTGGGACAAGGGAGATAGCGGCCAAACCAGGGAAGTGGCACTGGAGAGAAATGGATGGATTCAAGAGACATTAGGCAGATGGATAGAAAACAGAAACGGCACACGTGGTGGTTGGTGAGTTGAATGCATGCAGGAGATAGGGGAGCAAGGGAGAACCATGGGGGTTGATTCCAAGGGCCTGGTGGAGCCCCTGAGGGGTTGGAGACACCCAGCTGGTCAGCCACGCAGAAGCTAGGCAGTGTGAATGGGTCCTGTACCGACTTCAAAGTGTGCACCTCTGTCTCCCCAGACAGCAACAGAAGGACCAGGGAAAATTCAAAAGGGAGTCTATGAATGATAATGTAATATAAAATCTCTAATGAAGATGTGACTATTAGAAAAAAGGGAAATAAAGTGATTGAGGAAAGGAAAACATCTTGCGCATAAAGAAGCAAAGAACAAGCAACCGAAAAGCTCAAAACATTTTTCCAGGCCTGGGGGATGAAGTGGAGAGAGTCTGTTACTCCCACTGCAGAAGGACTGCCTGGGACTAAAGCTGGTGTTTGTGATCCGATATATATATATATATATATATATATATATATATATATTTTTGAGACGGAGTCTCGCTCTGTGGCCCAGGCTGGAGTGCAGTGGCTGGATCTCAGCTCACTGCAAGCTCCGCCTCCCAGGTTCACACCATTCTCCTGCCTCAGCCTCCCTAGTAGCTGGGACTACAGGCGCCCGCCACCACGCCCAGCTAATTTTTTGTATTTTTTAGTAGAGACAGGGTTTCACCGTGTTAGCCAGGATGGTCTTGATCTCCTGACCTTGTGATCCACCCATCTTGGCCTCCCAAAGTGCTGGTATTACAGGCTTGAGCCACCGCGCCCAGCCTGTGATCCGATATTTAAATGACATTCTTAGTGGTGGTGGTAGTGGTAGCAGAGCAAGTGTGCCAGGGCCCACCGGCCCCTTGCTGGTTCATTCACTTGCCAACATATACGAAGCACTTGCTGCAGGCCAGGCTCTGTGGTCTCCGATCTCAAGAACAAGCCAGCTCAGTCCCTGCGTAATAGAGCTTACAACTGGGCAGCGGAGGCAGACCTGCCATGAGACAAATATAAAATGACAACTTATGACAAGGGTTAGGAAAAAAAATAGTGGGATCCTGTTTTAGATGGGATGGTCAGGGAAGGCCTCTGAGGAGGTGACATTTGAGCCGACATCGGATGGATGGCAGAGAATGCAAGAAGAGTGTCCCTGGCAGAGGGAACAGTGTCGTCACAATCAGGAGCCGGTGCTTTCGAGGAACTAACAGATAGGCAGGGTGGGTGGAGGGTGGGAGCCAGGGCCGGGCTGGGGGTGTGAGGACACTGACAAGAGACCAGCTGGAGAGGGGGGCAGGGGCTGACCATGCAGGAATTGGAATCTTTCAGTAAAGGCCAGACCAAATGATTCTTCAGGGTCCTTGTTCCCCCAGGTTTCAATGGCACCTGAAAGGAGCTGTCATAAAAGGCTGGGGAGTCTGTTTCTACCCCCCCATCTCATTTAAGAAGGGGGGTATCCAGGCCATCATGGAACAGATGACCTGGAAGATGTTCTTTGGTCCAGTTTCTGCAAACTGCCCCGCAGCATTTTTAGAAAATGTTCCCTTTTAGATTCGATTTGTCTTAGCCAAATTGACCAGGGAAAATAAGTGCCTACAAATAGCGATCACTGGCAAACAAGGAGAGTTATTATCTTAAATTGAGGCTGGTTTCTAAGAAAAAAAACAACAACAACACTAAATGCTACTGGGCCACCCCCCACAAGCCCCAATCCCCAGTGCATACGTGAGGATGATGGCTCCACCACCCTCCCTGTAAGTACCAGGCTCAATGCTGGGCTCTGTGCAAACGGAAAGAAACAGACAGAGGAAGGAAGGCAAGAGATTAGAGAAGCTGACAGATGTAAATAGCCTCAGAGGGGCCACACTGTCCTGGCATTTCTCCCCCGGGAGCCTTTTGTACCAAGGAATCTGGTTGCCTGAATGAAAAATGATATCATTTATTTCTTTAGTCAGAGCTGAGCTGTTTTCTTCAGACATAGAAATAACTTAACATCACAACACCAAATTGTTGGCCAAATGACAGAGATATCTGTAACGTGGGCGCTTAATAATGTCCAGGGTAAACAACCATGGACTTGGTTTCTTGGGAAGGGCCCTGTTCCCCGCTATGGTTGCAAAGCTACAGAGGGACTTGAATGAAAGAAATGCTTTGGAAAAGTTGTCCAAAGCTTTTGCCTGCTGCTGAGCTGGGAGGAAGCTGGGCTTTTCATTCCTGCTGCTCAAATCATGCTCCAGCAGCCAAACATCCATTAATTCAACAAATATTTATGAAGCCCAGATTCTGGCCAAGCCCTGTGCAAAAGCACTGAGGCTACAAATGTGCAAAGGCCGGGGTCCTGTCCTCAATAGCCTCATAGTCCAGAGAAGAGACAGCCAAGTTCAGCCTGTGTGGCAATCTTGTAACACAGCGTGGATGTGGTGTGGTCAGCTCTGTGGAGGAGGCAGTCTCCTCAAAAGGAGACTTGAAGGGGAATTTCCAGGCCAGAGGAGTTGGAGGATGGGATCCTAGGCAGACTAAGGAGAATGTGCAAAAGCAGAGGCTTGAAACCCCCTGGGCGATTTAGAATTTAAGAGAAATACGATATTGCAGAGAACAAAGTGCTAAGGAAGTCAGCAGTCAAATGCGTGGCTGGACAGGTAGGCAGATATCAGATCATGTACTCGTAAGCTAAGGAGTTTAGAGTTGACCTTTTAGGTAATAAATTCCATGGAGGAATTTGAGCAGGGAAATGGTATGATTAGATTTTTGTATTAGAACACTCACTCCTCTCTGTCTTGAGGAAACTCTAGCATATGTCACATCAGGAGACAAATTCAGGCATCTTCCTTAGTGCATTGGTTTTGATAGTGAAAACACTGGAAACAAACTAAATCAGTAGAAAAATAGATAAGCAGGCCAGGCGTGGTGGCTCATGCCTGTAATCTCAGCACTTTGGGAGGCCGAGGCAGGCAGATCACCTGAGCCCAGGAGTTCGAGACCAGCCTGGCCAACATGGTGAAACCCCGTTTCTACTAAAAATACAAAAAATTAACTGGGCATGGTGGCGCACGCCTGTAGTTCCAGCTACTCGGGAGGCTGAGGCAGAAGAATTGCTTGAACTTGGGAGATAGAAGTTGCAGTGAGCCGACATCGCGCCATTGCATTCCAGCCTGGGTGACAGAGCGAGACTGTCTCAAAAAAAAAAAAAAAAAAAAAAAAAAAAAGAAAAGAAAATAGATAAGCAAATAGTGGTATAGTCATAAAATATAATGCCATTCAAGATTTTAAAATAATCCAACATGGCTAGATCTTAAAAGCATAATTTTGAGTAAAAAAAAAAAGGTGAGTTTCAGAATATGTATGATATGATAAAATGCATGTGAAATTTAAAAATGTTTGTATATTGATTATAAATAATATATGTAGGGCTGTATAGAAACATGGATTATTGCCTTTGGAGCTCAGGAGTTCAAGACCAGCCTGGGAAACATAGTGAGCCCTCGCCTCTAATAAAAATAAAAAAACATTAGCTAGGTGTAGTGGTGCACACCTGTAGTCTCAGCTTCTTGGGAGGCTGAGGTGGGAGGATCACTTGAGCCCAGGAGATAGAGGCTGCAGTGAGCTATGATTGTGCCACTGCGCTGCAGTCTGGGCAACAGAGTGAAACCCTGTGTAAAATGTAAAGAAGTACTGTAGATGGAGCTAAAATGCTAACATATTCAATTTCCTGTGTTTAAAATATTGTTTGAACTTTGCTTTTTTGAAAAACAGAGAAAGCAAAGTCCATCTGGCAGTGGCATAGCAGATGGAAGGGAGGGGATTGGGGAATGGGACCCCAAGCCAGTCTCTGTCTCCACACAGCTCCTCCTGGGTGGAGGACAGCTGGAGGCCAATCTTGGGGGACCTGGGGGTAATGCATACAGAGAACACCTCATCTTCTTGGGCTGCTTTTGGCCTCTGGGCAGAGTGGAGGTGTGGTCCTGGCATCTTGTCTGGTGTCCCTGGAAGATATGGGGCTCTGTCTTCATCGGAACTGGCCACCATTCTGACCTGGGATGTCAGCACCATTTTTGGACACTTGCCAACCAAGGGGCAGAAACAGGAGGATTTTAGAATACCTGGGAAAGCTTGACATTGTATATTCAGAGTAAAGATGGTGTGAATGTGTGTGTGCACATGCAAGCGAATGTGCACATCCAGAAGCACAGTGAAAGCAAGTCTTCCCCAAGGGGGTTTGCAGTGGATGCTGTGATGAATACATTCACCGATGAGGATGCTCTTACGGTTCAGACAAGTAAGAATGAATCATGAATCTTTCCAGAAAGAATTCATTTCTAGACTCCTTCTTACCCTTCAGATCTCCATCACTTGACCTAGAGTCTCAGCTGAGTAGCATAAACCTGTATCCATCTACATATATTTATGCATCTGGCTTAGAGCCACAGCAGGTCAGAATTCACAGCAGGAAAGTGCTTGCACTTTCCCAGGCCAAGATAATCCTTTGCCTCCAGCCCAGCCTGGATCTTATAGGTATCCATTAATGAAAACTTCAGGCATTTCTGCAACTAAATATGAATTGTATCACATCTGCATGTTCTAGAAGGAGTTCAAGGGCATCAATATTCCTATTGTAATACATCTGCCCAGTGCTAGCAGCATTACTTAAGCAAACCTATCAAGAGCCTAAAGAATAAAGATGTGGCCGGGTGTGGTGGCTCACACCTGTAATCCCAGCACTTTGGGAGGCCAAGGTGGGGGAATCACGAGGTTAGGAGACTGAGACCATCCTGGCTAACACAGTGAAACCCTGTCTCTACTAAAAATACAAAAACAAATTAGCCGAGCGTGGTGGCACATGCCTATAATCCCAGCTACTCAGGAGGTTGAGGCAGGAGAGTCACTTGAAGCCAGGAGACAGAGGTTGCAGTGAGCCGAGATTGCGCCACTGCACTCCAGCCTGGGCGACAGAGTGAGACTGTCTCAAAAAAAAAAAAAATAAAGATGTGCACCAGCTTGGGCAACAAGGTGAAGCCCCATCTCTACAAAAAATACAAAACTTAGCCAGATGTGGTGGCAACTGCCTATAGCCCAGTTACTCAGGAGGGTGAGAAAGGAGGATGGCTTGAGCCTGGGAGGCAGAGGCTGCAATGAGCCATGATCGCTGCCACTGTACTCCAGTCTGGGTGACAAAGCAAGACTTTGTCTCAAAAGAAAAATGTGTATAGCTACATAATTAATAATATGCAAATATTCTTCTTTAGGGTCACTGGTCTTCAACATATGGAGCCAAGAGAATGTACAGAGACTCATTCTCTCTCTCTTTCAATCACACACACACACACACACACACACACACACACACACACCCCTCTCCACTATAATTATAATTACTATGTTGGTTTCCAGATCAGGGGGTAGAGCCTTGGCATGGAGACGCCTGAAAGGCACCCAAGGCAATTAGTGGTGTCCCTTCTCCACCCCCTACATACCTTCAGGCCCTTTGCACTTGCTTCTCCCCCTCCCAGTGCACATCCCCCCAGATCCTCGTGTGGCTCCCTCTCCCATCACGTTTTCGTCTTAGTTCAAATGCCCCCTCCTCAGAAATGCCTGGCCTGGCCGCCTTCAGGGCTGTCTATATGCCCACCAACTTTATTTTTCTTTGGAAAACTTTCCATTCCCGGGCATTGTGCTAAACATTTATTTGTTATCCGTCCATTATCCATCTCCTTACAGCACTCACTGTGAGCTCCATGAGGCTCCAAGATCACAACCACACGCCCAGAGCTAGGGTGGTGCCTGGCTCACAGCTGGCATCCAGTCAAGTAGCAATGGAATGAATGAATGATCACCCTCTCTTCTCCATCCCCACCCTCTCCTTTTTCACTTCCTCTCCCGCCACATCTCCCCTGCCTCCGCCTTAAATCTGCTGGCAGGACCAGCCCTCAGGAAGTTGTCAGGCAGGGGAGGTGTGTGCTCTGCACCCCTCTCCTTCCATCTCTCTTTCCCGCCTCCCTCATGGGTACCTATCTCTCCTACCTGCAGCTGCTCACTGCCAGCTCTGCCTCTCTTGGTGGGCAGAAGCTTAGGCACCTCAGACAATTGTAGGGAAATTGGGCATTGGAGGGTGGCGATAAGAAAGGATTCAGTACATGCCGAGGAATGATGAGTGTCTCACCCATGAACAGGCATGCACTTGCAGGGCTCGGGTTTGGTCTCTAAAGCAGAAGGTCATTCAGGGCACCCTTCAGTACCCATGACCTAGTGTCTCGCCCTTCCTGCAGGAGTCGGTGCTGCTACTATGGGGACTCAGCCCCTCTCTTCTCCTGATTCGTTCCTGGGTTCTTCCTGCAGTAATTGACAGTATCTTTTTTTTTTTTTTTTTTTTTTTTGAGATGAAGTCTTGCTCTGTTGCCAGGGCTGGAGGGCAGTGGCATGATCTTGTCTCACTCCAACCTCTGCCTCCTGGGTTCAAGCCATTCTCCTGTCTCAGCCTCCCAAGTACCTGGGATTACAAGTGCATGCCACCATGCCCTGCTAATTTTGTATTTTAGTAAAGATGGGGTTTTGCCATGCTGGCCAGGCTGGTCTCTAACTCCTGACCTCAGGTGATCCACCCGCGTTGGCCTCCCAAAGTACTAGGATTACAGGTGTGAGCCTCCGCACCCAGCAAGTTGCAGCTCTTAGTAGCATGGGCACCGTATAATTGACTGCCCGAATCGGTCATTTTTTAGAGTAAAAGTGGGAGCTGTTAATCATTACGCTCGGCCTACAGGTGTAAACGAGACCACCCTGGGCAAACCAGGCATGTGGTCGCATGGACTAAGAAGAATATTCCCCTGCCTCCTGCATCTCCAGCCACAAAAGGAACCTCCGCTGTTGGTCAAAGCTGCCCAATAACTGAGCCCTTGCCTGCCCTTGGACAAGGGAGAAGACAGAGGGCACGTTCCAAGAATGGGGTGGGGGTGTGGCAGGAAGGACGATGCAGGCCCCAGAGCTATAATCAATGATCTTGGAACCAGGTTGTGGAGCATAGAGCTGTGTCAAGGAGCAGGTGGGAGGTGGGCGGGTGTGGGACATGGCACCAGCATCTGGTGTTTGTGACTCTGAACTTGGCTTACTCACAGGTGGCTTCTGCAGGCTCTCCACCCTCCCAGCTGCGTAAGTCCTGCCTGATTCAAGGAAAACAGGGAATTTTGGGGTCCTGTGGCTTCTCCAAGTTTCTTTTCCTTTACCTCCTTGTGTAAACGTGGCCTGATTTGTACTTGGAGCCTAAGTAGACCCCTACAGAACCTGTGTGTGTGTGTGTGTGTGTGTGTGTGTGTGTGTGTG
>NW_016810813.1:110898-121648 GCF_001698545.2 Rhinopithecus bieti | reverse complement strand
CTCTCTCTCTCTCTCTCTCTCTCTCTCTCTCTCTCTCTCTCTCTCTCTCTCTTTCTCTCTCTCTCTCTCTCACTTTTGCCCATTCAAAAGGCACTGGAGTCCTTGGAATCATATGCCAGTAATCTCCTCGAGATCCTATTCCCACATCCATCCTCATTTTACAAAGTGGAAACTGAGATCCCGAAAGAGAATTGTGCAGTTCAAGGTTACATAGCAAGTTAGTGGCAGAACCAGGCCTAGAAACCACATCTACAGATGCCCCCAGTCTTGTGCTCTGGGCACGCCGCAGGCTTTCTGATGGGCAGTGAGGTGCAAGCGGGAATCTTATCCAGCTTTCTTAACCACTCCCTGGACTTTTCACACTCCCACACCGCTCACTTAAAACCCCAGGGCGGTGAAAATGCTTCCATTTCTGCCTCCTCTGAAGTGGGACCAGCAAAGGTCGGCGGCCCCGGAGGCGGGGCTGCGTGGCTCAGTGTCTGTGACTCTCAACTCCCTCCCCTGCCCCGCGGGACCCCTCAGCTGGCTGACTGAGGGGGGCCTTGCCGGCGCCCGGGATTCCTCAGGGCCTGGAAGGTCTCAGCCCCCTGCCCTGGGTTGCAGGCATTTACAATGAAATATAAACAATCAAACCACGCGCAGAGGACAGAAACGTGGGGCGCGGGGCCCCGCCGGTGGGGAGGGGCGCGGGAGGGCTCTAGTAGGCGTTCTCCAGCTCGGCCTGGTTGGCTTTGGCCCCCCGGGCGCGGGGCCGCGGCTTCCGGCCCTTCTGCGGCCGAGCGGCCTCGGGACCGAAGTCCTTGAGCTCCGACTGGTTGTGGAAGCGGGTGAGGCGCTTGCACTTGCACGAGGCCACCAGGCGCACCTTGCGCGCGCGCGGCGCGGCACCACCGGGACACAGCAGCTGCACACGCTGCGCGCGGTAGCGGTCGGGGATGCAGCGGAAGTCGGGCCCACTTGGGCGCCACCACTTGCCGCGGCTGATGGCGTTGGGCAGCAGGCGTGCCGGGCCGCACTGACCGGAGCACACCAACTCAGTGACTGGCTTGGCGCTGCGGCACAGCCCGTCGGTCACGTAGCGGGTGAAGTGCAGCTCTCGGCAGCTGTACTCGGACACGTCTGAGGAGAGAGGCGCGCGTGAGGGTGGCCGCCCGCCTGGCCACCCCTGCCCTGGCCCGGCCCGACTCCCTCCACCCCAGCCCTGCTTTTGCCAAGCCTGTCTCCAGAGGCTTGCAGGAAGGTCCCAGATGCTCTAGAGCTCGTGGAAAACTATCCTGCGCACCCTGTCCCCTCGGAGCCAAATGACTGCTGGGGTTCGAACACCAGGGCTCCATCGCTCACTGCTGGTGTCATCTTGGGCAAGTTCCTTAATCTCTTCTTCCGGTCTGTAAAATGGGCCGCCCCAAACATTGTGAGTTAATCCATTCCACACGCAATGCAGAGAATACCATTTGGCAGATATAGCTGAAAGCATCAGCTGTTATGTTAAATTACTATTATCATTTCTCTCCTAGGGTCCTCTTATGATTTAAGCCACACTTGTGCAGCAGGGTCCCTGGCCTGGGCAGGGTAAGTACTCGGCACACCTTCTGCCTGGCTCTGGCTTCTCCCAAATTCCTTTTCCAGCCACTTGGGAGGGGTGGACAGGAGATGGAGAAAGGAGTAGAGGTTAATTGAAGGTAATAAATCAGGGCAGCTGCTGTGGTGGCGAGGGACCGAAGGGGAGGTGATCAGGACAGGAATTCATTAGACTTGAAAGGAATCAAAGGCAGTGTGTCCAACCCCCTCATTATCAATGAGAATACTGAGGCCCAGCCAGAGAAAAGAACTTGCCCAAAAGGCTGGGCTGCATCTCCAGACTCCACTTCCCTGGGGTCCCAGCACCTTTTGGCTCCCACAAGAGTGGAGGCTCTGTGTTCGAGCACCCATGGGAGGCTGGGCTGGGGGATGGAGCCGAGGGCTGTTTTTTACTCTAGTTATTTTCCTACCATAGGGGGACTGAGCTCTGACCCAAAACCTACAGGTTCAGCTGCCATAAACATTTACCTGGCTCTCTGCTGGGCACATTTCTCGTTCTGTGTTATCTGAATGGGCGTCTCATGGTGATACTCCCTGGGCAGGCAGAGGTGGGGCTCTGAGGCCTGGCCTGATCCCCTGCACACACCTTGACCATGTCTCCTATGGTGGACTTAGATGGGTGGGAGCTTTTTAAATAGCTGGTCATGTGAGTACCAGTCCACCCCCCAAAGGTTTCATGGGGATAGTTCCAATGTGACACGAAAGAATGAAAAATAATCTTAAGACCAAACCAGAGAGGGGACAGAGAAGGCCCACCCCCACCCCCCAAAGGTTTCATGGGGATAGTTCCAATGTGACACGAAAGAATGAAAAATAAGACCAAACCAGAGAGGGGACAGAGAAGGCCGACCCCCACCCCCACTCTGGAGAGCAAGCACAGTGGGAGAGATGTGGCCACTGCCATTGTCTGGGGCTGCTTTCTGGTTTGTGGTCTGGTTTGCATCCTCACCTCTGCAGGGCTGGGGTGTGTGTGGTCAGGGGGACATTTGCCCAGGGAAGGGGGCATTTGGGGGCTTTCCAAGAATAGTGCCCCAGGTCAGGCACTTCCTCTGCAGATTGTGACTTTGTTTTGAGCACGTGGCTTCCTCGGGGGCTGTGGCCTCTCATGGGAGTCCAGCAGGGTGGACATTTTGTGTTTGGGTTCCTTACAGCCCTTCAGGCGGTCACTGGAGCCCAGCTGACCTTGCCTAGAAGGGGAGCTGTGGGAGGAGGCACCCTTGTCCTCCATTTGGAAGACACAGGGTCCTGGCTGGCCTCTCATACAGTTGCCCTTTTTAGCACCCCATAGCCCCAACAGGTTATGAGGCAGGGAGGGCTGGGGTCCAGGAGCCTGGGCAGTGGACTTCTCTGCCACCTGGATAATGGCCAGAGGGCAGGGAAGCCCTTAGTCTGAAGTGTCATTCCAGCCCCCACCCACGGCCTCGTGATTCCTGCCAACCGTAGAGCCAGATGCACACTGTCACCTGGGCTTCTCTGTGCAGGCCTGACCAGGAACCCAGGGTCCCTCTTCCTTCTCCTCCCCTGGAATGAGGCAAGGCTGGGAATGGGGTGGCCGCAGAGGACAGATGTGCCTACTCCTGCGCAGAGGATGCTGCCTCCCCTCCAGGGCCTGAACTCAGCTGCACCCATGTCAGGGGCTAAAACTGTGGAAAACTCTCATTCCTTCAAGTGCCAGCTCCCTGGATAGGCCATGGGCAATGCACACTGCAGGGGTGTCTCTCTGGCCTTCCTCTCCCACTACTTTGTGGAGATCTATCCCCAACACCTCCCACACACACCAGGGCTATCTTGCAGTTGGATCAAACCAGATTCAAACCTCAGCTCTTCTCCTCACTACCAAGTTACTGAGTGCATGGAGCCTGTTTCTTCCCCTTCGAGCTAGGGGTTCACCTCCTGGGGCTTCCATGATGTGGGTCTGTGTCATGGGGACAGCCACTGCCAGCATAGAGTGTCTGGCGCCCTGCAGGTGCTGTTCTGTGGATGGGAGGCTCCCTTACCTTGTTCCCTCCCCAATGGTACCAGCAGCTGGACGTGGCTCCTATGTTCCCAGGAGGAGATTCTTTGAAACCTTTTCTGAGTCCCGGAGCCTGTTGTGATAACCTGATGCCATACCCTCACCACCCCAGGCCCCTCCCTGCCCTGGGCTCTCACCAGTGTCTGTTGCCTCATGCCCCTGCACCTGAATTAGAAGGCTGCACCAGTGAGCCATCCTTCCCCCATCTCCAGGCAAGACTGTTCCTTGACCAGTGCTGGCAGAGGCCAACAATCTTCACTGGGTCTACCCCAGTCTTCCCAAAGCCTCCCAAAGAGAAGTTTCTAAAACCTCCCCAGGACCTTTTACTAAGAATTCTCTCCACCACCCCATACCTTTGGTCTCAAAGGGGTGGTGGGGAGGCCGCCCTCCGTTCTCCGCCCGGTTCATGGTCTTGTTGTTCTCCAGCTCCGGTGGAGGCTCGGGGTACTCTCCGAGCTCGGGGATGATTTCCGTGGCATCATTCTTGAAGGCCTGCCACCCCTGGCCCTCCACTACACGGAAGGCTGCGTGTACCAGCAGGCAGACAAGACACAGGGCTAGTGGGAGCTGCATGGTGCCAGCCAGAGGAGGGCACACAGCCTTCCAGTAGCACAGGCTCTGGTCTCCAGCGGAGACACGGTCGCCTTTTTAAAGCCCCCCTCTGCCTCATGCCAGCCAATGAGGACAGGCTGGGGCAGGGCTGGTCCCATGTTTCCCTCAGCCCCGGTGGGGGAGGGAAAGGGGTGTGCTCAGAGCAAACCCTCACCAAAGACTTCTCATCTAGCTCAGCAAACTTCCAAATTGCTGCTGGCACTCCCAGGTGACCCAGAGAGAGGGGGCGTGTGAGGCAGGGCCCAAGCCTGCTCTCCGGCACCTCCCACGTGCTGGCGGCTGTGGTTTTCAGATATCAAAATGAGCTCCGGCTTTTAATTGTCTGTCTCCCTGGGCCCTCAGGCATTCTCAAAACAAACTGTGGACCCGCTCAACAAAGAAAATGTGCAGTTTTGAGTGCTTCGTGGGGCTGAGCCCAGCCTATTCCATTTCTCAGGTCAAGTTCATTTGTCACCCCACCAACAAATGGCCCAAGGGGTGTCTGACCCCCATAGACCCAGCTAGAGGCAAAATGATGCTTTTAAAGAAATCCCATTGGTCCTAACTCCACAAGTCTCAGCATTGATTGACCTGACTAAGAAAGCCTCTCTTGGCATTCTCCAGAAGGCAAGAGAGAGAACTAGAGGGCCAGAGCAAGGGTCACTTGGGAGATGGGGCAGGATTCTGGTTACAAATCGAGGATGTGCTGGTCACTCAGGCTCCTGTGATGGAGAGCACAGAGGAAATCCCAGCTCATGCTCCTCGGGGATCCTGTGCACCGTGACAGGCACTTCTGAGCCAGGGCACTCACTGTGGCTCGCAGGGTGATGTACTGAAGACAGTCATTTCCCCAACCAGGCTGTGCGTGCAAGCAGACAACACCAAATTCCTTTCCTTAGCAAAAGCCACATCCAGCGTTTTTAGTGCTGACATTTTATTTTCTTGTCTTCCAGCTGGTTACATTTTTCAAAAACATTTTTGAGTCCTGTATGGAGAGCTTCATTGGTGCACACCACAGGATGTGTTCCATGAAGCCATCCCAGGACCATGCCTTCTTGGCCCTGCATATAATAAGCGGCACAGGGCCAGAGGCGGTGGGGAGGGGAGGGCCGGTAAAGGCATGGGGGAGAAAGGTTCACACCTGAGGTGCCAGAAGAGAAAGGAGGGCCAGAGGAAGCTTTCATTGAAGACAGATTGTTTGAGGACAAGCAGCTCCTGCGAACAGGCTGCCCATATCTTCCTGGTATTTTAACTGGGTAATGAATCAGTATGCCCCACCTGCAGAGCCTCTGCAAGCCCTTTGCCACCTGCCTCAACTTGCAAGTCGCTGTGTCCATCTGCAGCCCAGTGTCCTCCTTTCCATCATCCATCATCCGACACATGAATGCAGCTGCTCTGACAGTTTTACAAGCCAGACAGAAGCCCCCTCAGGAAGGGCCCTCTCTGATACCTGCTTCCTAAGTCAGTTTCCTTCAGGGCAGATGAAAACAGCTGTGGCCATTGTTGGGGGTGATCTATCTCTCCCAGCAGAGCCGGTAGTGTTGTGAGAAGCTGGCCCTCCGCGCCCCGTCCCCTTGTCTATGACCCTCCAGCCTCCTTTTCCCTCGCTCTGGAATGTGGACTGTTAACCCTCTCATGCCCAGAAGACTGCCTTCTCACAATGGACTTGGGAGAGAGCAGTTCTGATGCTTGGGTTCCTTGAGCAGGTAGGATGGATGCTTATAGCCCCACCTGCTGTTGGGAGCGGCTGGACCATCTGCATTAAACAGAGGCAGCAGGGTTCATCCCTGGAACACGTCTGCCACCTGCGGGTGACTGCAGGATGGCAAGGCTCAGGACTGGACGTGATTTCCTGTCTTTTCTTTATTTGGAAGTGAAGTAATATTAAACGGAAAAAGAAGAATCCGGTGGACTTGAACCTCTAAATGATCTCCACCCCTCCGAATGGCTCAGCGAGAAACTGCTGTGACATCTTCTGCCATTTCATTTAATGTTAAGTAATTGACAGCTCTTTATTTTTACTCAGTCCACAAACTTGTCATTGTTCACAGTATTCCCTGGAATTAAACCCCCAGGGTTTTAGCTGACTCCTATTGTGAGTAGTTTAGGCTATTTCCAGTTTTTTTCCTATTTTCAGCAAGGCTGCTATGAACATCCTTGTACGACTGAATTTTTTTTTTTTTTTTTTTTTCAGAGTCTCTCTGTGGCCCAGGCTGGAGTACAATGGCGCAGTCTTGGCTCAATACAACCTCCACCTCCCAGGTTCAAGTAATTCTCCTGCCTCAGCCTCCCGAGTAGCTGGGATTACAGGCATGCACCACCACGCCCGGCTAATTTTGTATTTTTAGTAGAGACGGGTTTTTCCATGTTAGTCAGGCTGGTCTCAAACTTCTGACCTCAGGTGATCTGCCCAACTCAGCCTCCCAAGGTGCTGGGATTAGAGGCATGAGCCACCACACCTGGCCTCGGAGTAATTTTTTAAATTAAAATTTTTAAATTAGGATATAATTATAAATTTAAATATACTTATAAGAAATAAATAAAAGCCTGGGCAACATGGTGAGACCTAGTCTCTACAAAAAATTTAAAAATTAGCTGGGCATACGGTGTCGCATGCCTGTGGTCTCAGCTACTCGGGAGGCTAAGGTGGGAGGATCACTTGAGGTTGAGGTTGAGGCTGCAGTGAGCCATACTTGTGCCACTGCACTCCAGCCTGGATGACGGAGTGAGACCCTGTCTCAAAAAATTAAAAAAAAAAAAAAAAAAATACAGACTCCATGTATCCTTTATCCAGTTTCCCCCAACAATAACACCTTGAGAAACTATAGGACAATATCACAACTACGATATTGATATTGACACAATTTACCAATCTTACCCACATCTCCCGTGGTTTAACCTGTACTCTCTGTGGGCACACACACCACAGTCAAGATAAAGCACAGCTCTGTGACCACAAGTCTTTCTCCTGTTGCCCACCTCCTTCCCTCCTTTGCCCTCCCTCCCACAACTAACCCCTGGCAACTACTCATCTAATCTCCATTTCTGCCTTTCTTTTTTTTTTTCACTTCAAAATTGTCACATAAATGCAGCCAGGTGCCGTGGCTCACTCATGTAATCCCAGCACTTTGGGAGGCCGAGGCAGGCAGATCACTTGAGGTTAGGAGTTCAAGACCAGCCTGGCCAACATGGCAAAACCCTGTCTCTACTGAAAATACAAAAATTAGCTGGGCATGGTGGCTCATACCTGTAATCCCGGCTGCTTGGGAAGCTAAGGCAAGAGAATCGCTTGAACCCAGGAGATGGAAGTTGCAATGAGCCGAGATCGCACCACTGTGCTCCAGCCTGGGTGACAGAGTGAGAGTGTCTAAAAATAAATAAATAAATAAATAAATAAATAAATAAATAAATAAATAAAACTTAATGCGAATTGATTAGTTTTTAGCCTTTGGAGCGATTTTCTTTTTGTCATCAGGCACTTATTTTCCGTTTATCAAGTTGTACGTATCAGTAACCGCTGCTTCCTTTTTTTTCTTTTTCTTTTTTTTTTTTTTGGCTGAGTAGTATTCCACAAAAGGTAAAACAAACAAACAAACTTCAGGAGTTATTTCTAGAAGTGAATGCTGTGTCTGAGGGAGTGTGAAGAGTTTGGTGGGTCTGATGAGGATATTACATGGCTGTTTTCCAGAAAACCCGGCCTGGTCCCTGCCCTCACCCACAAAATAGAGGCTCTCATAGACAGCACTTTGCTGAGGCTGCCGTAACTAAGTACCAAAAACTGGGTGGCATAAACAACAGAAGTCGTCTCACAGAGCTGGAGGTTAGGAGTGCAAGTTCAAGACGCTGGCAAAGTTGGTTCCTTCGAGGACAGTGACAAAGGCCTTTTACCTGCCTTCTGCTGACTGCTGACAAGCTTGGCATTCACTGGCTTGCAGAAGCGTCACCCCCAATCCCTGCCTTTATCTTCACATGATGTTCTCTCTGTGTTTGAGTCTTCCCCTTTTCCTGAGGATGTCAGGCATATTAGATTAGGCCCAGCCTAATGATCTCATCTTAATGAATTACATCTGTAATAGCCCTATTTCCAAATAAGGTCACATTCTCAGGTACTGCAACTTAGGACTTCAATATACGCATTTGGGAGAAATGCAGTTCAACCCATAAACAAGACTGTCGACACTGGGTTTGGGCGGTTACTTTTCTTTTTTTTTTTTTTTTTAGACAGAGTCTTGCTCTGTTGCCCAGGTGGGAGTGCAGTGGCGCGATCTCAGCTCATGTAACCTCCATCTCCTGGGTTCAAGCAGTTCTCCTGCCTCAGCCTCCCAAGTAGCTGGGACTGCAGGCTCCAGCCACCACACCCAGCTAATTTTTTTTTTTTTTTTTGGTAGAGATAGGGTTTCGCCATGTTGGCCAGGCTGGTCTTGAACTCCTAACCTCAGGTGTTCCCACAATCCCACTAAGTGCTGGGATTGCAGGCGGGAGCCACCAGTGGCACCCAGCCAATTTTTTTAAAAAATTGAATTTAATAGTTGAACCTTAATTTCTAGAAAAACTGTTTTTCTATGTGATGATTTACTAGCTTTTGTTTCTGTCGAGTTGCTTCTTCCAATGTTCACTTGCCAAACATTTAATAAAGCAAGGAGGACACGCACTCCCTCTCTAGGAGCTCACATACCATGGAAGAAATAATTTCTGCATCCAAACAACTCCACTACCAGATGGAAGGTGATCAGTGCCACTGAAAAAAGGTTTGGATGCTTTTTTCTAAAAAAAATACTTTATTTTTTTTTCTGGAGCAGTTTTAGGTTCACAGTAAAACTGAGTGGATGGCACAGAGATTTATCATGTACTTCCTGTGCCCACACATGTACAGCCGCCCCCGTTATCAACATCCCGCCACCAGAGTAGTGCATTTGCTATGATTGATGAGCCTACATGACACATCATTATTACCTGAAGTCTATGGTTTACATCACAGCATTAGTGTTGTACATCCTATGGCTTTGGACAAATGTATAATGACATACATCTACCATTATAGTATCACACAGATTAGCAGTATTTTCATTGTCCAAAAAAACTATGTGCTCTGCCTATTCATCCCTCCCCAACTTTCCCCAACCCCTGGCAATGACTGATCTTTTTACTGTACCTTTATTTTTGCCTTTTCCAGGATGTCCTATAGAGTTGGAATATACCCATACATAGTCTTTTCAGATTGGCCTCTTTCACTTATTTCACAAATATTCATTTGGGGTTCCTCCATGTTTTTTTTTTTTTTTTTTTTTTCCCCAGGCTAGAGTGCAATGACACGATCTCAGCTCACCGCAACCTCCACCTCCCAGGTTCAGGCAATTCTCCTGCCTCAGCCTCCCAAGTAGCTGGGATTACAGGCATGCACCACCATGCCTGGCTAATTTTTTTTTTTTTTTAGTAGAGACGGGGTTTCTCCATGTTGGTCAGGCTGGGCACAAACTCCTGACCTCAGATGATCTGCCCGCCTTGGCCTCCCAAAGTGCTGGGATTACAGGCATGAGCCACCGCACCCGGCCCTCCATGTCTTTTCATGGCATGAACAGCTTATTTCTTTTTAGCACTAAGTAATACTCTATCGTCTTGATTTACCACGGTTTATCTAGTCACCTGTTGTCACCTACTGAAGGACATCTTGGTTGCTTTCAAGTTCTGGCAATTATTAATAAAGGTGGTATTAATATTTTGTACAGGTATTTTGTTTTAAGACGGAGTCTCACTCTGTCTCCCAGGCTGGAGAACAGTGCCGTGATCTCAGCTCACTGCAATCTCCGCCTCCTGAGTTCAAGTGATTCTCCTGCCTCAGCCTCCCAAGTAGGTGGGATTACAGGTGAGCACCACCACACCTAGCTAATTTTTGTATTTTTAGTAGAGAAGGGGTTTCCCCACGTTGGCCTGGGTGTTCTCAAACTCCTAACCTCAAGTAATCTGCCCACCTCAGCCTCCCAAAGTGCTGGGATTACAGGCATGAGCCACCACATGCAGCTGTGTGCAGGTTTTTATATGAACATAAGTTTTCAAATCATTTGAATAAATACCAAGGAGCATGACTGCTGGATTGTGCAATAAAAATATGTGTAGTTTTGCAAGAAACTAAACTGCAAACCGTCCTCCAAAGTGGCTGTACCATTTTGCATTCCCCATTGAAACAAAGAGTTCCTGTTGCTCCACATCCTCACCAGATGCATTTTTTTAAAAGGATAATTTTCTTATGGGCCTTCAAAGGAGAGAACAATCTCTTTCCCCTGGGGAGGGTCTGGGATCCTTATGGTAAGATGTGACATTTGGGCCGGGCGCAGTGGCTCAAGCCTGTAATCCCAGCACTTTGGGAGGCCAAGACGGGTGGATCACGAGGTCAGGAGATTGAGACCATCCTGGCTAACCCAGTGAAACCCCGTCTCTACTAAAAAATACAAAAAACTAGCCAGGCGAGGTGGCAGGCACCTGTAGTCCCAGCTACTCGGGAGGCTGAGGTAGGAGAATGGCATAAACCCGGGAGGCAGAGCTTGCAGTGAGCTGAGATCCGGCCACTGC
>NW_016810813.1:101861-107472 GCF_001698545.2 Rhinopithecus bieti | reverse complement strand
AAAAAAAAAAAAAAAAAAACAATACTTTTGTAATGTAAGACATTTATTTTGGCTACAGTTTTGGTGTTTTAACACTGATTTGTGATACAATGGACATTAAACTTCCTTTAAAAAAGAAAAAAACAATTTGGTAGCTCTCCCTTTTCTGTCCAGAAAATTCACTCTTTCACAATCAAATTACCCTAAAATCTGGCGGAGTTAAGAGGCAACAAAAGTTAAGCTTCCAACCAATCTGTTCTCTCAACCTGAAATGTCTTCTATTTCCAATCAGGTTAAAACCTTGACTTGGAAGAACCATCACTGTTAGCCCTTCAGTGATTCCTGACACTAGTTCTGTGAAAAAGAAAATTTCCTATGAGAAAAGCTCATGTCTTCATATTGAAGATCAGTGCTTTATTTATTTATTTTTATTAAAACAGTAGCATCTTAACTTGTGGCACAAAAGGCCCCAACATTCCCTTTCCGAACCATCCATCACGATGGGTGGAAGGCAGCGCCACCTGCTGGCCATCGTATTATGACTCTCATACCCATAATTTCCTTGCGGTGCTTAATTCCAAGTGGAGATTATTAGAGACCCCTCAGAGCCAAAAGGGACCTGAGAGGTCTTCTAGATGAGTCCCCTCATTTGTAGGTGGTGGTTTCTGGATAACTCAGAGTGGCAGGGACACAGACCAGCCTGTGGAACGGTATACTGCTTTAAGATTGAAAAGAAAACCATTTGGCGCTCTAATTTTGCCTGGATGGTGCTCTGTCTGTCAAAGAAAGGGATCAGGTCTGGGGAGGGGGTAAGGGCACCCTGAGTTCCTGTTCCAACACTTCCCAGGTGGTAGAAGGCTGTCCAGGAACAGCTCCCATCCACAACTGGGCATGTGTTGGCTCTTACACAAGAGACTTTTATTTTACTTGAACTAGGAGCTAAATTTCATTAAGTAAATACGGGGTTTTGGGGGTGAAGGACTATCAAGAAATCCCAAGTTATCAGCATAAAAGTAGTTTCAAAGTAAAGGCAGTAATTCTCCCAGTGGCCTTTTCTCCCTCATGCCCCCACAGAGGCTTTCGAGAGGTCCTTGTTAGCCAGCCACACCAACCTGCTGTGTTCACATAAGTAGCTGTGCCTGTCCCATGGGGTGACCACTGCCTGGGCATGGGAGGGGAGCCCCAGCCCCAGCTCCCTAGCCTCTTCCAGGAGCAGAGCAGAAAGCTCTACTTAGGGGTACTACAACCCACCTGGAGAAAGAGCTGTACATTCTAGGCTATGAGGGACCCACCCTTTTTACTTGCTTCTCCGGGGCTGGATCAAGGGCATGTGCAGTACACCTGGAAATCCCAGGGAGCCCTTTTCTTGCAAAAGAGTATCATATGAAAGAATCCAGCTTCAGGGAGCAGCAAACCCAAAATCTTACCCAGCTCCACCTTATAGAGCTGGACAACCCTGGGGGCCATGCCCTTAATCATTCTGAACCTCAATTCCTTTTTTAATAAAGGCCACAATACAAGAACAAGCTCTACTAACTTTACAGAGTTATTGTGAGGCTCAAGTTAGATTAAGTTGGAAGGCTACCTGGAAGCTGTGCAGTGAGGTACCCAGTTTAGAGGATGGCCATTTCACTTAGGTGGCTTTATCTGGACACCTTTTTCACTATCTGGAGAAGAAGACACATCCTAGTTGTTCAGGGCTGCTGTGGTCACAGAGAAAAGTGGACAGCAAATGACCAGGCTGGGCAGGACTGCTCCTGTGTGATCAGAGACCTTCACAGCCGGGAGCGAGGCCTTACACCACACCTGCTTCTCCGTGTCCCAGCCAGGAGCTCCTGGCCAACTCTGAAAAAGGCACATTCCCCACCCTGGCATATTAACACTGCCTGAATTTAAATGTAAAACTGAGTTGTAAATAGTCAACAAAAGTCCCTGATATTTCATTTTAGGTAAGATGCCTTCACAAGGCCTTGCAAGTGATCCTACCATGAATTTAGGCTTCTGGGAGCGTGAAACACCCACCAGAACAATGCCCTATATATATTTGGTGCTCAAAAAGCGTTTAATTTCTTAAAATTTTATCAGACAACTATGTGCAAGGTGCTGGGGGCATGGCTGAGGACCTTCTCTTTGCCCAGAGTGACCCTGAAGATAAATAGCATCACAATCACTTTCCATAATAACAATAATGTAAAATCCTAACAAGACTGTGTTTAAAACAAAACTCTTATATTCTGGCAAATGTGCGTACACATGTGAGGGCTAGTGCATTCCAAAATCATCCTTAGAAAGTCTTTTGAAAGGTTGACTGTGTTTGGGTTTTTTTGCTCTACCACCAGTAAAGGATCCATTTGGATACTCCGCCATGTCTCGTGTCTGCCTGGCTGAGTCACTTCAGGAATCCCATGCTGGCACCAGAGAGCTCTAAGAGCCACCTGCAATGGGCAGGGTGTGTGCCTGGGACTTTTCACTTCCCTGCTCGTCTTCTGGCTGCATTTCTGAGAGGCACCCCCCCACACACACCCATGCACACACGCTGTAATTGGCCAACTTCCTCCTTCTGTTCTTGGAATAGCAACTGAGACAAAAAGCAGTTAGCACGAGTGGCTTGGGCTTGCCAATGCTGTCATTCAGGACAAAACCCTTGTAATTCTCCAAATGGTGGGGTTTTTAAATAGGTTGGACTTCAACACCCTGTTTTCTAAAAAAGAAAAAAACAAAAGCATGCCCAAGGCATCACTCTTCTCAAAAACGAAGTGACTGAGATAAGGTCAAAGCGAAATATTCCAGAGCAGCAGATTCTGAAGTCAAGGCTTCCAAAGATTCACATTTTGAAAACTCTATGGATTTAGGAGGGTTCTCCAGGTTTGCCTACACAAGGCCTCTTTGTGTAGGGACCATTCTTCCTAAGGAAATCATTCAATGCAGCCTTGCTATGGGAATCTCCATCCACTAATGACTGACAGACACCCCTGCCCCAGCTCCGGACCTCAAGACGTGAGAGCTCTGCCTATGTACAGCGTGTGGAAGGCTGTGGGGACAGTGGGGAGCACAGACGTGGTGGGGAGAGTGGCCTGCATTTGCATAGTTCCTTTACTAGGGCTCAAGGTGTTGAGGTCCCCACTCGAGAGGATTTGGGAGTAGGGGAAGGGAGGTCATGAGAGACCTCTATGAGCATCCTAGGCCTTACGCTTCCACACACCTCCTGCTCTGGGCCATCGGGAAGCATGCAGGCCACAGGCCTTCCCCCTCTGAGCCCCCATCCTAGGGAAAAGACATCATAAGTTACAGAAACAGGACAACTGGGGAGCAAGGACGCCCCCCTTGGCAAGCTTCTTTATGTACTCCCCAGGGTGGGGAAAGTGGCCCAGGACTGTGTTGAGACAGACTTGTAGACAAGTGCCTTGTGATGTTGGGAGCAGGGTACAGTGTGTTTCCTAAACATGGCAGCTCGGGACATCTTTGCCCACGGCCTCCCCCGCAGACCTCTCAAGCAGAGGCAGCGGGGATGCCCTAGGGTTTCAACTTCCCCTCCTTGGCTAGTCTGTCATTGAGCTGGCACAGCTGGGCCAGGAAGCCATCGTTGGGGCCAATCTCACGGTTCTGCCTCACGATGCTCAGGGCAGACTTGACATCCATCTTCTGCCGCATCATGAGGTAGGCAATAACTAGCGTTGGAGAGCGGCTGTAACCTTCCCGGCAGTGGACGAGCACCCGGCCTGTAAGAAACAGGGGAGATGCGGTGAGCTGGGGGCGTCCCATCACACCATGGCATCGGTCAAGAATCTTCCATGAAGTGCCACTTAAAAGCACAATGTCACGCCACGGTGTGCCCGCCAGAATGGCTAAAATGAAAAGGATGGAAAACCCAAAGTGACGAAAAAGGATGGAAGATACGGGGCAACTGGAACTCTTCTGCGTGGCTGGGGGAGGTGGGGTGTGAATTGGAACAACCACTTTGGAAAGTTGTATGGCAAGGCAGTATCTCCTCAAACTGAACACGTGCATCCCCTCTGGCCCAGCAATCCCACTCCCAGGCCCAGGTCCAATAGAGATATGCATTCACATTCACGAAGATGGGTCAGAATGTTCATAGGCAGCACTGTACATCATGGACCCCAGCTAGACACCCCCAAAGGCCCATCTACAGTAGAAAGGATAAATACAAAGAACGATCAGCCCACCACTTAGCAGAAGCAACACGGAGGCAGCACACAGATATGAGGTGGACGAGCTCACAGAGTAGGAAAGTGGGTGAAACCCATCTGTGCTGTCAGAAGCCTGCAAGGGGCCGGGTGCGGTGGCTTATGCCTGTAATCCCAGCACTTTGGGAGGCCGAGGCAAGTGGATCACGAGGTCAGGAGTTCGAGACCAACCTGGCCAACGTCGTGAAACCCCATCTCTACTAAAGATACAAAAAAATTAGCCAGGCATGGTGGCATGCACCTGTAATCCCAGCTACTCGGAAGGATGAGGCAGGATAATTGCTTAAACCCAGGAGGCGGAGGTTGCAGTGAACTCAGATTGGGCCATTGCACTCCAGCCTGGGTGACAGGGCGAGACTCCGTCTCAAAAAAAAAAAAAAAAAAAAAACGGCCAGGCATGGTGGCTCACACCTGTAATCCCAACACTTTGGGAGGCTGAGGCAGGTGGATTGCCTGAACTCAGGAGTTCACGACCAGCCTAGGCAACACGGTGAAACCCCATCTTTACTGAAATACAAAAAATTGGCCAGGCATGGCAGTGTGCGCCTGTAGTCCCAGCTACTTGGGAGGCTGAGGCAGGAGAATTGCTTTAACCCAGGAGGTTGAGGTGAGCCGAGATCGCACCACTGCACTCCAGCCTGGGCAACAGAGTGAGACTCCGTCTCAAAAAAAAAAAAAAAAAAAAGAAAAAAAAACTCACATTGTTGAAGCCACATGAACCCAGGTTTAAATTTGACTGACTGATTGTAATGGTTAAACGCATCCATTTGGCTAATGCACAATGCCCAGTCACTTGATCAAATACTCATCTAGATATTGCTGTGAAGGTATCCTGTGGCTGTAATTAGCATCTACAGACAGTCGACTTTAAGTAAAAGGGGACCACCCTTGATAATGTGGGTGGGCCTCATCAAAACAGTTGAAGACCTAATGGACAAAGATTGAGGTTTCCTGGAGAAAACGTAATCACACCTTGACTGTTACACAGAAATCCTGCCAAAGTTTCCAGCCTGCTAGCTTGCCTCACTTCAGACTTCCCAGCTCTGAGAAGCACATGACTCAATCCCTTAAAATAAATCATATATGTATATATAAATCAATATAATAAAAATATATAAAATAATATATGGCCAGGTGCAGTGGCTCACACCTGTAATCCCAACGCTTTGGGAGGCAGAGGCTGGAGAATCACTTGAGGCCAGGAGTTCAAGACAAACCTGGTCAACATAGTAAGATGCCATCTCTCAAAAAAAAAAAAAAGAAATAGCCAGGGGCAGTGACGCATGCTTGTAGTCCCAGCTACCTGGAGGCCAAGGCAGGAGGATCACTTGAGCCTGGGAGGTCAAGGCTGCAGTAAGCCAAGACTGCGCCACTACACTCCAGCCTGGGTGACAGAGCAAGACTCTATCTTTTTTTTTTTTTTTTTT
>NW_016810813.1:76790-101041 GCF_001698545.2 Rhinopithecus bieti | reverse complement strand
TAAATTTAAATTATGTAAAATATATTATGTAAAATAATTATGTAAATAGATTACATATAATTATGTATTTATATATTTATAATATATATTATGTATTTATATATAGGTTTATTTTTATTAAAAATATATATATAACATTTTAATATAGTGTGTGTGTGTGTGTGTGTGTGTGTATATAAAATAGACACCATCTGTCAATATCCACAGGGGAGATTGGTTCCAGGACCTCCTGCAGATACCCAAATCCACAGATACTCAAGTCCCTGATTATAAAATGACATCATATATGCAAATAACCTCTGCACATCCTCCCCTATACTTTAAATCATCTCCAGATGACTTATGATACCCAAGACAATGTAAACAGTTATTAGACTATATCATCTAGAGAATAACAAGAAAAAAGTCTGTACATGTTCAGTACAGACATAACTTTTTTTATGTTGTTTTTAATACTTTCAGTCTGCAGTTGGTTGAATCCACAGATGTGGAACCCACATACACTGTGCACATACACTGCAAAAGTGTGTGTGTGCCCTTTTACCTGTTCTTTGTTTTGTGGTGTGTGTGTGGTGTAAGCGTGGTGTTTTGTCTCGAAGAAGCATGAGTCAGGCACAAATAAGCCCACCCTACTAGGAACTATGTTGAAAATTTTCAAGACAGGATTTAAGGGAGACTATGGAGTACTCTGATGCCAGGAAAACTTAAAACTTTGTGTAAAATAGACTGGCCAGCATTAAGGGTGGGTTGGCCATCAGAAGGCCCTTGTTTCACACGTATGGCACAAGGTAACCTGTAAAGCCACAGCACCCAGACCAGTTCCCATACATAGATGCGGAGGACCGACTGTATATTCTATTGGTCCTATTTTTTCTAGAGAATCCTGACCAATACACTGGTTATTAACTCATGATCTACCTACCTCAAGGTGCCTCTGTTTTCTTATCTGGCCAATAGTACCCATTGCACAAGGTGGTTAGAAGATTAAAGGAGATGACACATGAATCCTCTAGGTTAGCACCTGGCATCCATGAGCACTCAATAAATGTTACCCAATATTGGGCATCCTCTGGTGGTACCTAGTACACCCTCAGCTACAGCAGCCCTGGTCCTGTGTCATTGCCAGACATGCACAGGTCGACTTTTCTCTCCTAGACGACAAATTCCTTAAGAGCAAGAAATGGCTGGGCACGGTGGCTCACACCTGTAATCCCAGCACTTTGGGAGGCTGAGGTGGGTGGATCACCTGAGGTCAGGAGTTTGAGACCATCCTGGCCAACAAGGCAAAACCCTGTCTCTACTAAAAATACAAAAATTAGCTGGGCATGGTGGCACATGCCTGTAATCCCAGTTACTCAGGAGGCTGAGGCAGGAGAATCACCTGAACCTGGGAGGTGGAGGTTGCAGTGAGCTTAGATCGCGCCACTGCACTCCAGCCTAGGTGACAAGAGCCAGACTCCATCTCAAAAAAAAAAAAAAAAAAAAAAAAAGGCAAGAAATGTGGGGCATTGATTTTTGGATGTGTTACAATCTCTAGCATACACCATGTGCTCAATAAATATTTCCTGACTAGCTGAGTGAATTATTACCTACTAACACCTCTATAAGGGCATTGTTTGGCAAGGAATCTGCTAGCCCAGAGTCCAACAGAGTTTCTTCTGCTCCCATCACCCTACCCGCAAAACACCACTCTATTTTCTCAATGCCTTCCAAATCAGGAAGCAGGAGTCCTCCACTTTCTTGCCCATTCACCCTCTGGCCTGTATGCCCAAAATATTCAGAATGGGGCTTCCCCTGCCCCACCCTAGGAATGAGACCCTCTGCAGAGCAGCCACCTCACCATCTAGAACATACTCTGCATGCCCAGTGCACACAGAGCCTACTGGGAAAGGGGCCAGTTCAACCTCCCATTCCTCTAAGCTCAGCCCAGATACCACCTCCTCCATGAAGCCTCCCTTGGTTTTCCCAGCTGGAAGTGACTGCTCCCTCTTGAGCATCCTCAGCCATCCCACCCAGCTCTCAGTGATGGGTCCCTGGCCCCCATACCCTGTCGGAGGCCAGCATGTTTCTGTTGACTCACTTAGCCACTCATTCCTAGAAGCATTTATACTTGGCATTAGAGCCCATGGAATTCTTCATCACTTGCTCATTAATCATTTGTGGTGTACCTACTATGTGCTAAGGAGACAGACAAGGAACAAAGTGGACCCAGCCTGAGGGCAGGCTTCATGGAAGAGAGGACACCATGCCAAGGACGAGGTGGAGTTTGCCAGAGGACCGGGTAGGGAGAGGCAAAGAGAACTTTTCAGACTGAAGACCCAGCACACCTGGACTGAGACAGGAGGTCAAAAAAAGAGAATGTTCCTAGGTTTTGGGAAGAGGAAACAAAGTCAGAGAGCTTGAAATTCCCTGAATGAATGACCAATTGGTATTACATGAGAACAACAAAATCCTTCCCCTTCACCCAGCCTATGTCTACACAGGGTGAGGAGCTCAGTACAGCTGGAGTGGAGGGGGTGGGCAGGGTCAGGGGTGACAGTGACCGGGAAGGACCATGAGGGGCCTGTCAGCAAAGTCTGCAGATACTCCCACAGTAAAGCTTCTCTCTGAGCCCTGAGCGTGCGCTGTCCAGTGGTCTAGAAAATTGTGTTTACTGGAAATAATTCAGACGGTGAGGCTGCTGGGCCCAAGAATCATCAGAGTAGTAGAGCCAAGGCTGATCACACCTCATGGGGGTTCCCTCTGCTGGGAGGGTTTGGGGTCGGGAGGGAGGAAGAGGCTAAGGGAGGAGCTGAGAGAAATAGCTAAAAGCAGAAAGGGAGAAAGGGCAAGTGGCCCAGGCTGCTCAGCTGATGTCTGCTTTGTGGCCTTCTAGGGTTTCTTGCTGTAGCGCCTTGGTGACTGCCAGCACCTTGGTAGTTCTCCTTCAGTCTTACCTTATCTTTGGGGGCTGCAGGAAGTGTTTTTTAAGTGGCTGGAAGATTTGGCCGGGGGGACTGTGGTTTGCTGACTGCCAACCTAAGCCAACCACAGCTACCCCTTTTCCCCTTGCCAGGCAGTCACATGAATCTCTAGCCAATGAGATGTGAGGGGAATTTCTGGGAAATGTTTTACTTGTTCTTAAAAAAAGAGAGAGACCAGGCATGGTGGCACGGGCTTGTAGTCCCAGCTATTCAGGAGGCTGAGGTGAGAGGATTGCTTGAGGCCAGGAGTTGGAGACCAGTCTAGAAAACATAGCAAGACCCTGTCTCTTTAAAAAAAAGAGAAAGTGGCTGGATATGGTGGCTCATGCCTGTAATCCCAGCACTTTGGGAGGCTGAGGTGGGCAGATCATCTGAGGTCAGGAGTTCGAGACCAGCCTGACCAACATGGTGAAACCCCATCTCTACTACAAATACAAAATTAGCCAGGCGTGGTGGCACATGCCTGTAATCCCAGCTACTCAAGAGGCTGAGGCAGGAGAATCACTTGAACCCAGGAGGTGGAGGTTGCGGTGAGCCGAGATCGCGCCATTGCACTCTAGCCTGTGCAACAAGAGTGTGACTCCGTCTCAGAAAAAAAGAGAGAGAGAGAGAGAGAGAGAGAGAAAGAGAGAGAGAAGGTGGGAAGAGATGGCTGCAGTGCCTCATCTGCTGTACTTTGTCCTACTTGGATGTGGTGACCGGATCCCATCTTGGGACCACGATGGGAGCACCCAACACTGAGGTGGCAGAAGAGAGAAAGGGAAAGGGCCTGGTCCAGATGCCACCACGGAACTGCTCCATCAACCAGCCCCCATGCTCCTTCACCTCAGGACTTCCTGCCATGCACATTAACACACTAACACATCTTCCTCATCGTTACAGCTGTTTGAATGGGGGATGTGTAAGCAACTGGAAACCAACCTCCAGCCAAAGTGCAATCAAATGCAAGGACCCTGGGGCTGCCATGGTGTGAATGAGTTGCACATCCTGTGACACATGGGGCCACTTGACAGGCAGCCAGGTGAGCAGAGAGAGACCTACAGCTCTGTCATTCACCCCAGAAGATGGGAAACAAGGAGGTTTCCAAGAAGAGACCTGTTGTGGGCCTGTTTTCCAGAGGGACAGTCCAGTCAAAGCTGCCTCCCATCTTTTCCTGGCGGGAGGTCCCTTACCATTCTTTTGAGCCAAAGCCTGGTCGATGAAGTCAGCAGCCCTTTCAAAGTAAGCACTGAGGTTGAACTCCTGTGTGTCGTTGGCCTTGATGCCCAGGTATGTGATGCCGGAGTCCTTGTAGAAGTTGGCATTGGTGTTGACGTGCATGAAGGACCTGCCCTCAGCCGCGTTCAGAACATGGGTGATGCCTAGTTTCTGCAGCTTGGGGATATCCTGAGCCACAGACCTGGACGGGAAACAATGGTGGGGATGATTAACCAACCAAATGGCAGCCCCAAGGGGAGGAAGATGAAGAAGGATTTAAACCTCTTGGCAAAGCAAGGAACCCCTCCATGCTCTGGCCCCTGCTGGCTTCTCCTGCCTCAACTTATGACCTCCTCCCTGACTCTGGCCATATCGAATTGCCAGCAGCTTCCCCAAATAGACTGGTGGTTTCATAGCCATGCTGTTCCCTCTGGAATGCTCTTTCCCACCTTTTCTGGAGAAATGCTCCCTCTCATCTTTCACACCCTCTGCAGTGTTTGTCTCCCCTCCATTCCATTTGGCCCCATGCTCCCTAAGCTGTGGTGGGGGTGTACATAGCCAACTGGTTACAAATGGGCTCTGGAACCAGACTAACTGGGTCTGCACCCAGCCCAGGTACTAGCCAGGCAACCTTAAGAAGCCATTTAACCTTTCTGTGCCTCAGTTTCCCTCTCCGTAAAATGAGGATAACAGTGCCTTCTCCCTGAGGTTGTTATGAGTATTAAATGGGCTATTCCGTTGACAGAGCCGGACATGGTAGTGAGCACTACGATTCTAATGCTTGATTGTGCTTCTGTGTTTAGACATCCAGGCTTTGAGCTCCTTGAGAGAGGAACCATGTCTGCTTTAAGTCTGTTTCCCCACCATCTGCTATAGTACCTGCCACTTAGTAGCTGCTGAATAAATAAGCAGTGAATGAGTGCAGAAAAATAAATTTGTCATGCGCCAGGCAGCCCCCTCCCTGCCCCCTAGAGGGATCCTACCTACCACATTCCACTAGCTACGTTTCCAAAGCTCTTTTGGGTGATTTAGTACTTGGGGAGTAAGTGGCCCCAACAGAACTATGGGAGGTTACAAAATAATTGATCTAAGGCCGGGTGCGGTGGCTCACACTTGTAATCCCAGCACTCTGGGAGGCCAAGGCAGGTGGATCACCTGAGGTCGGGAGTTCGGGACCAGCCTGGCCAACATGGTGAAACCCCGTTTCTAATAAAAATACACAAATTAGCCAGGTGTGGTGGTACATGCCTGTAATCCCAGCTACTCGGGAGGCTGAGACAGGAGAATCACTTGAACCCGGCAGTTGGAGGTTGCAGTGAGCCGAGATTGTGCCATTGCACTCTAGCCTGGGTGACAGAGTGAGACTCTGTCTTGAAAAATAAAATAAAATAAAAATAAAAATAAAATAAAAATCATAATTGGTTTGAATGGTGAAAAGGCCCTTTTATTTCATCTCACAAAACATCCCAGCCCAAATGGCAGTTTATACTTTATAAAATGCCGCCTCCTATGTGATCTTGTTTGCTCACTGAGCAGCCCTATGAGGAACAAGGATGGCAATATCCCCGCTTAACAGAGCTTGAACTCAGGGCCAACAGGATGGGCAGAGGGATGAGCACAGGCCCCATGTGCTGCTGGTTGCAGAGCTGGGAGAAGACCTCCTTTCTCCCGATATCCAGCCCTGCTCTATCTTCCACCTCACTCTGCCCCTCATGCCCACATCTGCTGCAAAACCCCCAAGGCCTGGCAAATGTGGCTCACACAGGCTCTGTTTCTGCCTTGTGAGGACATGGCTGCAGCCCTGATTTTGTTAAGGGGATGGAGCCCAAGTCCTCTTGGTGCTTGGTGCTCATTGATCCTCCCTGTTGAGGAACCTCCCCACCCCTGGCCAAGTCAAAGTCAGATGTGCTTAGAGGGCAAGGGATGTATTTTCTACAGGGGCCATCAGCAATTGCCACTCTGGCTACACCAGACGTGCACAACCTTGGTTTCCACTTGGGAAGTGATGACAGCTGAATGGCCAAGCTGCCCAAGCAAGCGGCGTTCCTGAGGCTAACAAGGCCTGCTTGCTGCTTGGGGCAAGAGGAAGGGTGTCTCTAGAACTTTGCAATTCCTGAAGCCTTTGGCTGACACTGTGGGACTCTGTTTATTCCTGCGTAGGACACTGCACAAGACTGTAAAGCAGTGGCTGAGAGAAAAAAATACTTTGAAGAGTCACTCCCATTCATCTCCCTTCTCTAATACTTTTTTTTTTTTTAGATGGAGTTTCACTCTTGTTGCCCAGCTGGAGTGCAATGGCACAATCTTGGCTCACTGCAACCTCCACCTCCCGGGTTCAAACGATTCTCCTGCCTCAGCCTCCTGAGTAGCTGGGATTACAGGCGTCGGCCACCACGCCCAGCTAATTTTTGTATTTTCAGTAGAGACAGGGTTTCACCATGTTGGTCAGGCTGGTCTTGAACTGTTGACCTCAGGTGATCCGCCTGCCTCAGCCTCCCAAAGTGCTGCGATCACAGGTGTGAGCCACCGCGCCAGGCCTCTAATACTATTAATAATTCAATATTCAAAAAATTTACCATTATTATTATTACTATCTCTACTATGAATGAACATTGTACAGTGCCTGACATACAGTAGGTGCTCAGACTGGTGAATGAATGATGGAATGGATGAGAACTGTCCCCTTGAGGCTAGGGCCTGATGGACCCCTTCTAGTTCCGCGATGAACCCCATTTCTGTGGCAGTCCTTGGCAGGCTGAACAGCAGGTCCTAGCAGAGGTCAGGAAATACATACATGAACAAGACATTGACCCTGTCCTTGTAGTCCCTCACACACTCTGAGACACCATTTCCTCCTCTGTAAAATGGGAGGAGGGTTAGTTTTGAATTTTCAACATGCCATCCTTGGGCTGAGCCATGGAGCTTAGGATTTTGGTAACTGGGTCCTCAAGAGTCTCATGAAAATCCAACCTGAGCCTTTCCAAGGCTGTATAGGCATGCTAATCTATTCTTTCTTGTGGCTCCTATTTCACATCTCAGAATTCTGACACTGGTTCTCTCCTGCTGATTAGACATTCTTACTAGAAAAAATTTTAAAATTTAAATTAAAAAAAAAAAATTCTTACAGGTGGTGGCTGTAACAGGCAGTGGCTAACGCCTGTAATCCAAGCACTTTTGGAGTCCGAGGTGGGCAGGAGTTTGAGAGCAGCCTGGCCAAGAGACCAGCCTGGCCAATATGGTGAAACCCCGTCTCTACTAAAAATACAAAAATTAGCCAGGCGTGGTGGTGGGCACCTGTAATCCCAGCTACTCGGGAGGCTGAGGCAGGAGAATTGCTTGCACCCAGGAGGCAGAGGTTGCAGTGAGCCGAGATCGCGCCCTCCAGCCAGGGTGACAGAGTCTGGGAGTGAAAGGTCAAGAGCCTTTTCTAGGTAGTGGCTCAGGTCCTTAGGGGGATTATCAGTAGACCGTTCTTCCTGTAAATCAAACCACATCTGGAAGGTGTGGGCCTGGAAATCCCGGCCCAGCTCCCCGGACTCGCTCGTTTGGGGTGTTTAGGTTCCCTGATCCGGGACTGCCGGGCCAGGAAAATTCCATGCCCGAATTGTGACGTCGGCCCGTTGCCATGGCGGCGAAGGCAGACATTCCGCGGTGACCTCACTGCAGAACCAGGCAGCTGTCACATGACGCGCTGGCAGGAGACCGGCCGGGCGACCGAGGGCCACCTGTTAAGTGAACATGGTAGCCCCGACCCCGCCCAAGGCCAAGCCCCAAGCGGGTGGCAGCAGAGGACCCGGGCAGGCGCCCCTCGGGTTCCGTGCGTCCCGCGACGGGGAATGGCCGCGCCCGGCCAGGCAGGGTTCCAGTTCCTTGGCCCCACGCGCGGGGGTAGGCGTTGACTCCAGCCACCTCCCAAGCCCCCGCTGTGGCTCCCGGAGGGGCAATCGCGCCCGGGCTCCCCCAACCCAAGACTCGCGACACCCCGACCCCGGCCTCGGGTGGGCGGGGCGTCCCGAGAGGGACGGCGGGGCCAGGCTCACTGGGGGGACTCACGCGTTGCCCACGTAGATCCGCGGGGTGACCTCGTTGCAGGGTTGGCTCGGGAGGCTGTAGCAGCCGCTGCCGTCCGAGAGCAGGTCGTTGAGATCCTGCACCGAGAGCTCGAACGAGCCCGACATGGCGGCGGCGGGGCCCAGCACGCCCGGCAGGAGCAAGCGAGGCGGAGAGCAGCGGGTCAGCTGGGCGGGGGCTCGCGCCAGGAGCCGCCCAGTCCCGCCCCAGGGGCGGGCCTGCAGGGCTCCGGGAGCTGCGGAGCGCGGGCGCCGTGACGCGGGGGCCCCGCGCGCCACTCCTGGGCGCGTCCCCGGGGAAGACGCCACCGCCCTGGAGTCTCGGGAATCCTCGCCCCATCCCGGTCCAGGCCGTTTGTGTTTCTTTGTGTATCTTTGTAAACTGGGAAGCGCGGTAACTTCCTTCCCTGAATTAAATGCAGGGCCCAATAAACGTTTCTGTGGCGGGGGTACACCTAGAGGTCCCTTCAGTCAGGATTACAGGGACCGCGGGGTTCGGCTCGTGAGCGGCTCCCTGCTGTGGAGGCATCACCCGGGCGCTTGACAGAATCAAGCGCCCGGGTGATTGCTGGAAGGGTTAAATGTGACATTCAAGGAAGGCACCCAGCCCTGCATGGGGAGCACTCAATAAGTGTTGGTCCTTCATCAACAAATGCGTTGAGCACCCAGTGCTGGGGTGGAGATCAATCAGACTCCTGCAGCCCTTCCTGGAGCAGATGCCAGCCCACCATAAGCCGCTCAGCATTTCCTGAACTCCTACTAAGTACAAAAGATAGTCTACTGGAGGAAAGCCGCCCTCCCCTACTGCCATGAAAAACTGGCAGTTCCCTTCCTGCAAAAGAGCAAATTTGGCCTTGAATTCAGGAACCCCACATCCTGAGCCCAGCCCTGCCACCAGTTTGGTTCTTGAGTAACATTGCTGCTGCTGTGGTCTTCAGTTTCCTCATTTGCAAAAGGAATTGGATCAGATTATCATTAGGGTCAACTTTCTCCTCCCCCAAAACTTGTGGTCTTGCACCTTCAGGCAAGCTATTGCAGTGGAGACTACTTAGCTGATAGCCCAAGATGTGTAACCAAGGCTGGAATTTCTGTATCCCTCACCCCACCCCATCCCTGGCCACCCCTCCCAGCGCACCACTCCTTTCCGTCTGGTGTTGGCTGGCAGCATCTGCATTCTAAGCAGGGGAGAAAGCTTTCGAGTTCCTTGACTTGAGCCTAGGTTAGCATTAAAAACACAAGCCCAGAGGCAGCCCAGCCATCCTCCGCTGCTCCTACTCCCTTCCCGGGACCTGTCCCTGATGTCATAACTGGGTAACTATGACAGCTTGTCATGGGGACAGCTAGGCACCTCACAGAGGAGTCTGGGTACCTCATTTCTGAAGTGAGACTGGGAAGAGAAGATGAACAATTCCCTGGATTATCTGGCCTACCCTGTTATCGTCTCTAATCACAGGCAAAGCACAACCTTCAGAAAGAAACTGGACTTTGGCCACTACATATCTCACAAGAATAGAATACAAATAGGTATGTGGGCACTTTGGGCTGGACACCGCTATCAGGGGTTTTGGAATGGTACCCCATAAAGAGATCGACAGTAAACCAGACCAGGTCACAGCTTTGGGATGATATGGCCTTATCTGCTGAATTTGGGCAAGAGGGCATTAGCACCAATAACAAAATGTATCTTCCACCAGGGAGTTCACTGGATGGAAATACTCCCTTAAACTCTTTAAAGCCAAAGTACGTTAGAAAGAGGATAGGACTTCAGAAGCCAATAGACAGGCTAAAAATATTGGAAAAGGATTGGAAGAGAGGCTCTTTCTTTGGATTAAAAGGATATTTATCCCTGTAAATTTTACTTTCACTATTCTTTTGTTTCTGCTCAAAAGTCTCCAGAGATGTGCATTTGATAAATTAAACCAAACCAAACTTCCTGAGTCGCATTAAGGTCCTAATTCGAAATTGTTCATTAGTCAAGGACACTGTCTAGTGCTGGTTTTCTGAGGCCGCTACTGGAATTCCTGTGATGTAACATTGTTCCCTTTTATCCCCCTTCTCTAGTGAAGCCTACTGTTGATACCAAACCTCCAGTGGCGCACACACATCACATTTTAAAATTGAGCAAACTACAGGTATTTGTTCTCGCTGTTTGCAGATGTGCAGATGTATTTTATTGACTTCCAGTCCATTTCCTAAAGAGGTTCAATTTCTCAGAGCCTTCTAAATACCCATCTACTCAAAGATTTGTTAACATTCCTCCTTCCCACACACGTCACCCCTAGTCTTTTTTTCTTCCCCGCCGAGGCGGAGTCCGCTCTGTCACCTAGGCTGGAGTGCAGAGGCATGATTTCAGCTCACTGTAACCTCTGCCTCCCAGATTCAAGCGTTTCTCCTGCCTCAGCCTCCCGAGTAGCTGGGATTACAGGTGCATGCCACCATACCCAGCTAATTTTTCATATTTTTAGTAGACACAGGGTTTCACCATGTTGGCCAGGATGGTCTTAGTCTTCTGACCTCATGATCCGCCTGCCTCGGCCTCCCAAAGTGCTGGGATTACAGGCGTGAGCCACCGCGCCCAGCGCCCCAGTTTTTTAAGTTCTGCTCCCAGTCTCCCCTGTGGCCCTCAATGCACCCCTTTCCCACGATCTCAGAGGAGGGGGACACTAAGTCATTGTGTGTGGAAGCAGTGTACTGATGGTGTCACCAAGGTGAGGTGTGGTTTCTTACCAGGGTGAACAAAAGAAAATCAACAAAATCGAGTATGAAAACAAGCAACTGTGTCAGAAAATCGCAAATGCCCATCGCGGCCCTGCCAAGGTGGATTGCTGGAATGAATATTTTTCCAAGAGGTAATGTTCTTTGTCTTCATTTCAGTTTTGAAAAGTCAAAATTGACTTTCCTCTTGGGTTTTAGTGTGAGGTTTTCCCAAGCCAGAGGAGTACTTAAGGCAAGTTATTTTGAGGGAGAACCAAACAGACCATGTTACACAGAATGAAAACTTTAAAAATGGGGACCTTTCTCTAGCATTAAAGAGCTTTTATTTCATCTAAGAGACTTTTCAGAGTCCTATTCAGTTTGTCACAAGAATGCACTGCCCACTTTTATAAAATGGTGGCCGTGTGTCTTAGTCCATTATAGGGTGTTATAGCAAAATGGTATAAACTGGTGGCTTATAAACAACAAAAATTTATTTCTCATAGTTCTAGAGGTAAGAAAGTCCAAAGATCAAGGTGCCAGTAAATTCGGCATCTGATGAGGACCTGCTTCACAGACAGCCATCTTTTCACTGTAACCTCACGTGGCAGAAGGAGCAAGGGGTTTCTCTCAGGTGTCTTTCATAAGCACACTAATTCCATTAGGGTGACCTAATCATCTCTCAAAGGCGCACCCCCTAACCATCACCTTAGTGGTTAGGATTTGAACATAAGAATTTTGGGGACACAGACAACTGGACCATAGCACCATGGCTGGGGCTATGATGTGACATTCTTAAAATTGGTTCCAGAAATCTTTCCTGAGCAACTACTATGTGCTAGGCACCAGGAATAACAGAGATGAAATGAGATGTATATTTCCTAACCTCAAAGAACTCAAGGTCTTGTAGGGGAGATATTTATGGAAATGATGACAATGCAGTGTGATTAGGATACAAAAGAAGCACACGCAAGAGAAAGAATTTGGTGTGGGGGGAGGAGATGGTCAAGATGCCATTCCTATATCCTGCTATATTCTGGTATAAGTTGAAAGCTGAGAGGAGTGAGGTGACCCAAAACTTGTCACCAGGGATTTATCCACAGGGAGACCTTCCCCCAACCAGAGGTTCTCAATCCTGGTTTTACATTATAATCCTTGGGGAATTGTAACAAAATGCCAGTGTGCGTGGTTCACCTCAGATCAATGAAGTAGAATCTTCTCATGGGCAACAGGGTTGAGGACCACTGATATAAACCTCCAACTGCTGTGTACATTTCCCGGAGTGCGGTGCGGATCAACAGGCTGCCCCAGTGGCCTGTGGGCTCAGCAGGACAGTTTACTCCCTGCACTTAGACAGCCTGGCATTTATGATCTCATGACTTCATCTCCCCCACTTGTTAAGATGAGCATTTTCTTCTTCACCCATCTCAGGGTTTTGTGTTTTTCAGCTTAAACAGAGAAACAAGGAACCGTGAGCTAGTGAGAATCACCATGGAAAACCAGGGCATTCTGAAGAGGCTTGTTGATCGCAAACCCCACTATGACCGCAGGGCATCTGAGATAGACTGGCAGGCACGTGGGCACTTATGTTATATTCCCAGACACACACAAGAGTTTGTCCCTGTTCAGCCTAGAGAGAGTCTCAGAAAGATCCCTAAACAGCTAGAGTCAGATCACCTGAAATGTAACAATCATTAAAGGAAAAACCATCCAAAGCAAACAAAACTAACAGGCACAAACCATCAAACAAACAGCTAAAACATCTTGGTAACAAAGCTATTATGTGTCAGTTTCATAACATAACAATTATGTGTCAGTTCCAGAAAAATAATCTAGTAGCATCTTCCCTCATCCCTTAATTCATTAAGAAAGCTGAATGTACAGGGATTAGTGTATAAGAATCAATCAGTATGTGGTTGGTTTGCTTCATTTAGGAATGACCCTTAAAAAGGTCAGGGGAGGGGAAGCCATCTGTGGTGTTTTAAAAAACCTCCACTTACTGACTTTGGTCTTTAAATCTTTTCTAAGTCATCCCTAGGATTTAGAACTTCAGTAATAGCACCAATGCCCTGGCATTGACATAAACCAATTTTTTTTCCTTCAAGAATTCAAGGCGCTATATCAGAAATACCACGAGATATCTTCTCTCCCAAAATGAATAGGTATGTCTCTTACTATCAAGCATTGTGACCAGAGCTGATACCAAAGCCCTGAGAACCCCATAAATGGCGAATGAGGGGCCCAGTTAAGGAGACGGATTTTGCTCTTCTCATATAATATTGACTAGTCATCCATTCGGGAAACATGGGGCTCTCTGACTTTATTTCTTCTCTCCATACAAGAAGGAAATGATATTGCTTTTTGTCATCATCTTTGAGGCTTTGTGGGAGTCTAAGGGGAAGTGATTTGTTCCAATAAGACATAAACCGGAGGACTTGTGGCTTTGAAGTTGTGCCAAAGTTACATTCCAGGTCTCTCAGTATTCAAAAGTACCTGCGTGTTGTCATTTTGTATTATTTAACATTATTAGTAATGACTAAATGGACACTCAGGTGTTCCAAAGAATAGTTCTGTGTAATCGATGTGTCTCCTCTCTTCTCCACTGAATACAAGGTTACTCACCCTGGAAAAGGTACAAGAGAAAGCCCTGGGATTTCCTGGCTGCTTAGAATCTTAAGACACTCCTGGGTGGCTGAATGCTCAATCTTCAGATGCTTCAATAAAGCTTGGAGCATAGAATGTGTAAGTTACATTTAGGGGACCCAAAGGCTTTACGTTCTCATTCCCAAATGGGGCAGGCAGAAGGAAAGATGCAATGAGCATTTTTATTTGGGGCTATGAAAAGAAGTTTTAACGAGAGAAAGAGAGAGAAATCTGAGAGAACTCTTTAAAACATACACCATCATCACCATCCCACGGAAGAAGAAAAGCTGGGGTGAGATCATCCAGCCACAAGTATAGCACTGTCAAAATGGAAAACAAAATCACATGACAATATCAAGGTTCAGAAAACACAAGGAACAAGTGCTGTTAGTTCCTCTGTGAATATACACAATTGGAAAAGAATGCCTCATTGAAGTTTCCATGGACTCTGTTCATTTATAGGGAGCAGCAGCAGTGAAAATGTCTCAAAACATATGGTGTGACAATGTTGCAGGCTTGCTATGACTGGTCCTGCTGGTTTTTAGCCCAATTATATTAGTCAGCATTTTCCAAAGAGACAGACTCAATAGGAGAGAGAGAGAGACAGAGACAGAGACAGAGACAGAGACAGAGACAGAGAGAGGATTTATTTGGGGAATTGGCTCACAAGATCATGGAAGCTGAAGAAGTCCCACCACAGGCCATCTGCAAGCTGCAGACCCTGATGCAGCAGGGCAGATAACCCCCAAAGTGGGACTTAGCCTGGAAGGGTTCTTGGCTTCACCCAGGAAAGAATTTAAGGGTGAACCAGTGGTAGGGTAGAAGAAGACAGTTTTATTGAAGCAGCAGTGTTACAGCTCTGGCAGTGTCACAGCTCCATGAGTGCTCCTGCAGAACAGGGCTACCCCATAGGCAGAGAGCTTTGCAGTCATAGTTATACTTACTTTTAATTACATGTAGATTAAGGGGCAGTTTGTGCAGAAATTCTAGGCAAGGGGTAGTGGTTTTTTTGTTTTGTTTTTTTTTGTTTTTTTTGAGATGGAGTCTCATTCTGTTGCCCAGGCTGGAGTGCAATGGCACGATCTCAGCTCACTGCAACCTCCACCTCCCGGCTTCAAGCGATTCTCCTGCCTCAGCCTCCCAAGTAGCTGGAACTTCAGTCATACGCCACCACACCCAGCTAATTTTTGTATTTTTAGTCGAGACGGGGTTTCACCATATTGGTCAGGCTGGTCTCGAACTCCTGACCTCAGGTGATCCACCCCCCCCCCTCGGCCTCCCAAAGTGCTGGGATTACAGGCGTGAGCCACCGTGTATAGCCTATAGGAAGGGGTAGTAATTTTGGGGTCCTTAGATCATTGCTGTGGAAAGGGGTGGTAACTCCTAGGTGTTGCCATGGTAATGGTAAACTGACATGGACACACTAGTGGGAGTGTCTTATGGAAAGCTGCTTCCACCCCTTCCCTGTTTTAGCTAGTCCTCAATTGGATCCTGTGTCCAAGCCCCGCCTCTGGAGTCAAGTTCTGCCTCCCACCTCACTGGGATGCTGGTAGCATGGCTTGGTCCAAGCCCGAAAGCCTCGGAACCAAGAAGAAGGTGGTGTAACTCTCAGTTCAAGGTCAAAGGCCTGAGAACCCACCAGGGGGGACAAGGGTACTGGTATGTGTCTTGGAGTCCAAAGGCCAAGGAGCCTTGAGTTATTGTTCCAGGACAGGAGAGGAAGAGTGTATTCTAGTTCCAGCAGATAGATTGACATATTCACCTCTTGTCTGTTTTTGTTCTCTCTGAACCCACAGCAAGTTGACTGATGCCTCTCCACATTGAGAGTGGATCTTCCCACATAGTTCACTCAGACTTACATGCTAATCTCCCCTGGAAACACTCTCACAGACACACCCAAAAATAATGTTTTACCAGCTTTCTATTCAGTCAAGTTGGCACCTAAAATTAACCATCGCACTGACTTTTTAAACTTTCTATTTTGAAATTTTAAACTTTCTATTTTGAAATAATGAAAATTCACGGGTAGTTGAAAATAAAGGAACAGGGAGGCCTCCTGCAACCTTCACCCAGTCTCCACCAATGTTAGCATCTTGCATAACTGGAGTACAATATCAAAACCAGGAAACTGACATTGGGATGATGCACAGAACCTATGCAGGCTTCATCAGTTATACATGCACTCATTTTTGTACATATGTGTATAGCTCTATGCAGTTTTTCTCACATGTATAGCTTTGTGTAACCACAACCACATTCAAGATACTTAAAAGCACTATTATCAAAAGACACTCTTGTGCCACCCTTTAGCCACAGTCACCTCAGACCCTCAAGCCTAACTCTTGGCAATCACAATCTGTTTTCCACCTCTCTGTTAGTTCATGGTATTACATAAATGCAGTATATGTCCATCCTTTTGAGACTGGCTTTTTTCACTCAGGATAATTTCCTTGATGTTCATCCAAGTTGTGTGTGCCTTTTTTATTGCTGAGTAGTATTCCATGGTATGGACGTACTACAATTTATTTAACCACACATCCATCAGAGGACATTGGGGTAGTTTCTAGATTTTTAAACATTATTATTATTATTATTATTATTATTATTATTATTTTGAGATGGAGTCTTGTTCTGTTGCCCAGGCTGGAGTACAGTGGCACGATCCCAGCTCACTGCAACCTCCACCACCCAGGCTGAAGCAATTCTCCTGTCTCAGCCTCCCGAGTAGCTGGGACTACAGGCACGTGCCACCACACCTGGCTAATTTTTGTATTTTTAGTAGAGAAGGGGTGTCACCATATTGGACAGGCTGGTCTTGAACTCCTGACCTCGTGATCCACCTGTCTCAGCCTCCTAAAGTGCTGGAATTACAGGCGTGAGCCACCGTGCCCGGCCTGAATATTATATGTGAAACTGCTGTGAACATTTGTGTGCAAGTTTCTGCACAAAAATATATTTTCTCTGGAATAAATGCCCAAGAGTATAATTGCTGGATTGTATGGCAAGTCCAATTTTAGTTTTAAAAGGAATTATGAAACGATTTTCCAGCACAGCTATACCATTTTATATTCCCACCAACAATGGATGAGTGATCCAGTTTCTCCACATCCTCATCAACATTTGATGTTATCACTTTTTTTACTTTAGCCATTCTGATGTGTGTGTAGTGAAATCTCATCTGTATATCCTCTTCAGTGAAATGTCTGTGCATATCTTTTGCTCATTTCCTAATCTGACTTTTTAATTTTTTTAATTTTTAATTTTTTTATATTTTTGAGACAGAGTCTCGCTCTGTCGCCCAGGCTGGAGTGCAGTGGTACAATCTTGGCTCGCTGCAACCTCCGCCTCCCGGGTTCAAGCGATTGTCCTGAGTAACTGGGATTACAAGCATGTACCACCAAGCCCAGCTAATTTTTATATTTTTGGTAGAGATAGGGTTTCACCATGTTGGCCAGGCTGGTCTCAAATTCCTGACCTCAGGTGATCCACCCGCCTCGGCCTCCCAAAGTGCTGGGATTACAGGCATGAGCCACCACACCTGGCCTGATTTTTTAAATAGCAAATTTTGAAAGTTATTTACATATTCTAGATATAAGTCCTTTGCCTGCTATGCACTTTGCATGTGTTTTTCTCCCAGTCTATAATTTGTCTTTTCATCCTCAGGGTCTTTGACAAAGCAAAATATTTTTGATGACATCCAATATATCAATGATGAAACTGTTCTATATCTTGACTGTATCAATGTCAATATCCTTGTTGTGATACTGTACCATATAGTTTTGCAATATGCTACCACTGGGGGAATCTGGTAAGGAGTTTACAGGATCTCTCTGTATTATTTCCTACATGCATGTGAATCTACAGTTATCTCAAAATAAAAAGCTTTAAAAAAACAACATGTCTAAATACTAATTCATTATTAACTGGTTCCAGTTAATCTCAGTTTGAGGAACAACCATTCTTCTAGACACCCAGGGTAAAAACCTGAGGTCATCTTTTACTTCATTCCTTCTCTTTCCTCCTATCCCCCTCCCTACATATCGTTTCTTTTCTTTTTTCTTTTTTAAAAAGACAGAGTCACTCTGTTGCTCAGACTATGGTCTAAAAGCTACAAGGCTTATGTCTCAATCTCTATATGAGCTACTGCCCATATTTCAGGCATTTGTGATTTACAACTTGTATTACTAATGCAAAAATATGCCCATATCACTTTCTAGCTTAATGGCTTCAGTGATTTGCCATTCTTGCATAATGGGCTGGAGCTTTAAATAGAGCATACAAGGCTTTTCATGATCCAGCCCCTTAACTGCTCAGGTTATATTAGTTATAGTTTCAAAGGTTTGGAGATTTTCTGGTTATCTTTCTGTTATTAATTTTTAATTTGATCCCATTATGTCCAGAGAACATACTCTATCATTTCAATTCTTTTAAACTTGTTAAGGTTTTTTTTTTTTTTTTTTTAATCAAGGTGAATATTTTATGGACATTTGAAAAGAATGTGTATTGTGCTGTTAATGGGCGAAGTGTTCTATAAATATCAGTTAGGTCCCGTTGGTTGATGGTGTTCAGTTCTTCTACATCCTGATGATTTTCTATCTGGTAGTTCTATCAATTGCTAAGGGTGGGGTGTTGAAATCCCCAACTGTAATTGTGGATTTGTCTATTTCTCTTTTTAACTCTGTTTTTGCTTCATATATTTCGAAACTCTGGTGTTTGGCACATACACATTAAAGACTGATATATATTTTTGGTGGATTGATTTATTGATTTTTTTTTTTTTTTTTTTTTTTTTTTTGAGACAGGGTCTCACTGTGTCACCCAAGCTGAAGTCCCCAGCGGTGTGATCTCAGTTCACTGCAACTTCCACCTCCTAGGCTCAAGCAATCCTCCCACCTCAGTCTCCCTAGTGGCTGGGACTACAGGCATGCACCACCGTGCCCAGCTCATTTTTGTGTTTTTTGTTAGTAGAGATGGGGTTTCATCATATTGCCGAGGCTGGTCTCGAACTCCTGGGCTCAAGTGATCTGCCCATGTTGGCCTCCCAAAGTGCTGAGATTATAGACATGAGATCTCTTTATTATATAATGTCCCTCCTTGTCCCTAGTAATTTTCTTTCTCTGAACTTACTTTATCTGATATTAACATACTCAGTACTGCATTCTTAAAATCAGTGTTTGCATGATCTATTACCTTTTATCATTTAACTTTCAGCCTACTTGTGTCATTATGTTTGAAGGAACATACACTTGCAGACAGCAGATACAGACGGTCCCTGACTTACAATGGTTTGACTTAAATGATTTTTTTTTTTGAGACGGAGTCTCGCTCTGTCGCCCAGGTTGGAGCGCAGAGGCACGATCTTGGCTCACTGCAACCTCCGCCTCCTGGGTTCATGCCATTCTCCTGCCTCAGCCTCCTGAGTAGCTGGGACTACAGGTGCCCGCCACCACGCCAGCTAATTTTTTGTATTTTTAGTAGAGACGGGGTTTCACCACGTTAGCCAGGATGGTCTCGGTCTCCTGACCTCGTGATCCACCTGCCTCGGCCTCCCAAAGTGCTGGGATTACAGGCGTGAGCCACTGCGCCCAGCATGATTTTTTTTTTTTTAACCTTGTGATGGTTCAAAAGCAATACACATTCAGTAGAAATCATACTTTAAGTACCCATACAACTACTTCTGTTTTTCACTTTCAGTACCGTATTCAACAGATAACATGACATATTCAATACTTCATTATAAAATAGGCTTTATATTAGGGTAATTTTGCCCAACTATAGGCTAATGTAAGTGTTCTGAGCACATTTAAGTTAGGCCTGGCTAAGCTATAATGTTTGACAGGTTAAGTGTATTAAGTGTTTTTTCGACTTCGAATGTTTTTCAACTTACCAAGGATTTATTGGGAACATAACCCCATCATAAGTCAAGGAGTATCTGTACTTCTATTTTTATGTATTGTGTTGTTTCTTTCTTTTCCCTCCCTCCTTCTTCCCTTCCCTTCCCTTCCCTTCCCTCCTCTCCTCCTCCCCACTCCGTCCCCTCTTCTCCTCTCCCCTCCCTTCCCCTCCTCTCCCCTTCCCTTCCTTCTACCTTCTTTCTCTTTCTTAGGTCCCAGCCTCCTTCTGTTGATTTATTTCTGTTTGGAGAGCTTCCTTTAGCCATTCTTTAAGGGTAGGTCTCAACAAACTGTTTCTCTTCATCTGAGAATGTCTTCATTATTCCCTTTATTCCTGAAGGCTAGTTTCACCTGATACAGGATTCAAGGTTGACGGTTTTGTTTTCAGCACTTGATAAGTGTTGGACCACTTCTAGATGGCCTCTATCATTTCTTTTACAGGTACTGCAAAAATACAATTTGAATTAGCATTCCTTCCTGGTTGTTTCTCCCTGATTGTTTTAAAGATTTCTTTTTTCTTAATCTCCAGTTTTTAGAAGATTAGTTATGATGTGTCAGTATGGCTTTGGACTGTTTTCTCTATTTGGAGCTCAATCAACTTCTTGAATCTGTGTTTGTCTTTCACCAGATTTGGGAAGTTTTCAGCCATTATTTCTCTGAATACTTTTCAGTCTCACACTTTCTCCTTTCCTGCAAAGACTCTGATGATACAAATGTTAGTAGCTCTATCACGGGATCCTTAGGGTGTCACTTCGCCAGCCAGAAACCTCTGTGGCTAGTGGCACCTTCTGCCTGAGTATTGCTTGTGCCCGCTGGGCTTGTTCCACCCACTCAGCTCAGCAGGCTGCGCTCGGCTCACACTACAGGCCCAGATCCCACACCTGCCGGGCTGAGCCAGGCATGGAGTGGCAAGGCGTGTGTGGGCAAGTGAGTTCAGGGTCTGGCCACTATGCACAGCCAGGCATGCTGGCTGCTGTGGTGGGGTGGGGAGCTCAGGTGCTGGCACAGGTGCCAGCTCCATGCGAGGCTGTGGCTGGACCAGATGTACTGCACACGGCTTCCACTGCAGGCATCCACGTCTGGATGAGGGGAATGCAGTGGCACTCAGAAGCTTGGAGATGCCAGAAATCGCAGAGCCCCAAAGAGGATGTCACAGCCCTAGCTCAGGGAGCTGCAGCTCTTCTCTCCTTCTCATCACCCACAACATGGACAGCAGGGGTGGTGGCGGGGCCGTGTTTCAGCCCTATTTGGGTTACGGCTCTTTTAGCCCTGCCATTTGGCAGACCCCCAAGTTCTTGTCCTGCGTCCAGGAAGAACAAGGTACATACAAGGACAACTGAAAGATGAGCAAGACAAAGAGGTGCTTTACTGAGCGGCAGTATAGCTCGCAGGAGACCGAAACGGGTAGCTTCTATCTGCAGGCAGGTCGTCCCAATGCCTGCAGCCCTCAGTGGAGAGGAGACCTGAAGTGGGCAGCTCCTATTCACAGGCAGGTCATCCTGCCATCTCCATGAGTCTGGCTGAGTCTGGAATTTTTATAGGCTTCAGAAGGGAGGAAGTATGTGCTGATTGGTCCATGGGTGACCATAGGTGAGCCTGGAAAAAGCACCGTAAGTTCTCACTCTGTGCTGTGGACTCCACCTGGAACTAACAGCCCAGTCCCCATGCTTCAGGCTGTCCCTGGTCTTCAGTGCCCAAGGTCTGGAGGGGGCCAAGGTGGCAGGGGGCTGGCATGTCAGCGCTGCCCCAAGTGTGCTCACACCTGGCCGGGTCACAACATCCAGGCTCAGTCACAACTTTGCTGCAAAATCAGAGCAGGCGCTGGAAGTGGGGAGAGGCCAGGCAGTGGGACTCAGCACTTCCAAGCCTGGAGGGGCAGGGGGGCCCTGGGCCCCTGAGAGCACAGGGATGCCCAGGTCTGCAGTTGCAGCTGGGCAGCTGGAAAAGCGACACCCTAGGAGCCTGAGACGGATATTTTGTTACTGTCTCACAGGTCTCTGAGGCTCTTTTTAAAAAATCAGTAAGATTGAGTAAACTATATTGATCTGTCCTCAAGTACACCGATTTTACCTTTTATTGTCTTCACTCTACTACTGAGTTCATTTGAGTTTTTTCTTTTGCTTATTATATTTTTCATTCCCATAATTTCCATTTGGTTCTTTTTCATATCTTCTATTTCATTGCTAAGATTTTCCATTTTTAAATTTGTTTCAAAAGAAGTTACAATTAATCATTGAAGTATTGTTATTACAACTACTTTAAAATCCTTGACAGATAAATTCCAGCATCTGAATCACATTGGTATTGCTACCAGCTGACTGTCTTTTCTTGTTTAGACTGTAGTTCTCTATCGCTTCTTGGCCTTTTGCCTTAGATTATGTGTAGACTGTGATTCTTCTGGTTTTTGGTATAGTGATTTCCTATTGCATTCCAAATATTTGAGTTATGATGTTATTTTTCCTATTTAAACCTTCTATTTTAGGAAGCAGTAGTCCTGTTAAGGTGCAGTGTGGAGGTTCTTGCCTTTTGTTGTTTTTAGTTCCAATGAAAGTTATTTTCAGAGCCCTCACAGTGCTATTTTGGTCTGCTTTGTTCTTGGGGAGCTGCTGGGACTCCCACCCAATCCCTGCTGATGTCTTCTACTGATTCAGAAGGTGCTTCCTTGGGGTGCATGGTGTCACTTGGCCACCTTCTGCTGAACCTGGGTCTCCTTTTGCCACTGGGTTGGAGGGTAGAGAGACACAGGATCGCACTGCTGCTACTCATGAATTGAGAAACCTGCTAGTGACCCAGTATGGAGCTAGGGTTGGGAATCCCTATGTGGATCTCCATTGGGCTTCCTCCTTCCCACCCTTTGGCCAGAGAAAGCAAGCTTCTTTTTTTGCTTTGTTTTGTTTGTTGTTTGTTTTTTCTGTCTAGGCCTGTTGGCAGAACCCCCTCCATTGTCCAGTCTGGGGTATACAGAGATAAAGAAAACCCAGCAAACTCACGACATTGCTTTTCCTCAAGTCCTGAGGTCCCCAGTCAGCTCATCATCTTCTTTCCAGCTTTCAGAGTCCGTTTATCATTGTTTGTAGAATAGTTTCCAAGGTATTTTGTTGTATTTAGAGGAGAAGAGGAGGAAAAAGTGGTTCTATACCATCTTGTTCTGAAACCATAAGCCTGGCTTTTAAAGGAAGCAGTGGTTGGTGACTGTATTCAAAAGGCAGGAAAAATGGAGTAAGAAACTGATCAGTGGCTGGGTGCGGTGGCCCACACCTGTAATCCCAGCACTTTGGGAGGCCAAAGCAGGTGGATTGCTTGAGGTTGGTGTTCAAGACCAGCCTGACCAACGTGGTGAAATCCTGTCTCTACTAAAAATAAAAAAAAATTATCCAGGCGTGGTGGCAGGTGCCTGTAATCCTACTGTAAATCCTAGCTACTCAGGAGGCTGAGGCAGGAGAATTGCTTGAACCTGGAAGGTGGAGGTTGCAGTCAGCCGAGATCATGCTATTGCACTCCAGCCTGGGTGACAGACACTCTGTCTCAAAAAAAAAAAAAAAAAAAAAAGAGAGAAAGAAATCGATCAATATTAACTCCACCAAATAGAGAAATGCTGCTTATAGGTTCTTAACTATCTGATTAAAAATGGGCTTTGTGCATAATGCTGAACTCTGCAGTTATTAAAGAAATCATCAAGTGTTATTGTCTGGATGCATGGTCCTGTGATTGGTAGCATAAATGATATGATACTGGATAAGTGGATACACAGTTTGATTGGCCACATGTTTTAAAGCATGTATTTGAACATACAATTGGGTAATCTGAGCACTGCCTGTAAATGACAGATGGTTCTAACTTTCTTAAACCCATTCACGGGGAGTGAAGTGGATAGCAGGGAAGGTTACAAATCAGTGGATTGAGAATGGCAAACAGGAATAACTCACTAATTCTGCCCAACGGATACTGAACACTGTCCTGAAAGAGCCAAAGACATTACTAATTGATCACAGCACTCTCCTATTAAATTCAACAGGAGAATGCAGTGATCACATTAGGAGAGTGCTGTGATCAGTTAGTAATGTTTTCCATAGGTGCAGGAATGGGCATTGGCTGCACATATGCCACCTATTTAACACTTCTGACCTAGAAAATTCCTCTAGAGAGCACATCCTCTCTGGCTGTAGATACAGGCAGCCAACTTATCTGTTTGAAGACCCAAGGATTAAAAAAGGTCCATCTTGAGGGGTTTGTAATAAGGAGATTTATTAGTGTTGGGCCCAGAGTGATGGACTTTTTCCAAAATTTTGCCCAGGGTCTCAGAACATATGGACTGCTAGTTGAAATGGGGCTTGGAATTACATTTACACACATTCCACCAATAAATATTTGAACACAGGTGCATTTTTTAACAACAGTTTTCTGCATGAACTGCAAAAATGCCTTCCAAATGACCTCTGTCTCTGGGGCCCTACCCTTCCTACTCCCATAAATCTAGTAGCCACCTAACAGCTGTAGACACAGCTTGTCTTGGGGATTAGGGGCTGCCTTGACAGGAAATAAAGCAAGGATCACTGTTTTTTTTGTTTTTTTTTTTTTTTTTTTTTTGAGACAGGGTCTCACTTTGTTGCTCAGGCTGGAGTGCAGTGGTGCAATCAGAGCTCACTGAAGCCTCCATTGAGTGAGGACTCAAGCAATTCTCCCACCTCAGCTTCCTAAGTAGCTGGGACCACAGGGGCATGGCACCATGCCCAGCTAATTTTTTTTTTTTTTTTTTACTTTAAGTTCCAGGGTACATGTGCACAACGTGC
>NW_016810813.1:6276-73441 GCF_001698545.2 Rhinopithecus bieti | reverse complement strand
TGTAAAGGATTTTATTTCTCCTTCATTTATGAAGCTTAGTTTGGCTGGATATGAAATTCTGGTTTAAAAATTCTTTTCTTTAAGAATGTTGAATATTGGCCCCCACTCTCTTCTGGCTTGTAGAGTTTCTGCCGAGAGATCTGCTGTTAGTCTCATGGGCTTCCCTTTGTGGGTAACCTGGCCTTTCTCTCTGGCTGCCCTTAACATATTTTCCTTCATTTCAACTTTGGTGAATTTGACAATTATGTGTTTTGGAGTTGCTCTTCTTGAGGAGTATCTTTGTGGCATCCTCTGTATTTCCTAAATTTGAACATTGGCCTGCCTGGCTAGGTTGGGGAAGTTCTCCTGGATAATATCCTGAAGAGTGTTTTCCAACTTGGTTCCATTCTCCCCGTCACTTTCAGGTACACCAATCAGACGTAGATTTGGTCTTTTCACATAGTCCCATATTTCTTGGAGGCTTTGTTCGTTTCTTTTCACTCTTTTTTCTCTAAACTTCTCTTCTCACTTCATTTCATTCATTTGATCTTCAATTACTGATACCCTTTCTTCCACTTGATCAAACCGGCTACTGAAGCTTATGCATGCATCACGTAGTTCTCGTGCCATGGTTTTCAGCTCCATCAGTTCATTTAAGGACTTCTCTACACTGTCTATTCTAGTTAGCCATTCACCTAATCTTTTTTCAAGGTTTTTAGCTTCTTTGCGATGGGTTCGAACATCCTCCTTTAGCTTGGAGAAGTTTGTTATTACTGATCGTCTGAAGCCTTCTTTTCTCAACTCATCAAAGTCATTCTCCATCCAGCTTTGTTCCATTGCTGGCGAGGAACTGCGTTCCTTTGGAGGAGAAGAGGTGCTCTGATTTTTAGAATTTTTCAGCTTTTCTGCTCTGGTTTCTCCCCATCTTTGTGGTTTTATCTACCTTTGATCTTTGATGATGGTGACGTACAGATGTGGTTTTGGTGTGGGTGTCCTGTTTGTTAGCTTTCCTTCTAACAGTCAGGACCGTCAGCTGCAGGTCTGTTGGAGTTTGCCTGGCTATCACCAGCAAAGGCTGCAGAACAGCAAATATTGCAGAACAGCAAATGTTGCTGTCTGGTCCTTCTTCTGGAAGCTTCTCTCAGAGGGGCACCCAGCTGAGAGGTGTCAGTCGGCCCCTACTGGGAGGTGTTTTCCAGTTAGGCTAATTGGGGGTCAGGGACCCACTTGAGGAGGCAGTCTGTCCGTTCTCAGATCTCAAACTCTGTGCTGGGAAAGCACTACTCTCTTCAAAGCTGTCAGACAGGGACGTTTAAGTCTGCAGAAGTTTCTGCTGCCTTTTGTTCAGCTATGCTCTGCCCCCAGAGGTGGAGTCTACAGAGGCAGGCAGGCCTCCTTGAGCTGCCATGGGCTCCACCCAGTTCGAGCTTCCAGGCTGCTTTGTTTACCTACTCAAGTCTCAGCAATGGTGGACACCCCTCCCCCAGCCTCGCTGCCACCTTGCAGTTCAATCTCAGATTGCTGTGCTAGTAGTGAGTGAGGCTCCATGGGTGTTGGACCCTCCGAGCCAGGCATGGTATATAATCTTCTGGTGTGCCATTTGCTAAGGCCTTGGAAAAGCACAGTATTAGGGTGGGAGTGTCTGATTTTCCAGGTACCGTCTGTCACGGCTTCCCTTTGCTAGGAAAGGGAATTCCCTGACCCCTTGTGCTTCCCGGGTGAGGTGATGTCCTGCCCTGCTCCATGGGCTGCACCCACTGTCTGACAAGCCCCAGTGAGATGAAGCCAGTACCTCAGTTGGAAATGCAGAAATCACACGTCTTCTGCGTCGCTCATACTGGGAGCTGCAGACTGGAGCTGTTCCTATTCGGCCATCTTGGAACCCCCCCTCTGAGCCAATTTTTAAATTTTTATTTTCATTTATTTATTTATTTAAGACAGAGTCTTGCTCTGTTGCCCAGGTTGGAGTGCAATGGCATGATCTTGGCTCACTGCAACCTCTCTGAGGTTCAAGCGATTCTCGTGCTTCAGCCTCTTAAGTAGCTGGGATTATAGGCACGTACCACCATGCCTGGCTAATGTTTGTATTTTTAGTAGAAACAGGGTTTCACCATATTGGCCAGACTGGTCTCAAACTCCTGGCCTCAAGTGATCCACCTGCTTTAGCCTCCCAAAGTGCTGGGATTACAGGCATGAGCCAACATGAGCCAACGCTGCTGGCCCTAATTTTATGTTTAATAGAGACAAGGTCTTGCTATGTTGCCCAGGCTGGTCTTGAACTCCTGAGCCCAAGTGATCCTTCTGCCTCAGCCTCCCAAAGTGCTGGGATTACAGGCGTGAGTCACCACACTTGGCTAAGGATCACTTTTTAATACTCTGCTTCATAATACATATAAAGAGAATTACTATCATTTCATCTGACAATTGTGTAAAAATATTATGTAAGCAGCAAAAAACGCCTGTGGAGTGGTATAAAATGCAGAAAGAATGTCATCGGGTGCCCAACCACTGTGTTCCCACACTGGAGGGAAAACCGCCTACATGGGACTTTGAGACTTGATTAGGATCTCCACCATAGTGCCTCCCAAAGGGATCTTCAAAAGTAATTTTTAATGTATGTGGGTTTGTTTTGTTTTTGCCTGTGAGCAGACTTCAGATCTCAGCTCTCCTGCATAACAACTTTTTTTTTTGAGACAGAGTCTCACTTGTCGCCCAGGCTGGAGTGCAGTGGCACGATCTCAGCTCACTGCAACCTCTGCTTCCCAGGTTTAAGTGATTCTCCTGCCTCAGCCTCCCAAGTAGCTGGGATTACAACAGGCCCCTGCCACCATGCTTTTTTTTTTTTTTTTTTTTTTTTTAGTAGAGACGGGGTTTCACCATTTTGGCCAGGCTGATCTCAAACTCCTGACCTCAAGTGATACACCCACCTCCGCCTCCCAAAGTGCTAGGATTACAGGCATTATCCTGCATAACAACTTTGCATGTGCTAGTCACACTTCAGGGACAGCTAGCTGCCCTCCCTGGCCTAGCTCTCTGTGGATCAGCTCAAGACCAATTTCACTTGATAAGAATCCAATACTCTCTAAGTGCAAAGAAGTCTCCATCTTTTTGCTAGAAAGTTCTGAAGAATGTGATCCTGTTACATGGACCTACCAGGTTCATGAGCTAGACAGTTGCAAAGGTATCCTTGTGTAGAAGGTAAAATGGAAATTTCTAAATGGGTGGCAAACCTTCTCCCTGGTGTTTCACCTTCAACCTGGCCTCCTTTTCCTTTCATGAGTAAAAGAACTTGAAAATGTACACGTGTGTATGTAGCCTTTTCAGTCTTAGAAGTTATAGTCACACTTCATATTATAAATTCTAGCTGTGAACACATTCATCATTTACAAGTGAATTACATTAGTAGCCTCGATTATGGATCCACAAAAGAATGAGGCAGTATAGTATACTGATTAACAATCATCTCTGGTATTTGGGAGATTTAGGCTCAAATACCATAGCTCTGCATTTTATTTTTTATTTTTAAATTTTTTTTTGAGATAGGGTCTCACTCTGTCACCCAGGCTGGAGTGCAGTGGCACAATCATGGCTCACTGCAGCCTTGACCTCCTCGTTCATCCCACCTCAGCCTCCTGAGTAGCTGGGACTGCAAGCACACACCACCACACCTGGCTAGTTTTTGTATTTTTTGTAGAAATGGGATTTCGACACATTGCCCAGACTGGTCTCGAACTCCTGAGCGCAAGCAATCCACCCACCTCGGCCTCCCAAAGTGCTAGGATTACAGGCATGCACTACACTGCCTGGCCTGCAATTTTTTTTTTTTAATCTGTGCAAACTTGGGCACATTATTTAAACTGTCTAAGCTTTATTTTTTTTTTCTCATTTGTACAATGAGATAAGAATCCTACCTTATTAGCTTGGTGTATTTATCAGGGTAATGTATGTAAAGGCCTTAGCATAGCATCCAGCACAGAATAAAGACTGTTGTTGGCTATTAATAATAATAAAAAAAGTTCTCTGAGCAGCTAAGATATATCATGAATCCTGGGTGATAATCATTTTTGCTCAGAGACAACCCATTAGGCCCACGCTCTGGGTCTACATACTTTTATTCTTGACAGAAATGGTTTACAGCGGCGTAGCCATAGTTTTGACAGGGAGAGTCATTTGGTTTCCCAAGATCTAGCACAACAGGAGCCCCTATGATGTCATGGCAGGGACTGGCTAGGACCAAGGCAACTGTCAGTAACAAAAGGAACAATGGATGGAATAGAACAAATCAAACAAAGCAAGGGCTCAATGTTAGGAATCTGAGGGTATTCAGAAAGGGGAAAGCAACCTTACATTCCTCCAGTCCCTGAAGGCACCACTGCAGTATAGAATAGTACAGTGATTCATGTTGATGGTGAAGTGTGCCTCAGCCTTCCAGAGACAATTTACGTATATTCACTATTGTAAAATAGGCAGAGAACCAATTTTCTATTACCAGGCAAGCACTTCAAAACAAGGTTAAGATCAACATTTTAGTGCTTGAAGACAGGGGAATTTCAGTTACATGTAAAATCCCCTTGGATAAAACAAGTTAGCTTCCAAATAAACTACTAAGCGTCACTATGTTTAAAATGCTTAAATTAATTCTGCAAATCAGTACTGTATAAATTAACCACTATCACCTGCAAAAGACAGTGGCTACTTAACTTTGGTACAAAGAATCAGGGTCAGCTTGCCTGTGTGATACTTTAATGAATGAAATGTGCTGTTTTCTGATATGCCCCTTTCAAATCATGATCCAAAGAGGTGCAGTGAAAAACAACAAGCAAGACTTCCCACTCATACTCTTCTCGACGATGCAGTTTGTGGAGAATTCTCCCCCTCTCTGCGCTCAAGATTCCTTGATGGTAAAATGAGGGAGTCTGGACTAGTTGATCTTCAAGGTCCCATCCAGCTTGGATGTTCTGGGATAAAGTCACCTGACCCAACTAACAGGTACCCAGTGAGTGTCCTTGCTCAGCTTCTCTAAGACTACTTTGAGCTGGCTGTAGGCACCCTGGAGATCCTCCTTCACCAGCACGGCGTCTACCAGGTGCCCGTAATGCTGGTCTATGAAGGCGGCGGAAGCGGCCATCTCCTGCTGCTGCTCATCCTGCAAGGAAAGGGGTGGTAAAAGGAGCAACTGGGTTGTTCTCCTATAACAAACCTATAGCCTTTGTCTTGAGCAATGTTCCAACCTTTAACTTTTAAGTGATGAGTGGATGACTAGGTCTCACTGACAAACCAACCGTGTACACAAGAACAGAGTGTAGGGACAACATCACGTCAAACTTCAAAGAAAGTTAATTGGCAGTAGACACAATCACTGTTCAGTCATTCACTCACAGGATATCTCCTGAGGGCCTATGAACTCAAAGCCATGATAGGAAGTGCATTGGGAATGCTGATTCTATATCCGTGTATATATGTCAATATCACACTTCCTGCCTCAGAAGTACTTCCAAAGAAGTAGTAGTATTGTGCTGCATGGCATTTAGTACACAAGTTAAATAATTGTAAGAAAGAACTATAAATAATAACTATATAAAAACAGAGCAAACATTTCTGTAATCAACTAGTGGAAGAAGAAATCATTCCAATGCCCTCCTGAAGACTCCTAAATTCATAGTGTAGAACTAAATTCTTTTCATTTCCTCACACCAGAGCCAAACACTAGCACAGCAAAGTGGAGTTATTTAAGAAAGCACTGGACAATTCTAATCAAATTCCCCATGTCCTTAGGGCAGCTGATCTCTTTAATCAGATTGCCTTCCTGACACCTAACATTAAGGTAAAGGCAACAACTCCATCTTACCCAATGTGGGCACTGTTTGCATCTCCATTCAAAAGAACCTCTAATAAGTATCAGTTCGGGTGAGTAGTTGTCTGACAATCTGCCTGGTTTTGGAAAACAGGAAAGTGGTAGGCCCATTCTAAGTAAAATTACAAAATGAAATTTGTTGCTGGCATTCACTCATTCCCCTTTTTAGTGCTCTGTTGCCATCTCCGCTCTGTTTCTAGGGGCTCGGTGTTTTCATGCTGCCACAGGGAAAGGGTGAGTTCTGTTCTCTCCCAAAGAGACATACATTCCAAAATATTCCCGTCTTCTCTCTGTCACCAGTCAAAACCCAATTCCTACTTTAGTGACAGCATCTGAAATTTCAGGATTTGAGTCCTCAAGATCTAGGAAAAGGGTGTGACATGCTACTTCAAAGACAGTTGAAATGTACTATCTAAGAAGGCTGAGATAATTTCTTCTCCTTTTCTCCTCCAGGAGGGAAAAAATTGGATTAAATTGGGAGACATTTCTCAATTCTATATTCCATATAGAATATTCTTGCAGGGCTACTTTCATACTCAGAAGCACTTCGCACTATCCCATAACTGCCCCCTGGCTCTTCAACCCCTCCTTCCCCACTCTCTGACACACATCCATCCTATAGACCTGTCTGCTGCTTCCAGTTTCCCCTCCTCCAGGCACCCACATGGTTCATCCTGGAAGCATTTGGCTAGTTGAGAAATTATAGAAGAAAAATTTTTGCCACAAAGAACCACAATCTTCCTAATAAATATCTGCATCTCAAAGAACTTCAGTAAATCTCTAATGGAGTAAAAACACGTGACATTTACTTTGCAGTCATAAATCCCCTGAACCCCTTTCCTGGCCTGTAAAGATGGAACTCTTAAATTAATTCTGCAAAATGACTATGTCTTCAGCAAGAGTCACAGTCCCAAAGATCACATAGGAAAGATTCCCCCATGCTGTCCATCACCCCCAGGTTGGATTAGCTTTGCTGGGTCAGAAGCCAGAAGCCTCATTAACTTCTGGTCAGCAAGGAAACAGACAGAGGATGTTTTGGGTCCCCTACCAGGAACTCAGGTGGGGGAGACAATGGACAGATATTTAACGTTACACAAAACCCATGCCTTTGTGAGGAATTTCTCCAAATGTCATCTGGGGTCTGCCAACATACATCAAAACCACATGAAAGGCTGTGTGTTTAAAAATGGAGTGCCTGGGCCCCACTCCAAACCCCCTAGGTCAGAATCTCTGGGAGTAGAACTGGGGACTCTGTGTTGAACAGCCTCACTGTGACCTTGCTGCCTACTCACAGCTGCAGGGTGGTGGAGCTCGAATGGACCAGCTGCATTTCATCATCAGCCCACCTGCTTGGAATGCAGTATTCTGGTGGGCAATACAAGAGATGGGATAGACGGCAAAACGGGCCAGGCTGGAAGGACACTGGGAATAGAGTGAGCTGCTTCTCTTGAAATAACAATCATGGGCCAGGGAGGGTTCTGACTCCTAGAAAGCTGGCACTGCCTGTGGACCTGATTATTTGGCAGAACTTTCCTTGAGTCCTAGAAAGCTGCCTCTTATTCTCCTAATGACTTCTTGACTCTTTGAAAAATGAGCCATTTCTCCCCTGCTTATTCAATCCTGAAATATTTGCAAAACAAAACAAAGCCAATACAGCAAAACGAATGGGCAGATTGATCCTAAAATTCATATGGCAACGCAAAGGACCCAGAATAGCCAAAACAAGCTTGAAAAACCTGACTTCAAAACTTACTACAAAGCTAGTAATCGAAGCAAGGTGGTGTGGTGCTGGCCTAACAATAGACATGTAGACCAGTGGAATGGGACTGGGACTCCGGAGAGAAACCCTTACTTTTCTTGCCAATTGATTCTAGACAAGGGTGTCAAAATAATTAAATGAGAAAATAGTTTTTTCAACCAGTGATGCTGGGGTAACTGGCTATCCACCTGCAAAGAATGAAGTTGGACCCCTACTTCACACAATCCACAGAAAATAACACAAAATAGATGATAGATCCAAATGTAACTGCTACAACTATAAATATCTTAAAAGAAAACAAAGGAGTAAATCTTTATGACCTTGGATTCAACAATGATTTCTTAGATACGATACCAAAAATATAAGCAAAAAAAGAAAAAACACATTGGGCTTTATCACATTTTAAAATGTTATGCCTCAAAGGACGCTATCAAGAAAGTAAGGGCCAGGTGTGGTGCCTCCCAGCACTTTAGAAGGCGGAGGCAGGCAGATCACCCAAGGTCACGAGTTTGAGACCAGCCTGGCCAACATGGTGAAACCCCATCTCTACTAAAAATACAAAAAAAATTAGCCGGGCGTGATGGCATGCGCCTGTAATCCCAGCTACTTGGAGGTTGAGGCAGGAGAATCAGTTGAACCTGGGAGGCGGAAGTTTCAGTGAGCCAACACCGCACCATTGCACTCCAGCCTGGGCAAGAGCAAAACTCTGTCTCACAAAAAAAAAAAAAGAAAGTGAAAAGACAACTCACAGAATGGGAAAAAATATTCGCATATCATGCATCTGACAAAGGACTTGTATCCAAAATAAAGAATTCTTACAACTCAATAATAAAAAATGGACATTTAAAAATGGACAAAGTATTTGAATAGACATTTCTCCAAGAAAGATATAAAAATGGCCAATAAACACATGAAAAGATGTTCAGCTTCACTGATGATTAGAGAAATGCAAATCAGAACCACAATGAGATACCACTTCACAACTACTAGTAATGCTATGATTAAAAAGACAGACAATAACAAGGGCTGGTGAGGATGTGGAGAAATGGGAACTCTTGAACGCTGCTGCTGGGAATGTAAAATGGTACAGCTGCCATGGTAGAGTCTGGCAGTTCCCCCAAATGTTAAACATAGAGCTGCCCTATGACCCAGCAATTCCACACCAAGGTATACACCCAAGAGAAATGAAAACATGTTCACACAAAAACTTGTATATGAATATTCATAACATGATTCATAATAGCTGAAAATCCATAAATGTTCATTAATTGATAAATGGGTAAACAAAATGTGGTACTCTATACAATGGAATATTATTCAGCCATAAAAAAAAAGAATGAAGTACTGATACATGAATGAACCTTAAAAACATTATACTAAGTGAAAAAAGCCAGATACAAAAGGTCTTATATTGCATGAATGCATTTATACGAAACGTTTAGAATAGACAAATTTATAGTGACCCTAGATTAGCAGTTGCCTGTGGCTAGGAAGGGGCTGGAGGAAAACAGATAATGGGAAATTCTAATGGGCTCAAGGTTTCTTTCTGAGGTGATGAAAATGCTCTTAAATTGACTGTGGTAGTTGCAACAACTCTGAATACATAATTGAATTGTATGCTTTAAATGGGTGAATTGTACAGTATGTAAATTTTATCTCAATAAAGCTGTTAACTTCTCTTCCAAAAAACACACAATAAAACACAGAAAACAAAAATTAGTCAAGAGCCCACTATTCAGGGAGAATTGCCTTTAGCATTTTAGTGTATTTTGTGTGTAACACAAAATTAGAATCCTGATTTTTTTATTTTCTGATTTATTTTTTCTTGTATTTAGCTATGTCATCAAATATTCCTCCAACACATGGCTTTTAAGTATTTAGTTATTTTTTTTTTTTTGAGACAGAGTCTTGATTTGTCACCCAGGCTGGAGTACAGTGGCACGATCTCAGTTCACTGAAAACTCTGCCTCCCAGGTTCAAGCAATTGTCCTGCCTCAGCCTCCCAAGTAGCTGGAATGACAGACGCCCGCCACCATGCCCAGCCAATTTTTGTATTTTTAGTAGAAACGGGGTTTCACCATGTTGGCCAGGCTGATCTCAAACTCCTGACCCCTGGTGATCCACCCACCTAGGCCTCCCAAAGTGCTGGGATTACAAGCGTGAGCCACCACGTCCGGCCCCAACATATGGCTTTTAACTGGCTAAAATAATATTTCAATACATTCTGTAAGTGTCATGTAATGGAGTATATTGAACTGAGTCCTGATAGTGAACATTTAGGTTGTCTCTGATTTTTTTGTTATGTGATGGGCATACTGTACATTTCTGGTTTTCGTTTTTGAGATGGAGTTTCACTCTTGTTGCCCAGGCTGGAGTGCAATGGCACAATCTCGGCTCATTGCAACCTCCGCCTCCAAGTTCAAGCAATTCTCCTGCCTCAGCCTCGCAAATAGCTGGGATTACAGGCACGTGCCACCATGCCCAGCTAATTTTTTGTATTTAGTAGAGACGGGGTTTCACCGTGTTGGTCAGGTTGGTCTCAAACTCCTGACCTCAGGTGATCCACCCGCCTTGGCCCTCCAAAGTGTTGGTATTACAGGTGTGAGCCATTGTACCCAGTCAATACTGTATGTTTCTAAATGATTCTAAACTTAAGTTGATACTCCCCTTAGAGTTTCTTTTATGTGTGTGTTTTTTTTTAAGACAGAGTCTTGCTCTCTTGCTCAGGCTAGAGTGTGCAGTGGCGTGATTTTGGCTCACTGCAGTCTCTGCCTCCTGGGTTCAAGTGTTTCTCCTGTCTCATCCTCCCGAATAGCTGGAATTACAGGCACGCGCCACCATACCTAGTGTAATATACAAAATCATTTCTGTATTTTTAGTATGAGACGGGGTTTCAACCATGTTGGCCAGGCTGCTCTCCAACTCCTGACCTTAGGTGATCCGCCTGCCTCGGCCTCCCAAAGTGCTGGGATTATAGGCGTGAGCCACCGCGCCAGCCTTCCCCTTAGAGTTTCTAAAGGAGAAAATTTCTTTTTCTTTTTTTTCTTTTTTTTTTGGAGGCAGTCTCACTCTGTCACGCAGGCTGGAATGCAGTGGCATGGTCATGGCTCACTGCAGCCTTAACCTATTAGGCTCAAGTGATCCTCCCACTCCCATCTCAGTCTCTTGAGTAGCTAGGACTATAGGTGTGTGCCACCACACCTGGCTAATTTTTGTAATTTTTTTTGTAGAGACGGGGTTTCACCAAGTTGCCCAGGCTGGTCTTGAATTCCTGGGCTCAAGCAATCTGCCCACCTCAGCCTCCCAAAGTGCTGAGATACAGGCGTGAGCCACCATACCTGGCCAAGGAGAGAATTTCTAATGTTCCTTGTATGTATGCCATTCTAAATAATTTACTGAGACCAGGTATGGTGGCTCACACCTGTAATCACAACACTTTGGGAAGCTGAGGCAGGAGGATCACTTGAGGCCAGGAGTTTGAGACCACCCTGGGCAGCACAGAGACACCCTGTCTCTATAACTTTTTTTTTTTTAATTGGCTGGGTGTTGGTGGTACATGCCTGTAGTCCCAGCTACTTAGGAAGCTGAGGAAGGAAGACTGCTTGAGCCCAGGAGTTCAAGGCTGCAGTGAGCCATGATTATACCACTGCACTCCAGCCTGGGCAATATAGCAAGACCCTGTCCTAAAAAAAATAAAAGGCCAGGCACAGTGGCTTACACCTGTAATCCCAGCACTTTGGGAGGCCAAGGTGGGAGGATCACTCGAGCCCAGGAGCTCAAGACCAGCCTGGACAACATAGTGAGTCCCTGTCTTTAAAAATAAAAAATAAAATATCTATCAATGTGGACAGTTAAAACTGAAAATCAGTATGAACTAGGACTGAATCAAAATCTTGACTTGGAGGGAGCTTCCTGACCAAGGGGAAGGATCCAAGAAGGCCTCCTTCAGATGAAACCAGCTATATAGGACAGCAAGCAAAGTCTATTCTGGGACTGAGTTGCTTCTGACTGCCCCCACCACCCATAATAACTTCCAGCTCATTCTGCTGACTGACCCTGTTAAGAACCAAAAAAGATGAGTCACCAAGTCCATACCTCCTGGAAGAACTCTGTCAAATACTTAGGTTTTGGGTGAGGGTTTCGCCATCCTGACATAGACTGGGCTGAACAAAGAATCTATGACAGTGAAACAGAAGTTCATTTAGGATACATCAGATGATCTCATCCACGAGTTTTAGAAATCCCTTCATTCATTGATGATTCAAACTGGTTTGAAAGCAGTGATAATGACCTTGTTAGTTGGGATTTCAATTAAAAATACTTGGGTTTGGCCTAGGAATGTAGTTTGATGAGTGTAGTCGGTCACACTCACATGAGGTCCCCGACAGGTGTCATATTTTGGGGGAGGGTGCTTATGTGAGGGAGTGGAGGGGTGTGAGCCCAGGAAAAGCCACCTGCCTGGTTTGGGAGGCACTTCCAGCTGTTCACCTTGAGCCTTCTGGCCATGCAATCATCTTCTCTTAAGTTTTTCAATAGGCAAAATGGAAAGACAATCACGTGCAGAAGGTGCATCCCGCATCCCTCTTCAGCTGCAAGCACCTTATGCAGCTAGAAGCATTCCTGTAACAGCCTCCCTTAGGCCTTCAGAAAAGAAACAATCAACTTTAAACTTACAAATGGGGCTGCCGTGTCCTCACAAGCTGGGGACATAGGTGGGGTCTTTCTTTTTTCCTGAATTGCAGGCTTTACAAATATAATATAGGGTTTGAATTCTGAGGTCCTCAGTTGTTTCAGTGCCTGAGAAAGAAAGTTCAGGAATATTATATACTTTTGAAGTGTTTTATTGTGAAATATACTTTGGAAAACTCAACGTGTGCTTCAATCCCATAACCTCAACAGCAAAGGTCCTGGTTACATGGGTCCCATGACAATGGACTTCAATGGGGCAGACCAACTGCTCCTTTTCTCGTCCTTCACTTCGACATTGAACTCAGCGGGGCCCTGAAGTCACACTCACTGCAAATAGAAGGTTCCTAAGCCTCAGCTCAGAGAGAGTTGCTGTCTCTCTTAGCTCTGACCCTTCGGGCTATAATTAACCTTCTTAGGCTCCTCTCCACCTTCCATTTCTGATGGGTGAGGACGCAGGAGTCAGTGTGTATCTATTTAGTCAAATGTCATCAATTGGACTACACTGTTACCAGATTTGTGCTATTACATCTCCTCTTGGTATTCAAAGAAAAGGTCTGCAAAGCAAATGAGATTACCGAACAGATCACTTAAACTGTAGACTGTAGAAACTGTACTCTTGATTAATGCATTTTTATCTAGAATGTAAGGGCTCCACTTGGAAACACTAAGTATTAAACTGCTATATGCATTATCTGCACCCTTGATCAATAAAGTGATCCATAAAATCACTTTTCAAAAAAATTTTTGAAACTCAGACTTTTAATTTTGATTACTAACTCCTTGTAAGTCCAAATGAGTGAGCGTTTTCCTTTGTAGGCATAACATGCTTTTTGGAATATGTTTCAAGCAAACTTCTTTAAAATAAAGCCTACAGTTTATATCATAAAATCAGAGATCTGTTTCTATAGAGGGGAAAAAAAAATCCCAGATTGAGTTCAAAGCTTGGAAGTTTTCTAAAAGACAAGGTTAAAAGATGGCTAAGCCCCTGCTGAGCCCACAGCATGCTGGGTGTGCAGGAGTGGAAATGTTTTTGAAGCACTTCACAGGGCCATGTCTCCCTCCCTCTTTGTCCCCTTTAAACTGCTCTCCTCACTGCCTCCCTGAGTGGTTCTCTAAGCCACTGACTCCACCTGCCTTGGTTGGGGAGGGGGAGGCCTGGCACTGAGCGCTCAGCCCCAGCTTCACCTGGGTACTGACATCTAATTCTCTGGCACATTGCAATGGCCAATCAGCGCCACCAACTATAGCATGATCTGTTCCATGCAGGGGTTACTAGCCTGGGTCTGTGGGCCACCAGAGTGTCCACAAGCTCCCTACAATTAATGCAGAATTTGTGGATAGAGGGGCATGTTTTGGGGTACAAGGCTTTCATTTGTTTCTCAAAGGAAGACCCAAAGAAACTGAACAGTTAGTGTTCCAGACTAAAAATTCCTTAGGCTGAGGTTAAGTGTTGTATAAAACGTACAATCCCCTAGTTATAAATTCCATTAACCAGAAATGGCCAGCAGGCCCAGGAACTCACTTCCGGCTCCACATCCACCAAACAAACTTTGTTTTTGGCCATAACAGCCTGAATGGCTTCCAGGCTGGTTCCATAGAAATTTTCCTTATATTCACCATGTTCCAGGAACCTAAAACACCACCAAAGGGGAAAAGACCTTTAGTTCCTCAGCTTTCCTAAATTAGCAAAGGAAAGGGGACCTCCCAACATGACTTCTCTCCCGCTTCCCCCATCCTTTCTGGGAGCCCTCCCAGGAGCTCCAGTGGAATACAGGCAGATACAAAAATACGCAGCTGCCTAGAAGGCCAACTGGCCCATCAAGCAACGTACTTGTTGTGATGTAAGTCGGCCTCAAATGCTTGCTTAGACACAAAGTGATATTCCACTCCTTCCTTCTCATGGCTCTTTCGGGGCCTGGTGGTATCTTTTAAAGAAAGAAGGAAAGCTGGGCAAAGAGATGTCACATCACAGCACGCGGGGACAGCAGCAGGCTTAGGCACTCATTTGGGAGTTGGCTGCTGCTGTGTCTAAACCAAGCACTTCTACCTCATCGTATGTCCCTGTATCAGGCACTGTGCCTTTCCAGGCAGGTGTATCACTGATTCACACAACAACTCTTCGATGCAGCTGAGAAAACTGAGGCACAGAGAGGCTCGGCGCTGTGCACAGTGACACACAACCAGTAGAGAGCACAGCCAGAATCGGTCTCTCTGCCAAATGCCCAGCTTATACCCTTAACCACTCTGCTAACTGACTCCCTGATGCTGTGGCTTTTTTTTTTTTTTTTGAGACAGAGTTTTGCTCGTTCCCCAGGCTGCAGCGCAATGGTGTGATTTCGGCTCACCGCAACCTCTGCCACCCCGATTCAAGCGATTCTCCTGCCTCAGCCTCCCGAGTAGCTGGGATTACAGGCATGTGCCACCACGCCCGGCTACTTTTGTATTTTTAGTAGAGACGGGGTTTCTCCACGTTGGTCAGGCTGGTCTCGAACTCCCAACCTCAGGTGATCCACCCGCCTCGGCCTCCCAAAGTGCTGGGATTATAGGCATAAGCCACTGTGCCCAGCAGATGCTGTGGCTTTTGAAGAATCACTTAAGAGACCCCTAGGTCCTAACTTTTAATTCTTCAATGCTTTTTCTTTTTTGAGAGCAAAGGAGCCACATATACATTTGACCCTGATGTATGCTTTTAATTCTTTAGTCAATTAATTCTCATCTCCAGAAAAAGGAGACAGGAAGACAGATCGTCCCTATATGGATTGGATGTGTTTCAGCAAGGCTGGCTCTCAAACAAAAATGTTAAAACACATGGTGTTTTCTCATTGATTTCCATAACAGAATTGGGATGCACACTTCTGAGGAAAATCAGGTCTTCCACATAATAAGGGCACACACAAAGCCACACACGCAGCATTTCCCAAAAGATAAAATGGGATCTTGGGGCGCTGTGTCTTCTGGCCCATGGGAACCATCCAGGGGATGCCCTGTGTTCTATCTGTGACATCTTAGTCCAACCTCCGGCAGAGCTGCTAGGGTCACTTTTCCAACCACATCATCCCCCTGCTTAAAAACTTTTATTTATCTATGCATTACATTCTAAACACCCTAGCTGAATATATGAGACCTGCATGATCTGCCCAACCTCTCAGCTCCATTTTCCAGCACATCATCCACACTAATCTCCCCAGTCACTAACACTGCTCTGTCCCTTCACACATGTTGTTTACTCAGTACGGAAAACGATTCCTTTCTCTTCTGCCTGGAAAACTCCTATTTACACTTCAAAACCCAGCATAAAAGTCACTGCCTCTGGGAAGGCTTCCTTGACTCCCCCAGTTTCTAAAACCAAGGAGGAAAGTCTATCTGTGGAGTGCCTAGAAGCAGGTGGGCCTGACCATCCAGGTACCTCTTCCCCAGAGGATGAATCCAGAGGGTTCAATCAGTGTGTTAGCAACCTCTGCATGTCCTGTTTCGCTCCCCCTGAAACTTGGAAGGCTGTGGCTCCCTGAAGCCCTCCAGGTTCATCACAGGTGTCCTGCCAGAATGGCCTCCCCAGTGCCACCACCTCCCCCACATCCCTGCCACTTCAAATTGGGCTCTGGAAGACAGCTCTGACAACCCACAGACTAGGTGCTGGGCCCAGGGAGAGCAGTGTGATCAAAGTAAGGCTTCGTGGCTGCTCTGCCCCAGAACACTCTGAGGAGGCCCCATTACCACGGCCACAGCACCCCTCTCAGTAGCCACCAGGCATTCACATTGCATCCCTCTGAGGCCAGGGGGACTGAGAGTGAGTCCCAGAAAGGAAAGGGGCAGCCAAGGACACGAAGTGGCAGGCAGCAGGTGAGAGGCCATTGTGCACCCTCGTTAAGTACATGACTGGGGCAGGCTGCCTGGGTTTGAATCTTGGCTCTACCATTTACCAACTGTGTGACATTGGACAAGTTAGTTAATCTCTCTGACCCTCACTGTCTTCCTCTGCCATACAAGATGATAACAATCTCTCTTCTCAGGGGTACTGGGAGGGCTGACCCAGGGGACTGCACATAAAATCTCTTGGCATATTACCTGGCACCTTCATTCTCCTCCTCCTCATCCTCCTTATCACATTCAGAACCAGGATCCTCTGCCCACTGGAGCTTGACATCCCAGAGTGCCCCTAGCAGCAGCAAGCCCCAGGAATTGGCAGGGGAGGCATCACCCAGGAATGTACCCAGCCACCCTGACAAACTGGAATCTGGCTATGAGAGAGTGCCAAGAAATACCACTCACAGGGTTCTGTGGCTTCTCTGACCTGCCCTCTCATCCAAGCAGAGGGCAGGGGCCATCGGAGTCAAAATTCACCATGATGAGGAGGAATGCCCCCTACTGTGGGGGCCCCTTGGTGTCAGGTTGAGGCTGCCACTTTGCCTACAATGTGCTCTGGACTCACCTCCCACCCCAGGCATGAACCAAGCAAATGGTCCTCCAGCTTCTGCCTCAGAGGGTCTCAGAGGACCACTGAGAGTGGATTTCTTCCCATCATGCCTTTGTCCCATAATTTGCCAATAGCAGGCAGTGCCTGGTGATCCTTTAAACCCAAAGTAAGGATTTGGATGAATCTGGGAAGTTAAGTCCCCATGAAATATTTGTGCGTGTGCAGGCAAACACACACCCCCACATGGGCCCTCTTACGTGGAACAGCGACACCAAAGTGCTGTGGGTTCTCGGCCACCACCTTTTGCTTCAGCTCGTGCAGTCGGGCTCCCAGAGACCCTGGGAAACAAGAGGAAGGCTGACCAGGGTCCCTGCTGAGCTCCCTCCCCACCTGCTCCAGGGAGGAAACCAGATCACTTCCTGGAAACACAGGATGGCACCTACCGATCAGAACCACCAGGCGGGGCCGCTCTCCGGGCTGGTGTTGGTACCTGGCCACCTCCTCATAAGTCAGCAGCTCTGGAGACTCAGCTCCGGAGGACATCTTCCCTTCCTGGGAGCCACCCAGTCTCTCCCTACAGCCCAGCCGGAAACTCCTCCGAAGACCAGCTTGGAAGGAGGGGCAGAAGGACACCATGGCATTTGTCTCAGGATCTCCCAGAAGAGACTTTTTCCACCTGGCCAGACCTGGAGATGGGACTGAGTCCCACTGACTTCTCCCAACCTCCTCCTGCTACTGGAAGAGGTTGTTCGGGAAACACAATGGTAAGATGAAAGGGTGACCCCTGCATTCATAAACTAGGGCTCAAGGTCACTGTTTTACTTGGCACGTGACTGACTTTGGACAAGTCCCTTCATCTCTCTGAGCCTCAATTTCCTTATCTGTGAAATTAGGATTTGAATCTACAAATACCATGTGTGGTCCTAGATCAGATCCTAGACCAAGGGAAAATGCCATAAAGGACATGATGGGGACAATTGATAACATTTAAATAACAGCATATAATAGATTTGGATGCATTTTAAATTCTCAGAATTTGATCACTGCCCTGAGGAAGTCCTTGGCCTTGGGAAATACATGCTGAGAGATTTAGCGGGAAAGGGACATGATGTCTACAACTAAGTCTCATATGACTCAGGAAAAAAAATGCAGAGATGTGGGAAAGGAAACTGAGCAAACATGGCAAAGGAGCAACAACTGGTGAATCTGGCTGTGGAGTATATGGGAGTTCTTTATATAATTCTTACACCTTTTCAGTAAGTTTGAAATTACTTCAAAATAAAAGCTAAGGGGCTGCGTGCAGTGGCTCATGCCTGTATCCCAGCACTTTGGGAGGCCAAGGCAGGCCTGGGATCACTTGATCCCAGGAGTTCACAACCAGCTGGGCAACATGGTGAAACCCTGTCTCTACAAAAAATACAAAAATTAGCCAGGTGTAGTGGCATGCACCTGTAGTCCCAGCTATTAGGGAGGCTGAGATGGAAGGATCGCTTGAGCCTGGGAGGCTGAGGCTGTAGTGATTTGTGATCACACCACTGCACTCCAGTGTGGGTAACAAAGCAAGACCATTTCTCAAAAAATAATTTTAAAAAAAGTTCAAAAACTTTTTGGAAAGGAGGATTGCTTGAAGCTAGGAGCTTGAAACCAGCTTGGGTAACATAGCGAGATCCCACCTCTACAAAAAAAAATTTTTTTTGATCAGCTGGGCATGGTGTCAGGTGCCTGCAGGCCCAGCTACTCAGGAGGCTGAGGTGGGAGGATTGTTTGAGTCTAGGATGTTGAGGCTGCTGCAAGCTGCAATGTCACTACTGTACTCTAGCATGAGTGACAGAGCAAGGCCCTGTCTCTAAAAAATAACCAAAAAACAAAAAAAAAATTTTTGCCTATCTCTAAGACCTCTGAAAAAACTGACGAAAGTAAAAGAAGTGAAAAGGGGCTCTGGAGAGCCATAAACACCCCTCACTGTGTGGTGGTGGTGTTAACACTGAATAAACTCCAACTGCGATGATGGTGATAATAGAACTGGTATTAATGTAGGGGTGTGTGCCCCATGGCTGGGTTAAAACCTGGGTGGGGACTCAATGCCTGGGCAGGCTCAGCTCCCGCTCAGGCTGAGAGAACTGAGGAGAGACGGGGGTCCCACAGGCTCTGCTGCTCCTGGGGCTCACATCACCCTGCTGTGACCTCTCCCTGCCTCTGCAGCCTGGGGTGGGGCAGGTTGTGCATGTGGGTGTCAGGGGGAGCTACTTACCCACATAGTGCCCTTTGAGGTAGCCCTCACAGTCACAGGTCTCTGGGAAGCAAAAGAGGGAAGGAAGCCAGTGAGTCCCGCCAGACACATCTGGCCCGGGGATCCAGCCCCTGGATGGCCGGGCAGGAAGAGCCCCCTGGGATGGTGTCTCATGGGGAGCTCAGGGGAAATCCCATGTCCTGGATACCCCCAGAAAGCAAAGTCTTCTGTTTTGCTCAGTTCTCCATGCTTAGGCCCCTAACAGCCTTTCCAGGCCCTAAGGGGGATTCTAGGCCAGCAGGCCTCCCCAGTCCCTGAGTGTGAGCAGTGTGAATAAGGAGGGATTCACTCCTGCCTGCCCTGCCCTCCCACCCCTTGTCTCCTACCCAGCCCCATCACAGCACAGCTGAGTCCTGGAAAGGCTGGGCCCCGCATGTCAGGAGGGCAGGGAGGGGCCCCAAGGCCTTGAACCCTGTCCCCACCAACTCTGCCTGCCTCAAGAAACAGCCCAGTCTGGCTGGCAGAGCAGGAAGAGGTGTGCAGACAGCGGGAGGGGCACAGCTGCCCACATGGGGAAAGAATGCGAGTCCCTCAGGCCCCAAACGTTCCATGGAAAAGGGGCCGCGCCTGTGGACAGTGGACAGATACTGGGCCTACCTTTGTCACAAGGCTGATCATCTGCAGTTTGCACAAAAGACAGATGGAACAGCGTTAGTGGAGGGAAGCGGGGACCCTGCGGCTGAGGGCAGCCACGGCCCGGGTGCCTGAGGAGCCCGCCATCTGGCCTCTCTCCCTTTCCTCCAGTGAACCTGTGATCTGAGCTGTGGTACATTATTAAACCCCAAGACCTGCTCTAATTAGTCTTCTTGTGTGTGTCTCATTAGCAGCCCAGAGAAAGCCAGCTCGTCAGTGGCGCAGCAGCCTCAAGGCCACTGCACTCAGTGGCCCTTCTAACCTGACAGCAAGTCTGGAAAAGTGGCCGTTGTCAGGGGCCCAGGGAGCAGCTTACTCTAGGATCCTGCAGTGAGAATAGGACCCACTCTCTCTTTTCTGGGGCTGGAGTCTGGCCCTGGAAAATGCAGATGCCTGAGGGTGGAGCAGGGTGGAGCAGAGCTGCAGGCCATCTGTGTTCTGGTCACCTGGCACCTGCTCAGGCCACTCATTCGGTTACAAGTCTGCCCTCTAGTACCGGAGAGATCATGCCCTGGAAAAGCTTCCTCTCTACATGGGGTCCTACCCTGGGGCTCTGATCACAGGCCTTCAGAAAATGTGACCCCACCTCTGCTCACTTAACCTTGTGACCCTACATATTCCCAGCTTAGAAAAAATACCTGACTCTACTGACTTCATAGCGTTCCAAGAAGTAGGTGGACGTGTTTTCTAAAGTGTAAAGGGCTACACGGTGTAGAGTTGCCAGATAAAGTGCAGGACACCCACTTAAACTTGAATTTCAAATAAACAACAAGTAACTTCTCAGTGTAAGTATGTCCCAAATATTGCACAGGACATACTTATACTATAATAAAACTAAATAAAACATACTTATGCTATAAACCAATCTGTCATCTATCTGAAATTCAAGCTTCAACTGGGCATCCTTTATTTGTATTTGCCCAGTCTGGCAGTCTGGCAGCCCTACCAGAGGCACCGGGTCACACACGGCCTTCTCCATTCCCTTCCAACGCCACTGCTTCTTCCATTTTCAGGGTCAGAGAGCCCTTGGGAATCTAACGAAAGCTGTAGATCCTCACACGCACATGCATACGCGCGTGAACACACACACACACACGTCTGCACATCCTTTTGGGAAAGTTGTTAACATATCCCCCAGCATCATCTATGGATTCCAAATATACAAGCTCCTCTCCAGGGACTCCAGCCACCTCCTACTTCCCACCCCCTCCTTCCTCTGGAGTCCATGAGCTCAGACAAGACCCCTGATGCCCCCTCCAGCCCACTGCCTGCTTCTTCCCAGCCTGAATCCTCCCTCATCCTAACCCCGGGCCCTCCCCGGAGTGCCATCCCTGACAAGCTACTCACAGGGCGGCTTCTTGAGGCTCTGGGGACTCGGCAGGGTGCCCGCGGCTCTCCGGTAGCTTAGTCGTCTGCAGGGGCACAAGGGGATGGGCGGGCCCGTGAGCTGGGCCAGAGAATCATTTGAAAGGAACTTTCTGGAAAACTTGGGAAACCAAGGCCTGGATCCCACAGGTGGGCACACACTGGACACTCTGAGGGCCTCCTGCTTCGCACTAAGTTCCAACAAAGGGAACACTTTCACAGGGCTCACTGGTTCGCCAGGAGGAAGAAACTGAGCCTCTAAGTCCAGAAATGGCTCATCCAGCTCAAGATGGCCACACAGGGGTCCAGCCCGGTGTACGGTCCTCAGCTGGTCATTACTCTCCTATGGCCCATTTCCAAGGAGAGGCGGCCCCTTCTCTACTCTCCAGCCTCCCCATCTCTGAGGGAGCTGGGAAACAGCAGAATGACTCCCAGGAGAGGCCGAGGACAGAAGTGACTCTAATTTAACACCCTCCCCTCAGTGGAAGGCTCAGCCCGGGCAGACTGTCCAGTGTGGCTGTCAGTGGAGAGGTGAGGCTCTCAGAGGTGTCTAGATTTCCACATTGAAATGCAGCCGAAGGGTTGGGTGTGGTGGCTCACACCTGTAATCCCAGCACTTTGGGAGGCCGAGGTGGCAGGATCACTTGAGGTCAGGAGTTCAAGACCAGCCTGGCCAACATGGTGAAAAAATACAAAAAGTAGCTGGGCATAATGGTGCACGTCTGTAATCCCAGCTCCTCGGGAGGCTGAGGCAGGAGAATCACTTGAACCTGGGAGGTGGAGTTTGCAGTGACCTGAGATCACACCACTGCACTCCAGCCGAGGCGACAGAGTGAAACTATGTCTCAACAACAACAACAAAAAAATGCAGCTGAAGGGCCCTCCCCACATCCTCTGGTAAGATGTTGCCAAGACCTGTGAACCCTAAAATGGAGATGGGTCTGGGGTTCCCGAGGGGACAGAGCTTCGTTCTCAGACTTCGGCACCTCAGAATCAGCTGGAACATTTGTTAGAATGTGGAGTTTCTGGGTGGGACCCATGGATTTGCATTTCTAACAAGTTCCCAGGTGATGCTGAAGGCCCCGGCCAGGGGGCCACACCTTGAGGGCCACTGAAATGGGTGAACCCTGAGGTTCTGTCCTTACCACAGTCCACACACGAAAAGATGTGAGGGCTACAACCCACAGAGGAAGTCACAACTGCCACCCTCTGACCCAAGACTGAAATTCTTGGAAGTCTAAAGAAATAATTTGAAATATGAGGAACAGTCTATGTGCAAGGTAAGTATACTGAAGCCTTTTAACAGTGAAGAATTGGGAACAACCTAATAAAAGTGCAGCCATAGGAAAGCAGTGAAATCACTTAGCTAGTTCCTCCGAGAAGCCTTCCCTGCATTCCTGGATGAGGACGCAGCCTCCTAATATGAACTCACAGAGCACCACGTCCTCCTCCCTTGCACCCATTACGTTTATATAAACTGTTTGTTTGAGGAGTGTCTGACTTTTCCACTGAACTATAAGCTCCTCCAGGGCAGAAACCCCAGGTTCACAGCAGCCTGCAAGATGCTCAGCACAAGGCCAGCTCAATTCATCCTAAGTACCTGCCGCCTAGGAATGAATGGCACAGTTCCTGATGAGTTAGTATATAGCCACTAAAATCACACCACAAAAACGATGCTATAATATGGAAAATACTCATGCCAAAAATGTTAAAAAGGAAAAAAAAAAAGGCAAGACCCCAAATTCTGTATGCAACACTCACATAAAAAGCACAGTAAGGAAATAAACTGCTGTTTAGATAGGGGTGAGGCGTGGGGAATTTTCTTTCATAGTCCTCCTCTTCTGTATTTTTTTTTTTTTTTTTTTTGAGTCAGGGTCTCACCCTGTTACTCAGGCTGCAGTGCAGTGGTGTGGTAACAGCTCACTGCAGACTTGACCTTCTTGGGCTCAAGCGATCCTCCTACCCCAGCCTCCCAAGGAGCTGGGACTACAGGTGTGTGCCACCATGCCCAGTTAAGTTTTTATTTTTTGTAGAGATAAGGTCTTACCATGTTGCCTAGACTGGTCTCGAACTGCTGGGCCCAAGGGAACCTTCTGCCTCGGCTTCCCAAAGTGCTGAGATTACAGTTGTGAGCCACCACCATGCCCAGCCTCTCTTCTGTATTTTTATATTTTATTTTTCAGCATTCTCTAAGCATGCATTATAAAATATACATTAACTTAGGCTGGGCCCAGTGGTTCATGCCTGTAATTCCAGCACTTTGGCAGGTTAAGGCAGGTGGATCACTTGAGGCCAGGAGTTTGAGACCAGCCTGGCCAACATGGCGAAACCCTGTCTCTATTAAAAATACAAAATTAGCCAGGCATAGTGGAGCACGCCTGTAATCTCAGCTACTCAGGAGACTGAGGCAGGAGAATCGCTTGAACCCGGCAGGTGGAGGTTGCAGTGAGCTAAGATTCACCACTGCACTCCAGCCTGAGTGACAGAGTGAGACTCTGTCTCAAAAAAAAAAATGTGTGTGAAATGTGTGTGTGTGTATATATATATACATATATATATATATACATGTGTATATATGTGTATTATATACACATATATGTGTATGTAATATATTTGTGTATATACATGTATTTTGTGTGTGTGTATATACACACACACACACACACACACACACACACACACACACTAGATTCCTTTAAATCTCAAATAGCCATCACCACTAGTTACGGGAAAAGACCAAACACAAGTGCAGCTGGTACTTACCTTGGGGAAACAACGCTCAGCAGGCCCCTCTGGCTGTGAGGACACAGAGACTTGGGGGCCTGTCATGTACCAGCACCTCTGCCACTCTGGAACCAGCCCTTCACAACACACCCCAAACCCACCTCTCCTGGAACCGCTTGGAGGGGATGAGGCCGGCTCGAAGGTTGGTGTCCCCGACTCGCTTGGCCTGCCACCACGTGGGGTCGTCCTGGCTCACCACTTCCAGGACCTGCCTGCGCTGGAAGGGCAGGCCCGCCTCCTGACAAGGGATGGCCCGGTCCTCGCGAGGGTTGTAGTGGAAGAGGGCGCGCATGAACACCTGCACAAGGAGGGCTCTGATGAGGCGGCCCTTCCCCACGTGAGCACAGACAGGTCATTGCCACATCAAAGGCCACATGACAACGACCACCCACACTTAGGAGGGCCAAGCGGCCTTTCGAATAGAAAGCCACTTGGAAACACTGCACATACATTCTTAACTGTTCTTCAACCATTTGGGATACTATAGTCAGGAATTCCATCAAGAATCAGAAAATTAATAGGCCCCATGACTGAATATCTCTTTCTCACCTAAATATTTCCTTATTTACTTGACCAGCTGTCCTCATAACAGCCTCTTAGCATACACACAGCAACAACTAATCCTGGGAACAAAAAGTAAAGGCAAGCACAATTTCTAACTCAAGTGTTATTTTTGACACACCAACTGAGCTGACGGAAGGCAGCAGCCATCTGTTATAGAAGTAATCTAGATGTTTGGGTAAGAACACAAATATCAACAAAACTACTGTTACTGACTCCTCACCATCACTTTTCAGTGGGTAATTGACACCCACAACTCTTACAGCTCAATCCTGCCTCATCGGCCATAGACTCGGCCAAGCCCCAACTCCCCCCTCTACTCTAGAGTCACCCTCTCTGGAGAGGATGGTGTGAGTACACAGCATTTTTCACACTTCCTTGTTCTCTTCTATAATTTGGTGGCATGGGTTAATTTTATTTATTTCTATTTTCAGACCATTAGGGCCCAATCACTTCAGTGGCAAACAGAAAAAAAAAAAAAAGCAATCAGGGGTCTTCCTCAGATACAAACTATATTCCTTTATATGCCAACCAGAAAAGATTCCATTGGACAACAGTAAGAACTTTCTGGCATACGTTGTGGGGACAGATACCCTTAACCAGCCACAGATGTTACCAGGGTCCTAAGCACTCAGAAGAGTGTAATCTTAAGTGGCCAGCCCAAAGCAAGCATCTGGATCAAGAAGAAATACTCAAGAAGGATGGGCTGGGGGACAGGCTACTCATTTTGTCCTTTAGGAAAACCAAATTCTCTTCCTCAAAGAGGGTTCCTCAAGTCAGAACCCTCAAAGTTGCATATGGGGACCACATTCGCTTGCCCTAAAAAGAATCACTTTCCATCAGGTAACAGGAAATATTATGCCCTGGGATTTAACCAAAGAGCACAAATAAGAAACAGCTATATAAAGATTATTTCTTCACTTGCTGCAAAAAACTGTCATTGAAGACACAGTCCATTACAAATCCACATTCTTCGAAGTATCGACTGACATACCCTCTGTGCCAGATGCTGTAACGTCTCTTCTTTCATGCATTAAGTACTGACAGGCAGGTATGGGAATCAATCTTGAAAACTGGCATGCTTCCTTCCATTCTCTGCTCAACAGTATGTAATTCATTATGCTATCCTTTTTGCCTTGGCTGCCAGGAAACTCAGATCCAAATGTACCGTGAAATCAAAGTGATGCCCTCCTATCTCATCAACCACCATCTCACAGTTCAGGTCTTAATAACGTCTCACCTGGGCTTTTACAAGAGCCTTCTACCAGGCCTCCCTGCCTCCAACCTCTACCTCTACCCACTCCACCCTCTCCACCTGGCTGCCTCAGGGAGCTTTCTAAAACACAAATATAACTGTACCACTCCCATCCTTAAAAAACACACACACACACACACACACACACACACACACACACCAAAAAAAAACAAAAACACCTTTAAGAGCTTATTAGAACCTATGGGACTATCTCTTGGGCTGTGGGATGCCTTCCCATATGCCCCAGGGCTGGACCACTCAGTGCAGCCTGGGCTGACTTCCAGCTGCCAGCACCTGCATCTCTTTGCCTAAGGACTTACTTTCTCTGGCCACTGGAGCCTGCTCTTCTCTAATCCAGCAGGCAGAAGTTGCTAGGAATTAATCCCCCAGGTGCAGCCTGGCAGGAGTTGGTGTATAGATCGCCCAGCTCCCAGGGCCCCTGGGTGGGATGATAGAGGCATGTGTTCCACAGGGGAGGAAGTAGTTCCCCAAGTTCCCAGCAGGACTAAGCTCCAGCTGCCCATAGTGGTAACCTGCTTGATAACACACCCTTAGTCAGATCAGCTGTCTTCCCTTTCCCAGTCCTGTACTGGTGTTTCCTGGGGTCACTCCCCAAATAAACCATTTGCATTAAAATCCTTGTCTCAGGGGCAGCTTCTAAGAGGCCCCAAACTGAGCAAGGATTATGCCAAAACCCTTAACAAGGCATTGAGGCCATTCAGAACATAAGCTTAACCCACCTCCCCAGCAAAACCCACCACCATCCTCCCTGCAAAGCCCCACCACATTGCCCTTAACGTGCTCCTTTCCAGAATGCCAGGGAGCCTCTGTATGGGCAGACCCTGCCAAGGTCCTACTCTTCTTTACCGTCTTCAGGTCTCAGTTCCAACACCCCCACTCTGACACCCTCAAAGGTGACTGTAACTCTTTGTACAGAATCTTGACAAAGCACTTATTACATAGCAAGGAAAGATTTGATGCCCTTTTGCACCAGGAACCCTTGAAGCTACCAAGAGTCCCTGTCTCCAGCATCTGGCAGAGTGCCTGGCACAGAGGAGGTGACCAAATAAGGCAGGCTTAGCAACCATTAAACAAATGGCAGTTACTTAATTGGTTCAGAATTCAGCACACTTGGTACCTTCTCCTCCTCTTCATGGCCCTGAGTTTCTATTTCAATTAAAATAACCTCGTCTTTTATTATTAGTAAGCCACGTCAAATCCCGTTTAGAAAGAGGCAGGGTACAAACAAATGAATCACTTTGTGACGGAATTAAAGTCCTTCAATGGGCACAGATTACTAGGACCAGATATATGATCTGTTCCCGAATGACTGTTTCAAGAGGCTGGACTGGATCCAGCCCCCAGCCAGCGAGCTGCATCTCTCAAGCTGAGAGAGGGCACCGCGAGGCCCACCTCCCCATACCTTGCTCTCCTTTAAGCGATCTTCCTCCTGGGTGGCTGGGATGATTTTTAGGGTGATGGATCCCTGGGACTGGGCCTGAAACGAGAGAGAACAGAAGCTTCTCGCCTACCAGGTCTAACCCTCCAAGAGCTCAACTCCTACTTCTCAGGCCTAAAAACTGATGTTCAGAAAGTCAGACTTGCAGCCTCCCAAGGCCCACCCTTCTAGGATGGTGCCCTGGTTGAATGAACTAAAGCAAAACTCAGTAACCAAGTAACTGTACCTTTTTGTATTTTTTTGTATTTTTATTATTTTAAAGCCAGTTCAAATTTAGCAGTGGAGGGTTGGTAACTGTATTTTCAAAAGACAAAGGGACAGAAGACTTTCCATGAGAACCCAAGGACTACGTGTTGAATTCCAATCCTCTATCCCTGCTGACCGCTAGGGTCCCAGAGGGCTCCCTTCCTTGCTTTCCTCTTGGGTCATTTGAACAACCCATTTCAGCTTCCTTTGCCTCTTTCCTGACTGATTTGGGGCTGGCCTCTGATTAATACTTCCCTCTTTGCTTCCATCTCCCCAATCTCAGGTCATGCCCAGCTTTCCAGGAGCTCCCTTCACCCTCATCTACAGAGACCCTGCTGCCCAATGCCAGGGGCCCAACAAGGAAGAATGCTGTCAGACCAGGACAGCAGGGCCCCCAACAGACCACCTCCTGGCCTCTCCACTACCCAGACAGCCCATACCCTTGCTCTGGAGCACAAGGAAGTTGGCACCCAAAGCCACAAAAAAGCAAGCTTGGGCAAAAGGACCGAAGGGCCTGCCTGCAATCTGCATCCTCTACAGAGGGGGCTTTATTTTGTTGGGTTTTTGTTTTGTTTTTTGAGATAGAGTTTTGCTCTCATTGCCCAGACTGGAGTGCAGTGGCATGATCTCGACTGCCTGCAACCTCCGCCTCCCAGGTTCAAGCGATTCTCCTGCCTCAGCCTCCCAAGCACCTGGGATTACAAGGGCCCACAACCATGCCCAGCTAATTTTTTGTATTTTTAGTAGAGACGGGGCTTCACCTTGTTGCCCAGGCTGGTCTCGAACTCCTGACCTCAGGTGATCCACCTGCCTCAGCCTCCCAAAGTGCTGGGATTACAGGCGTGAACACTGGGCCCAGCCCAGAGAGGGCTTTAAACAGTGGGCCTCCTCTCTTCCTATCTTATCCTGTTTCTGCCCCCAAAACTATCAGAAGTTAGCAAAGAGTATCAGGTTGGGGGAGGAATTCTGAGGATAAAGGGGACCAAGCTATGATTGGGGCTTTTCACAATTTCAGTTTTGACTTCAACTCCCCAGAATGGACCATGGAGGTTTTCAGCCAAGCATTGAATACCTTGAAATCCCCTTATACTTCTGAAGGGCTTTACCCTTTTCCAGATGTTGGCATCCCAATGATAACCACACATTGGTTGAGAAAGAATCCCTATCCCAACGTTAAAGGAAAGGAAATGGAAACTCAGATGATCTGATGGCTTGTCCAAGGTTGCACAGCTGGAAGGAGGCAGAGCCAGGATTCATACCCAGGACCCAGGACCCAGGACCCAGGAGGGACCTTGTGAAAGGGAGCCAGGGGAAGGAAGGAAGGCTGTGCTGAGAAGAGGGTCTAAGAGAGGCAGATGGAAGGGAAGTTCCCCTCCTCCTGCCGCCACCCCATACCCCAAGCACACCGTTAGGGGCACACCATAAGGCCACTTTGCCTGCCACCTCCTCAGGACAACAGCAAGGCTAAGCCAGAATCTGCCTTGGCTCCGGAAAGCACCCCGCTCTGGGTGTCTGAAGACCCAGCACATCCCTAGCAGGCATGTAGCACGGACCAGAATCTGGCTGATCTCGTCGGGCCGCTTGTGCAGGACTGCGATCCCGTTCACTTCTCGGAGCTCGTCTCCAACGTGGACCAGGCCTAGGAGACACAGGGACTGACCATCAGCACAGGAGGAGAGCCTGAGCACCAATCACTCAGAGCTCCAAGCACCACAGGGGCCTGCCTGAGGAGCCCACTGCAGGGCCAACTCGAGGTTTAAAGTTGATGGGTGGGACTCGGGCAAACTAAGCCCCTGAGTGCTGGGCACCTCACTCGGCACGGAGGGCTCAAATTACCCAGTAAAATCTCCATTTTACAAGTTGGCACCTGAGACCCAGGAAGATTAAGCAGCTTGCATAAGGCCACATTGCTAAGAAATAACGAAGCCAGTATTCAAACAGTTATTCTGATATAGAAAGCCTGTGTTCTTTTTGCTATAACCTCTGCTTCTTTAAAATTATCATTAACTCTTCACCTTCCTAGGTTTACAGATATACTCCTACAATGGCGTTCTTAAGTCTTAACAAGGAAAGACAAAAGCACCAGTGAAGACATCATTAAGACTGTAAACACAACATGAGCCTCTGCCTGAATGACAAATGTCTCGGCATATTAGGGCCCTATTTGCTACTCAAAGTGGACGCTGGCCTGGCTGCATCAGCATCACCTGGAGGCAGGTTAAAAGTGCAGAATCTTCAGCCTAGCTCAGACCTGCTGAATCAGTCTGCATTTTAACAAGATGCCCAGGGAATTCGTGCACTTGTTAATATTTGCAAAGTGCTGGTCTAGGATTCTCTGCAACGGTGACCTCCCAGACTTTGGGGGTAACATCCCCCTATATCAGGAGGTTTGTCTCCCAGCTTAGTAGCTCTTCCACACACCAGTGATTCTCAACCGTTCTACCCAAATGAATCTGGGGCACAAACACTCTCTTAGTAATAGCGGCTTGACAAGACCTGGGGTGGTGGGGAAGGGTGTCATCCCTGTCCCACAGTTAGTAATCCCCTAAGCCCATGCTATATTCTTAACTGTCACAGTCCCTGGACTAAACCAACGCATGAGCTTTTTCTCAATCACCCCAAAGTACTCCATGACTATATTATATATATATATACACGTATATAAGAATATATATAAAATATATACATATATATGTATATATAATTTTTTCTTTTTTTTTTTTTAGAGACAATCTCACTGCGTCACCCATGCTAGAGTGTAGTGGTGTAATCACAGCCCACTGCAACCTGAAACTCCTGGGCTCAATCTTCCCACCTGGGCCTCCCAAACAGCTAGGACTATAGGTGTGGGCCACCACACATGGCCTATATTTTCTTTTTCTCTTTTTTTTTGAGACGGAGTTTTGCTCTTGTTGCCCAGGCTGGAGTGCAATGGTGTGATCTCAGCTCACCACAACTTCCACCTCCCAGGTTCAAGTGATTCTCCTGCCTCAGCCTTCCCAAGTAGCTGTGATTACAGGCATGCGCCACCAATCCTGGCTAATTTTGTATTTTTAGTAGAGACGGGGGTTTCTCCATGTTGGTCAGGCTGGTCTCGAACTCCCAACCTCAGGTGATCTGCCCACCTTGGCCTCCCAAAATGCTGGGATTATAGGTGTGAGCCACAGCGCCCGGTTTTTTTGTTTGTTTGTTTTGAGACAGAGTCTCACTCTGTTGCCCAGGCTGGAGTGCAGTGGCATGATCTCAGCTCACTGCAACCTCCACCTCCCAGGTTTGTGTGTTTAGTAGAGATGGGGTTTCGCCATGTTGGCTAGGCTGGTCTCTAACTCCTGACCTCAAGTGATCCACACACCTTAGCCTCCTAAAGTGCTGGGATTACAGGTGTAAGCCACCACGCCCAGATGGCCTATATTTTCTATTAAAATTTCTACTGACTTGGGAAGGAGATGAGAATTCCAGCCACAACCCCAGAAAGCAAAGCACATCCCAAACAGGTGGTCTGATAGGAGAGAAGTAAGGGGACCTATGAGCAAAGGTGGAGGGCTCTGGAACAATGGCCATGATCGGGGGTGGGCCAGCTTTGCACGCCGCCACTCACCGCTCCTGTCTGCTGCGCCTCCTCGCATGATCCTGGCCACCACAACAGCCCCTGAGTGCTCGTCCCGCCGGATAGTGGCACCCTGAACCCGAGACAGAAGAGACAGGTTCGTTAAGCAGCAGCTTCAAATCTCAGACCCCTACTCTCTGGACCCAACACAGCCTCCCCAGTCCCTCCCTCTGACAGTCCTGAGGGCAGATCAGTGGGGACCTTCTCAGTGCTGAAGACAAAACAAAACCAACATCCCCCATTAGTACAGCCCCGCACTTTACAGTTTACAAGGCACAATAACGCTGCAACATTTTAGATGAGGGACTGGGGCTTAGAGAAGTTAAATATCCTCAAGGTCACCCAGCTGGTAAAGGGGAAAGCTTTTTGTGATGCCAAATCCAGTACGTTCTTCATCACATCTCTGTCATATCACAGTTCCTACCACTTGTAAAGACATTTAATAATGAGGATGATACGTGCCAGCTAATTCTCACCCTGCCTCTACCCAATCACAGGGTTACCGGGCCTTCTGCTGCTGCTGAGGGAAACCAATTATGCACCCCAGCCAGAGCTTCGGGACCAGGACTTGGCCCATGAAGCACAGCAGAGATGACACTTAGGATGAGAAAGGCACTAACGAGCCCTCGATTTCCTGCACCACAGAGGCTGGACTGCAGCAGGATAGCAGAAAGCTTAAGAGCTAAGCTCTAGGGCTGGACAGCCCTGGGTGTGAACACAGTTCTGCCATTTACAAAAAGCATGTGGCCTTAGCAAGGAAATCTCTTATCCTCTTCAAGCCCGTTTCCTGTGAGATGTGGGATAGCATTTAACTCACAGTGTTGTTGCAAGGATTCCACGCAAGGCACTTAGTACACAGTAAGCACTCAACATATGTTAACCACTTATTAGTGGCTGTAACTGCAAACACATTTGCACACTTATTGTTAACATCATCTGTGCCATCTATTTGAAGTACATAAAATAATTATTGCTAGAAAGAGAGGCCATCAACTAAGAACCCCAGGACTTCTAGCCCCCCGAGACCTGAGAACTTTCCAGCATCGCTATCCATCATTTATTCAGCTCTGAACTGCCAGCACCCAATACACAGCCTGGATAGGAGGGCTCACAATGTGTTTGCTAAATCAATGGATGGCTGCTCCATTTTACAGGTGAGGAAACAGAGGGAGAGGAGAGATCCTCATCTGCTTGCAGAAGAGGCTCATCCGAGGTCATTTGGGGAAAGCTGGAAATAGAGAATGCCAGCTGTGGGATCTTCTGGAGCCAATCTCAATTCTCTGGGCTTCCACCACTTCTGTGCATCTCATAAACAACACTGTCCCTTTGCTCAGTAAATCAATGCTGAACCAGGACCAAAGTGATAGCAATCTGTCTACTGGGGAGAGGAACGCCCCGTGCTTCCTCAATATTCAGAGCAGGCATTGTCACACGTTTTCTGTAAGAGGCCACACGTAAATATTTGAGGCCAGCTACACAGTCTCTGTCACAATGACTCAACTCTGCCATCGCACTATAAAGGCAGTCACAGCCTATCTGTAAGTGAATGGGCCTGGTTGTGCTCCAAAAAAGCTTTATTTTAAAAAATAGCTGTGGGCGGGGTCTGGCCCTTGGGCTATAGTTTGTCCATTTCTGGCTTAAAGGATGATCAGGGTCACCCTATACAATTGTGCAGGTTATTTACTGCACAAAGGGGGTTGGCCACAGTTGGCCAACTCTGTGTGCCCTGCACACAGAGGCGCCACAGGGACAAGCAGCAGCCCCGGCAAAGCTGCTGTCACTCACTCTGAAGACTTTGGGGAGGGTCTTGTCCCGGTGTTCTGGGTGGGGGTGAGAGGCAGGGGAAGAGTGGGTTAGAGAGAAGCAGGCAGCAGCACCTACCAAGGGTTCCTTGTTCTTCACCAAGCGGACGATCTTCACAGATTCCTCATCAAAATCCTCATCGATATTGTCAGGCAGAGGCGGGAGAACGGGGTCAAAATTCTTCTGGGCAACCGTGTCATGTACCATGAGCACAGCCTGCCGGGGAAGCAAGAGAAAAGGAGGGCTGGCCCGCCGCTCACAGGGTCAGCAGGCCGTGGCTGGGTGGTGGTCTGGAGCGTTGCAGATGCCATGCCAGAGAGACAACTGCCCAGACACTAGTGCTGAGGATCGCTCCCTCAGAAGTCTCCACTCCTCAGCCTCACGAGGAGAGCTCCCTCCACCCCCATCCCAGGAGACACAGAGGCATGGGTGGGCAGGGGCTCTGCACGACTACCCTCAGGTGCGGGGTGGAAAGCAGCTGGAGCAGCTCCCTCTCATCACTGTGCACGGAGGCGGCCTGCAACTCCTCCATCACCTGCAGAGAATGAGACAGGCGCCACCGATGGCTAGAGGTGCCCCTGCCCCACATCCGCTGGGTCCTTCCTCTTTGGGCCACAGACCCAAGGGCCCACCCAGCTGCAGCCCCCAGGGGCTGAGGGGCAGACCCTCAGCCACCCCAGGACGATGATCCCGGGAACATCACACCAGGGGTCAGGAGCAGCTCGACGGGGCCATCCTCCAAGGAGCCACCATTTTAAGCCCTATGTGCTTTCTGCTTTATGTGGATCTTCTCGCTGAACCCTGCAACCAACTCGATGCAGAGGGTCTTGTTACTTTGCCATTTTACAGATGAGAATCCTGAGACTCAAAGAGATTAAACATCTTCCCTGAAGTCACAGAGCTCATATACAGCACAGCTAGGATTTGAACCTGGGCTTACCTGGCTCTCAGATGCTATTTTATGAATGAGGAAATGGGAGCTCAGAGAGGTTGAGTGGCCTACTTAACATCACAGAGCCAGTGGGACAGGCAGCGCTGAGCCTGGGAACCCGGCAACCTAATGTGCCCCTAATCACATTCCACAGTGGAGAAGGGCCCAGGGCTCTGCACCCACAGGCTGCACTCATCCCTCCCCAGGCCATCTCCTGGGGTTAGGAGAGTGTATTCAGGAGTTGATCTTAGTAATCAACCATAATGGCTTTTCCCCAACCATGCAACACAGACGACTAGGTCCACAAGAAATTAAGAAGCATTCCTTTAAAAAATGAGAAGCCTGAGCCAGTATGCAGGGACACACTCTAGGTCCCTTGACTTCAGGAAAGCACAGATACAATGTCTAATTGACCTATTCAAATCACCGGTCTTCAGAGCAGTTTGGGAACTGCTCAGCCAATCCAATGCTCTCATTTACAGCAGAGGAAACAGACTTGCTTAAGAACACACAGATAGTGGGCAGCCCCATGTCAGTGTCTCCCAACCCAGTCCAAGGCTCACCGGTTTCTCCCTGCCTTTCGGGGAACCCAGACAGAGGAAGAGAAAGAGGAGGACAAGGGAAGAAAACACCTCTTCACCTTTGCGCTCCTGATTCCTGGTGTCCCCAGACTAAGCAAACGAGGCAAGATGAAGGAACTCTACAGGGTAGGGAGTGGGGCAGACACTCGAAGGAGAAACCTGGGGCTTACGTCCTCAGCAAGGGCCACAGCGCTGTGCAGAACTGGGGTTGGACTTTGCCTTTCATAATAGCGAAGCTTCTCATGAATCTGCAAAGACAGAGTATTTCAGATGCACCCTGGACACCACACATCCCACCCATGGCTGTGGGGACAACTGGGGCAGCAGACTGGGCCACTGATGGGGCACCGTAAGAGAAAGTCCTGTGCAGTGGGCAAGTGAAGGCCTTCCTGGGGCAGGGAGATGACTAGGATGACCTCAGATGGCCACAGACAGCTAGAAAGACCTCTAGACACCCTTCCAGGCAGGATGACGTGGGACTCCACCTTCATTAAGTAACTGAGGCTTTTTTCACTGAAAACATCCCTCAGGAAGCCCATCTCCTCCTTGTGGTTGGAGTCAGGTCTGAGCTGGGAGGTCAGCAGGGCCAGGGTTTCATGCAAACCTGGGGAGAGGTGAGCAAAACAAAGGATAGCAAACGCAGTAGGTGCTCCCTGCCCCCAAGGAGCCCAAGTGGGGTCTCAAACAGCACTTCCGTCCTGCCCTAAGGACATTCTCTCCCCAGGCTCCCACTGCCAGGGCCTGGAGGCTGCCAGGCAGGCTCTTGTCTTCAGTCCGGGGGAGGTACTTACCAGAGTCCTCCGATAGCACTGGCATGCTGGTCTTGTCACGTCCTGACCTCTCCCTGCAGATTCTGGGAGAAGGGGGTGGGGGTGGGTATTGAAGCTCCATCAAGCATATTTATTCAACAAACTGACTACACATCTACTGTGTTCTCTGAGACCAAGCTGTGGACAGAGAAGATGGGAACAAATAACTCTGCTCACTTTTTTCAGAGAGGAAGGAAATAAAGCTAAGATGTGCTGAGTGTCCTCAATGTGCCAAGCATTGTGTGGGGTGATTTCTATGATAAATTTTTTGTCTGCACAAAGTCCTGAGAAAAGACTGCGAATGTTCCCATTTTATTGATGAAGAAACAGCGGCGTGGAAGGGTTCAGAAAGTTGTGGGTCAAAATCCACATTCAAGCGGGCTCTTCCAGGCTGGCCTTGGAGGTGCCAAGTGACCCTGCCTGACAGTGTCTGCTGTCCTCCGCAGCGCGCCCCCTCCACTATAACCTTGTAAGAGCCCTGGCTCAAGCCCCCGCTGGGATCCACCTTCCACAACTACCTGGCTGGGTCTACAAGCCCCCTCTCCCCGACCCCCCAAGACCCAACCCAAAGGGAGTCTCCAGACTGGAGTGCAGAGAGGAGGGGGAGAAATGGGAGTCGGGCTTCCACTATGCGGGGGGGAATCCTATCTCAGGAGGCCCCCCAAGGTGCTCTGCAGCACGTGGACCTCAAAAAGTCCTCCTTAGGAAGAGAAGGAGAGTCATGATTGATTCATTCCGCAAACATGGAGCCAGCCCGCGGCGCCGAGCCCAGGTGCCACTAAGAGGCATAAGAACGGCCCCGGGCCCTCCAGCCTCCGCCCCGCCCCGCCCCGCCGGACTCACCCTTGGGCTGCTCCCCCCAGGAGGCTGAGCACCGACTCCCGCTCGCTCTCCGAAGGAACCTGTGGGACGAACAAGGAGCGCGCTGGGCGCAGGAGGGCGACCCCAGGGGACCTCGGAGGGCGGTCCCGGAGGACGTGGAGCGGCAGGGAGCTGGGGGCGCGCGGCAGGGCGGGCGCGGGAAGAGGGAGGCGGGGGCCGAGGGGCGGGGCTGAGACCCCCGCGGTGGGCTCGGTGGGCCGCGAGGCTGCTGGGGAGCACGAGAGGAGGGTCTCGGCCCAGTCTCCCGCCCCTCCCGCCGCGGCGCCCAGCTCCCTCGTCCGTTCCCCGCGCCGCCTCCTACCTCGTCGCGCCGGGATGTGTGCTCCGCGAACGGGAGTCGCGCGGGTGCCCCGAGCCTGGGCCGCCGCTGGCTCCGCCTTCCTGGGCCCCTCCCTGCGGCTGCCGCGCAGGGCGAGGGTGGCGGAGCCGGAGGAGGCGCGGCGTGGGGAGGAGGCGGGGGAGGAGCGGAGGCCGCCCTCCGCGTCTGGCACCGCCGCCCCCCCGGGCCGGGCTCCGCTAGCCGGCGTCGTAACCCCTCCCGCTCTCCCGCTCCCTGAGCCCCCTGCCTGTGTCCCCCCCCGCCCTGGCACACAGCCAGCCTTCCCTTCCGGCCGCACAACCCACCCTCCGCGAGTGGAGGGGTGAACACCTGCTCAACAGAGAATTCGATTTTACAAACTATTGAGCGCCCTCCAGGTGCCAGGCGCTGTGCCAGGGGCCGGGGCTTCAAAGACGACCAAGGCAGAGATCCTGGGTTTGAAGATCTCCCGAGCTGGGGCGGGGGGCCGGTCGGATGCGAGGGCAACTCGCTGTAACAATGCAACGCACTGGGAAAGATTTATCAGTGCACGCTGCCCTGGGGGCGCGGTGCAGGGGAGGAGAAGTCAGGCTGGAGAGAAGGGAAACTCCATTCTGCACGGCTGCAGGGGGGTGAGGCTACATAGCAGAGGCGACCAGCATCCAAGGGCTTTACTGGAAAAAGAGCTCTGAAATGGCCATGACGATAACTGCCTTCCATTGTGCTATCTCTACGCCCAGGTACTTCTCAGATCACTTCCTTTCACAGTAGCTCCTGATATCAAGACCATTATTATTTTGGTTCTGCAATTGAGGACACTGAGGTTCCAGGTGGAAGAATGTGTATAGGGGAGAGCATAGGAACTGCTGGGCGAGTGAACAGGTGGTTGTGGGTATTAGAAAGTGAGGAGTGGGTGAGTGAGTGGGCCCCCTTCCCTCAATCCCAGCAGCAAAGAACAGCACAGCACATGTTAGGAGAGGTGGACCCAGAGGTTAAGTCTGGAAGTAAATCCTTCCCAGGAACCAGGGAAAATGGGTTGGCAGGCCCCACAGGCTGTAGTGCATGGGGAGGCTGTGAGAGGCAGCAAATGTCATGATGACGTTTCCCCTCATTCCTCAGAAATTATCCTCATTCCTCAAAAAATATCCACACTATTGCCGCTCAAAATGTAACTTGCCTGAGACTCACTAGGGGGTTGTGTAATGCTGGGGTGGTGCCAGATTCTGAATTTCTAACAAGCTCCCCGGTGATGTGATGCTGCTGGTCTGCAGACCACACTTTTTGAGTGGAGAGAGACTGCATGAGACACATTTTTAGCTGCAATGCTTAGTGTTGGAAAGAGAACGAGAACCATCTGATATGGGGTCAAATGATTTTGGACAAGAACACCAGGAAGTGGTGTTGGAACAAGTAGATATTTATGTGCCTGAAGGGACCCAATCCCTACCTCACACCATATTCAAAACACAATTTAAGAGAGATCATTTGCCTAAACATAAAGCAAATTGATAAAGCTACTAGAAGAAAACAGGAGGGTTTTTTTTTAAATCTTGGGGTATGCAAAGATTTCCTAGAAAGGATACAAAAAAGCCAGGCATGGTGGCATGAGCCTGTATCCCATATACTCAGGAGGCTGAGGCAGGAGAATTGCTTGAGCCCAGGAGTTCAAGCTGCAGTGAACTATGATTGGTCCACTGCACTTCAGCTTGGGTGACAAAGAGACACCATCTCTTAAAAAAGAGCATGGACCCTGAAAACAATTGATAAATGGACCTCATCAAAATTTAAAACTCCTGCTCATCAAAAAACACTATTGGCCCAGCGCAGTGGCTCATGTCTGTAATCCCAGCACTTTGGGAGGCTGAGGCGGGTGGATCACCTGAGGTCAGGAAATTGAGACCATCCTGGCTAACACAGTGAAACCCCATCTCTACTAAAAATACAAAAAATTAGCCAGGTGTGGTGGCACACGTCTGTAGTTCCAGCTACTCAGGAGGCTGAGGCAGGAGAATTGCTTGAACCCTGGAGGTTGCAGTGAGCCAAGATCAGGCCACTGCACTCCAGCCTGGGTGGCAGAGTGAGACTCCATCTCAAAAAAAAAAAAAAAAAAAAAAAGGGCACGGGGGCTCACGCCTGTAATCCCAGCACTTTGGGAGGCCCAGGCGGGCAGATCACGAGGTCAGGAGATGGAGACCTTTCTGGCTAACATGGTTAAACTCCTTCTCTACTAAAAATACAAAAAATTAGCTGGGCATGGTGGCAGATGTTGCAGGGAGTGAAGATCATACCACTGCACTCCAGCCTGGGCGACAGGGTGAGACTCCGTCTCAAAAAAAAAAAAAAAAAAAAAAAAAAAAATTAAAAAAAAAGGACCAGGGACCAGGTGCAGCGGCCCACACCTATAATCCCGTCAAGCACTTTAAGAGTTCAAGGCAGGTAAATGGCTTGAGCCCAGGAGTTCCAGACCAGCATGGGCAACACAGCAAAACCCGGCCAGTATCTACTAAAATTGCGAAAACTAACAAGGCGTGTTGGCTTGTGCCAGTAGTCCCAGCTGCTCAGGAGACTGACGCAGGAGGATCACTTGAGCCTGGGAAGTAGAGGTTATAGTGAGAGCCATGATTGTGCCACTGCACTCCAGGCTGGGCAGCAGAGTAAGACCCTGTCTCAAAAAGAAAAGAAAACAAAAGAAAGAAGGGAAGGGAAGGGAGGGGAGAGGAGGGGAGGGGAGGGGAGGCGAGGCAAGGGAAGGGAAGCAAGCCACAGACTGGGAGACTAGGAAGAAATATATCTGACAAAGAAATTGTATCTACAATAAAGAACTCCTGTAACTCAATAAAAAGACAACCCAATCAAAAAAATAGGCAAAAGATATGAATATGCACTTCATAAAAGAAGATATACAAATAACCAATAAGCATATGAGAAAGCACTCATCCAACATCATTTGTCATCAGGGAAATGCAAATTAAAACCTGTCATAGTCAGTTCTTGCAGCTATAACAAAATACCACAGTAATTTATAAGTAATACAAATTTATTGCTTACAGTTCCAGAGGCAGGAAAGTCCAAGATCAAGGGGCCAGCCAGTTCAGTGTCTGGTGAGGGCCTGTTCCTCTCTGATGATGGCATTGGATAAGTATCCTCACATGGTGGAAGAGAAAGACGGGCATAAAGGGATGAACACTGTGTCCTCATGTGGCATAAGGGGCCAAAGGGGTTAGGTTGCTCCCTTCAAGTTCTCTTATAAGGGCATTAATCCCATTCAAGTGTCCATCAGCAAGTAAATGGATAAATATTCATTCACTTGTGATATATCCATACAATGGTATATTTACTCACCAATAAAAAGAAACAAACTACAACTCGAAGAGTATCCCTACCATGCAACAACATGGATGAACGTCAAAATAGATGACTGGGCCAGGCACAGTGGCTCACACCTGTAATCCCAGCACTTTGGGAGGCCGAGTCGGGCGGATCACTTGAGGTCAGAAGTTCAAGACCAGCCTGGCCTGGCCAACATGGTGAAACCCCATTTCTAGTTTAAAAAAAAAAAAAATACACAAAAATTAACCAGATGTGGTGGTGGGCACCTTTAATTTCAGCTACTCGGGAAGCTGAGACATGAGAATCACTTGAACCCGGGAGGCAGAGGTTGCAGTGAGCCAAGATCACACCCCTGCACTCCAGCCTGGGCGACAGAACAAGACTCCATCTCAAAAATTAGATAGATAGATAGATAGATAGATAGATAGATAGATAGATAGATAATAGATAGACTGAATGCAAGAAGGCAAACACAAAAGAAGTACATACTGTATGATTACTGGTGTGTTGTGATCTTGGTGCCATGACTGAGGTCAGAGGCCTTCATTAGGTCAGAAACCCACTTTATTATTTTTAAAAATTACCAAAACTACCTCAAAAGAAAGATAAAATATTAATAGATCAATGTTACTAGAGTAGAGCTGTCAACTACTCCCTCAAAAATCACTAGGTCCTGCTAGTTCTGCAGGATAACTTCACCAAACATTTAAGGAAGAAACACTTATTTTAATTCTTCTGGAAGGTAGAAATAGAGGGAAATCTTCAAAATTCTTTTTATAATAGCCTTGATACTAAAACCTGTCAAAAAAGGCCAAAAAAAAAACCTTGCAAATGAGTCACATTTATAAATATTGGTGCAAAATCCTAAAACTGTGTTAGCTAACAAATTCACCAGAACATAAAAAGAATAACACCCCATGAGGAAGGAGAGTGTATTCTAAAAATGATTTAATGTTTAGACATTAAATTTCTTAATATTTGGAAAGCTATTACTCTCACTCCATGTAAGACAATCTATTAATAGGATAAAAAGTTAGGCAGGGCACAATGACTCACGCCCGTACTCCCAACACTTTGGGAGGCCGAGGCAGGCGGATCACTTGAGGTCAGGAGTTTGAGACCAGCCTGGCCAACATGGTGAAACCCCATCTGTACTAAAAATACAAAAATTAGCTGGGCATGGTGGCACATGCCACCACAGCTACTTGGGAGGCTGAGGCAAAAGACTGCTTGAACCCAGGAGGTGGAGGTTGCAGTGAGTAGAGATTATGCCACTGCACTCCAGTCTGGGTGACGGAGCAAGACTCTGTCTCAAAATAATAATAATAATAATAATAATAATAATAATAATAAAGTTGTTCTTATTAAAAGTAAATGGCCTAGGCCGGGTGCAGTGACTTACACGTGTAGGTGAGGCCAAAGTGGGAGGATCACCTGAGATCAGGAGTTCCAGCCTGGGCAACATCATGAGACCTCATCTCTAGAAAAAAATAATAATACACAAAACTAGCCAGGTGTGGTGGCACTCATCTGTGGTTCCAGCCACTCAGAAGGCTGAGGTGGGAGGATTGCTTGAGCCCTGAGATGGAGGCTGCAATAAGCCATGATCATGCCACTGCGCTCCAGCCTGGGCATTGGAGTGAGACCTCATCTCTAAAAAACAAAAACAAAACAAAAGAAAAAGTAAATGGTCTAAATCCTCCAATTAAAAGGCAAGGATTGTCAGACTAGATTAAAAAGCAAGACTTAATGTGCTTTCTAGAATAAACTCACTTGAAAAATAAAGACACAGATATGAATTTTAAAAAGATTTACCATGGAAACACTAATTAATAAGCTGGAATGACTACATTAATATAAGGCAAAGTGAGCCAGGCACGGTGGCTAATGCCTGTAATTTCAGCACTTTGGGAGGCCGAGGCAGGTGGATCACCAGGTCAGGAGTTCGAGACAAGCCTGACCAATGTGGTGAAACCTCACCTTTACTAAAGATACAAAAATTAGCCGGGCATGGTGGCGTGCGCCTGTACTCCCAGCTACTTGGGAGGCTGAGGCAGGAGAATCGCTTGAACCTGGGAGGCGGAGGTTGCAGTGAGCCAAGGTTGCGCCGTTGCAGTCCAGCCTGGGCGACAGAGCAAGACTCCATCTCAAAAAAGAAAAAAGAAAAGAAAAAGGAAAAATATATATATGGCAAAGTAGACCTCAAAACAAGGAATATTACCAGGGATAAAGGGGAATATTTCATAATGATAAGCAATCAGTTGATCAAGAGGACATATCTTATGTGTATGAATCCTATGAATCCCTACGTGTGTATGAATCTAATAATCCAGCCTCAAAGTGCCTACCAATATGAATCATTTAATATCACTCTGCATGTCGGCCAATATCAGCAGATGAGAAAAAGAAACCATAGATATTAGAAAAAGGTGATAGAAAGGTATACCTTGAAACCCAAAGAAATTGACTGAAAAGCTAGTAGAAATGATGACAAAAATTTAAGATGGAAGAGTATACAATTGATATTAAAAATTTATGACTTTCCGGCTGGGTGCGGTGGCTCACGCCTGTAATCCCAACACTTTGGGAGGTCAAGGTGGGCGGATCAAGAGGTCAGGAGATCGAGACCATCCTGGCCAACATAGTGAAACTCCATCTCTACTAAAAATACAAAAATTAGCTGGCTTGGTGGCACATGCCTGTAATCCCAGCTACTCAGAAGGCTGAGGCAGGAGAATAGCTTGAACCAGGGAGTCAGAGGTTGCAGTGAGCCAAGATCGCACCACTGCACTCCACCCTGGTGACAGAGCAAGACTCTGTCAAAAAAAAAAAAAAAAAAAAAGATTATGACTTTCCTATGAATAAAAATAATTATAAAGTATAATGAAAGAAAAAATCCAAACTAAAATATCAAGAGTAATATTAAATTCCAAGTTATAAACTTAATAGGAAAAATGAAAGACCTATTGATATTTGAGGGAAAAAACTTGAAAATTCTAGTGAAGGACATAAAAGACAAAATATACCTCAAATGGCTAGGGAAAGAACAGTTCAATAGTGCAATTATATTAATTCATTCTGAAATAATCTTTATACCCAATGCAATTCCAATTAAAATATAAGAACGATTTTTCAAAGGGAATTTATTAAATGCTACCACAATTCATCAGGAAAAATAAACATTGGTGAATAATAGGAAAGTTCCGGGAAAAAAAAAAGAGTTATGGGACCAGGGGAGGTGGGATGTAAAAATATGAAAACAATTTTTAAAGTTTAGTACTGAGTCTGTAGTCCCAGGACTCTGGGAGGCGAAGCAGGTAGATCACTTGAGCCCAGGAGTTCAAGACCAGCCTGGGCAACATGGCAAAACTCCATCTCTACAAAAAATGCAAAAATTAACTGGGTGTAGTGGTGCTCACCTGTAGTCCCAGATGCTCGGGAGGCTGAAGTAGAATTGCTTGAACCCAGGAGGTTGAGGCTGCAGTGAGCCATGATCACGCCACTGTACTTAAGCCTGGGTGACACAGCAAGACCCTGTCTCAAAAAAAAATTAATTAATAAAGTTTAGTACTAAAGAGGCAATCAACAGCTAGACAAATAGAACAGAACTGAAAGAACAGAAATAGTCCTCATGTATATTGTCTTTTAATATTTGAGAAAGGTGACATTTAAGTGGAAGGAGAGGAACTTTTTTCTTTTTTTTTTTAATGTGGGGACAGCTCAGGGAAGTGGCTCACACCTGTAATCACAGCACTTTGGGAGGCTGAGGCGGGAGGATCTCTTGAGCCCAGGAATTCAAGACTAGCTTGGGCAACATAGCAAGACCTCGTCTCTACTAAAAATAAAAAAAAATTTTTTTAAATGGATGCATGTGCAAGTAGACTCAGCTACTCAGGAGGCTGAGGTGGGAGGATCGGTTGAGCCCAGGAGATAGAGGCTGCAGTGAGCCGTGATCATGCCACTGCACTCCAGCCTGGGCATCAGAGCAAGACCCTGTCTCAAAATAAAATAAAGTATGGCAACAATTACAACTAGCTACTCTTTATGAAAAAAAAAAAAAAGAGAGAGAGAGAGAAAAGGCTGGGTGCAGTGATTCATGTCTGTAATCCCAGCACTTTGGGAGGCAGAGGCAGGCAGATCACCTGCCATCCTCGGCAAGATTATAAAAATAAATCTACCGAGAAAATACTTTTATGTGAGAAGTGAGGTAGGGATCCAGCTTTGCTTCGCTTTTGTTTTGAGACGGAGTCTCGCTCTGATGCCAGGCTGGAGTGTAGTGGTGCGCTCTCCCTTCACGGAAAGCTCCGCCTCCCAGTTCACGCCATTCTCTTGCCTCAGCCTCGCCAGTAGCTGGGACTACAGGCGCCCGCCACCACGCCCAGCTAATTTTTTGTATTGAGACGGGGTTCCACGGTGTTAGCCAGGATGGTCTTGATCTCCTGACCTCGTCATCTGCCTGCCTCAGCCTCCCAAAGTGCTGGGATTACAGGTGTGAGCCACCTCGCCCAGTCTAATTTTTGTATTTTGAGTAGAGAAAGGGTTTCACCAAGTTGACCAGGATGGTCTCGATCTCTTGACCTCGTGATCCGTCTGCTTCGGCCTCCCAAAGTGCTGGGATTACAGGTGTGAGCCACCACGCCCGGCCACAGTGAGGGAAACATTTCTCAGTAAATTCCAAGTCCAAATCTATAAAGAAAAAGGTGGATATGTGTGACTAAAAAAAAAGGGTAAACATTTTATAGGTAAAAATATTATTTGCAACATATGATATATGCAATATGATAAATTCCTCAATTTAAAAGAGTTTACACAAATAAATGAGAAAAGATGAAAAAATTTGAAACAAAGAAAATAGTCTAATACAAAAAAATATAGCCAATAAACACAGAAAACTGATGCTAGATCTCCCATTAAAAAAAAGGAAAAAAACCTCCAAAAGATGCACAACCTCAGTCATAATCAAAGAATTCTAAGCCAAAATAAGAGGTGATGTCCCTTGTCACCTATTAAGACAAAAATGTTTAAGTCTGTTGATATCCAGTGCTGTCAAGGATGTGGGGAATAAAAACATTTACACATCTGGAAGGAATATTATTTGGTGCGAACTTTCTGGGACATGATCTGGTAATGTTTGTTAAAATATTATTTGTACATGTCCTTTAGTCCAGAGGATATTTGGGCAAGCAGAATGGAAGAAAAGATAAGCAGAGAGAGATGTCTGAGTGAATGAGAGCTTGGAGAGGGAGTGCTGGGAGATGCTGCATCCTAGGACAGGGCAGGTGCAGCGTGGGCAGAGTTGGACCAGATGGCCGGAAGCCCACGGCAGGAGTCGCCTCATCCAGCCAGGGCTCGGTCAAGGTGCTCGTTTAGAGCAACTGCAGAGGGAACAGGGAGATGAGCTCAATGCCAGAGGAATGAATGACTTCGGGTCCGACTGGACAGGGAGAAGAGAGTTTACCAAGCATGCTCTGGAAAAAAAAGAGAATGCCAAAGATCCTTGAAGAGGTGACAGAGAGAATCTGCTTCAGGCTACAGGTGTGCATTGTCATTGCATTTGGCATTCAGCCCAGACACCATAGGAAACCAGAAATAATTCCAAGAGGAGCAATGGGCTGGTGCCCAGGCATAAAGCAAGACGGCAAGTCAGAAGGGAGTGGAGAAAGGCAGGCTCAGCTCCATTTACTTCTCAACGAGAAGGGAAATTGCTGTACTGGGGTTTTGCGGGGTTTTGTTTTGTTTTGTTTTTTGAGATTTTTGATAACTTTTCCTGCTGTTTGTGGTTTTGTTACCTATTTCTCTTATTTTATTTTATTTTATTTTATTTTATTTTTTGAGACAGAGTCTTGCTCTGTCACCCAGGCTGGAGTGCAATGGTGCGATCTCGGCTCATTGCAACCTCCGCCTTCTGGGTTCAAGCTATCTTCCAGCCTCAGTCTCCCAAGTTGCTGGGACTACAGGTATGCGCCACCATTCCCAGCCAGTCCTAGAATTCTTATGTTCTTCTTTTTTCAAATCTGCTGTCACTTTTTATTCTTTCCAGTTCCCTGCCAAAAATGTCAAGCTTGACTTTTACCTCCTTGAGCACAGTAAGAATAGTTGTGTTAAGGCTGATCCTGCCTTTTACAGTATATGGAATCCCCACGGGTCTGTTTCGTTGTCTCTGCATATTATTGCTTATTGAGTCTTCTCATAGATTTGGTTATCTTTGATTACATATTAGACGGTATTTGAAAAAACTGCTTGTAAAAATGATCAGGTTAGGCTGATGCTATTTTCCTCCAGAAAGGATTTTTCACTGATACCTTTAAGGTACCCGCGGGTAGGGATGGGGAAGGTGCTGCCAGACAAGAGCCACTTTTAATTCAAGTTCAGAACTTGAAGTTTCCGGGGGCACTTAAATGACAGAAAGTTGGGTGGAAGTCCACGGTGGCCTGGTTTGTACAGCCTTTTGGGGTCCCAGCCTAATGTGACCAAAAATATGCCAGATTCCATTCACCGCCCCCAGAGGGCCCTAGACTCCTAGTTCATCCTCTTAGCTGCTGCTTTGGAATCAGAAAATGCCCACAGGGAAAACAAGCACATATGCTGAGTTTATCTTTCTGACTTCCTGTCCACTTGCATGCAGACTTACGCCTGGGAACCCCCATGCTCTTTTTAGCTTTTTTTTTTTTTTTTTTTTTTTTAGCTTTTCACTGCTTTTGTTCTTTTTCTTCTTCTTTTTTCTTTCTTTCTTTCTTTCTTTTTTTTTTTGAGACAGTCTTGCTGTCACCCAGGCTGGTTGCAGTGACGTGCTCACGGCTGACTGCAGCCTCGGCCTCTCAGGCTCAAGTGATCCTCCCACCTCAGCCTCCCTGGTATACTTTCTTTTTTCTTAACAAACTTTATATTTTGGAATAATTTTAGATTTACAGAAAAGTTGCAAAGATAGTACAGAGAGTTCCTGAACACCCTTCCCCCTGTTTTCTCTAATGTTAACATCCTACATAATCATGATACATTTGTCAAAACTAAGACATGAACACTGGTATGTTATTATTAAGGAAATTCCGGACTTTATCAATCTTTCACTAGTTTTTCCACGAATATCCTTTCTCTGTTCTGGGATCCAGTCCAAGATAATACATTGCAGTTAGCCTTCAATATTTCTGAGAAGATTTGAAATTTACCTATCAGTAAATGTGGGAATTTACTGATTCAGCTTCCAAGGCATTACCAGTCTCCCATTACTGCCCTCCTCCATCATATTCCCTGCCATTCCCAGAAGTAATTGGTCAACATAAAAAATTTGTAAGGGGCTGGATGCGGTGGCTCACACCTGTAATCCCAGCACTTTGGGAGACTGAAGCAGGCAGATCATTTGAGGTCAGGAGTTTGAGACCAGCTTGATCAATGTGGTGAAGCCCTGTCTCTACTAAAAATACAAGAAAATGAGCTGGGCATGGTGGTGCATGCCTGTAATCCCAGCTACTCAGGAGGCTGAGGCACAAGAATCCCTTGGACCCAGGAGGTGGAGGTTGCACTGAGCCGAGATCGCACCATTGCACTCCAGCCTGGGTGACAGAGTGAGATCCTGCTGTCTCAAAAAAAAAAAAAGAAAAAAAGAAAAAAAAAGGAAAGAGAGTTTTCAGATTTGTTTGACAGAGAAAAGTTGAAAAATCGAGTTTGCAACCAGCTAGGGTAGGGAAGCTGAGGGGAGACTAGAGGATGAATGTATGACAGAAAACAAAAAGCATGGTGGTGGTCTACACTGTGCTACAGCAATAAGCAAACTGCAAGATCTCAGTGGCTAAACACAGAAAAGTCTGTCGCTTGCTCACTCCAAGTCTGCCGCACGCTTGGTGGCTGTCCAGGGCAGTTGTCTTCCAAGTGGTAGCTCAGGAATCCAAATTTTCCTGTCTTGTGGCTCATTTGTCCTTGCTGGGGACACATCTTCCCCACTCCTGATGTTTCCTTCCATAAGCAGAGAACCCCACTGGCTCAAAACTCTAGGTCTCTCTCCACACCTGTCTCTATGCCTCTCCATGCCTTTCTCCATGCCTCTGCTGATTTGATTGATGAGTGTTGAAGGAGGAACAGGCGTGTGTAACCCAGCCCTCTTATTCCTTTTCTCTGGGGAGCTGGTCCACCTGCAAAAAGTATATATTCTAAATTGCTACACCACACCTCACCCTGAGTATTACAGGCATGGCCCCCGCTCCACTGAGGGAAGAGGGATGCAGTTTTACCTAATTCTGGGGTTCAGCATTAGGTTCTGCCCACTGTCCTGTTTCCAAAACCTCGTTACTATGCCTACATCAAGCTTATCCACCCGTGGCCCATGGGCCGCATGCAGCGCAGGATGGCTTTAAATGCTGCCCAAAACAATCATTAGTGTTACTGTATTTTATGTATGGTCCAAGACAATTCTTCTTCTTCCATTGTGGCCCAGGGAAGCCAAAAGATGGAACACCTTGACCTACATAAACAATAAACATAACTTACACAAAACTGCACTTACTTGTTCCATAGACTTATTCAACATCTAAGACAGCAATTCTCAACCCAGGATATTTTTGCCTCCCAGTGGAATGTTTGACAATGCCCAGGGGCCTTTTTTTTTTTTTTTTTGAGACAAGGTCTCACTCCCATCGCCCAGACTGGGGTGCAGTGGTGGGATCTCGACTCCCTTCAGCCTTGACCTCCCAGGCTCAGGTGATTCTGTCACCTCAGCCTCCTGAGTAGCTGGGACCACAGGTGCACACTGCCATGCCTGGCTAATTTTCTGTATTTTTTGCAGAGATGGGGTTTTGTCATGTTGCCCAGTCTGGTCTCAAACTCCTGGGCTCAAGCGATCCACTCACCTTGGCCTCCCAAAGTGTTGGGATTATAAGCGTGAGCCACCTCACCCAGCCTGGAGACATTTTTGATCATCACAACTGGGGAGGGACTACTGGCATCTAGGGGGTACAGCTGGAGATGCTGCTAAACATCCTATAATTCACAGGACAGCCTCCCACAACAAAGAATTATCTAACCCAAAATGTCAATAGTACTGAGGTTGGGGAAACCTTGATATAAGAGAAGCAAGTGACCCTCCTGGAGCAGCTGAAGTGATTTAGTCCAAGTCCAAACCGAAAGGAATTGGACCAGGGCGGCCATCGAAGACCAAGAAGCTCAGTCCCCTCATCCCTGCAACTGCACCTCTTGGGCACACAGAGCCCTTCCTGAGGATGTGATGAGGCTGCCACGAGCCCAGTGATCTGTCCAGGAGCCCTTGTGCCCCGTTGCTTCTCCCAGATGCAGTGATGGTGGGGCACCTCCCCGTGCTTCTGGTGGGAAGCAGGACGAAAGTATCCTCTCTCCTCAGATTCCCAGCCCACCACGGTCTGTCTGTTGGCCCCTTCTACCCCAGAGTGTGGCCTAAGGGTAGAACTAGGTGCAAGGCTCATGCCAGCACCTCACTTTCACCCTTCTCCCCAGCCCTTGCTCCACTTCCCAGCCTAGTGAATCTGTTTCTAATGGAGTTCTTGAGCCAGCCTCCTGAGCTAGGTGTGGGGCTGGGAAGTGGAGGGGAAGGACCTTCAAATATGCAGGAAGAGGGTAGGGACCCACTCAACACCCTCTTTATATAGATAAACATTTGATAACACCTCACTTACTCTCTTAAAATGACAATCGTAAATAATATGCCTTCTCGTGCACTTACTTTTTTAAAATCACACTATAGTGCCTGAGCTATACTAGGGAGAAAAAAATAAAAGGAAAGCGATTTATAACCAAATGACACATATTTCAATCTGTCAGTGCTCAGGTCCCATGACACTAGAAAGCGTAATGAAGTGTCAGATACTTATCCTTGCATATAATAAATAAGTCTGAATTTAAGAAACGTAGAGGATCAGAAATTATTCTGTGTAAGGTCAAAAATAAATAAATAAAAGAGCAAAGATATGCTATCAAATGTTAGAATAAATATTATTTTAAGGCCAGGCATGTGGCTCGTGCCTGTAATCCCAGCACTTTGGGAGGCCAACGTGGGAGGATTGCTTGAAATCAGGAGTTTGAGACAAGCCTGGACAACATAACAAGACCCTGTCTCTACTAAATATAAAAAATTAGCCAGGCATGGTGGTGTACGCCTGTAGTGCCAGCTCCCTGGGAGGCTGAGGTGGGAGCATCACTTGAGTCTGGGAGTTTGAGGCTGCAGTGAGCTGTGATGATGCCACTGCACTCCAGTTTGGGCAACAAGAGTGAGACCCATCTCAAAATAAGTAAATAAATAAACAAATAATTTTTTTTCTTTTTTTAGACAGAGTTTCACTCTTGTTGTCCAGGCTGGAGTGCAATGGCGTGATCTCAGCTCACCGCAAGCTCCACCTTCTGGGTTCAAGCGATTCTCCTGCCTCAGCCTCCCTGAGTAGCTGGGATTATAGGCATGTGCCACCACGCCTGGCTAATTTTATACTTTTATTAGAGACTGGGTTTCTCCACGTTGGTCAGGCTGGTCTCAAACTCCCGACTTCAGGTGATCCGTCCACATCGGCCTCCCAAAGTGCTGGGATGACAGGCGTGAGCCACCATGCTGGGCCATAATTTTTTTTTTTTAATTTATTTTTTTGAGACGGAGTCTTGCTCTGTAGCCCAGGCTGGAGAGCAGTGGCGTGATCTCGACTCACTGCAACCTCTGCCTTCTGGGTCCCGGTTCAAGCAATTCTCCTGCCTCAGTCTCCAGAGTAGCTGGGATTACAGGCACGCACCACCATGCCCAGCTAATTTTTGTATTTTTTTTAGTAGAGACAGGGTTTCTCCATGTTGGCCAGGATGGTCTTGAACTACTGATCTCGTGATCCGCCTGCCTCGGCCTCCCAAAGTGCTGGGATTACAGGTGTGAGCCGCCGCGCCCGGCCAAATATTTTTTAATATGTGTTTTTTTTTAACTGCAAAAACAGGTCAACTTTTGTAGCCTGTACATGTAAAAGGGAGGCAGGGGCTGAGATCATGGTAACAGAGTTTTCACCAACGTGAACAGCTGTCCCTGTCCAGAAATGGCAGCAGTGCTTCGCAGTCATTGTGAAATTAAAACACTTCTCCCCACATTACTAGACTCACACACACACACACACACACAATCTCCCCTCCCAGAACCACTGAGTTAATGCTTCAAATATTAACCTGACAAGTGAGTAAAATTCCAACTGAACATTTGGAATGATATATGCCAAAATATTAATGGTGCTTTTCTAAAGCAGAAGGGGAATTACAAGAAACACTCCCTTTTTTCTTTCTTTCCTTTTTACGTTCTGTATTGTGTAAAATTTTCCTTACAATCTGTATGAACTTTGCAAACAGACCAAAAAAAAAAAAAAAGTCATTTTTGAAGCCAGTGTCTGGGCTCCCAATAGTTTGCATGTTTGTTTTGGTCCATTCAAGGAGGATTCAAGTCCGCAATGGAGAAACCACCAATTCACTTTTTCAAACGCCAAAACAGCTCCGCAGGCGTGGGGGAGACCTATCTTGCAGCCCTGCCGGCCCAAGACTCCAGGGAATTCGGCTCAGCTCAGCCCTGCGACTTTGCTCAGCCCCGTCTGCACCGCCGCCCCGTGGCCAAGGGCAGTACTGCGCCCTCCAAAAGGCGATGGCGGATGAGGGGCCCGGGGCCTTGCCCCAGGGACAAGCTTCTTTCTGTCCCACTGACCACATGGCAGTCTGCTGAAGTTTATGGACCCCTCTCCCAGTATAATGGCGCGTAAATATATAAATAAAATATATATGCTGAAAAGAAAACTAATACTGGTGAGATGATTCTCAAAACTCTTTATAAATGTGTAATATAATAATAGCCTTTTCATTATGGCTAATAACCAGCTCTAGAGGCAGGTCTCGGAACTCATTATTTTCTAAGCAGTGAGGAGTAAACACGACGTTTCAAGATATCCACAACCTGATGTGCCAGTGTCTGTGATTGTAATTGGTAACAAAGTTGCAGGTACTGCTAACAGTACACCGTTAATACGAGGAAAAGCTAAATATTAGAAGTTGATGAAAGTCAATATGTAACTTTTTCCCATGCGAATTCGACTTACAGACCCCTTAGGGTGCACGGACCACAGGTTAAGGCCCCCTTGAAGGGGCAAGAGTTTGGGAGAAGCGCCAGTGTGGGTTTTCAGTCCTGGGAGGTGAGCCGAGGGGTAAGCATGCATGGGCGCTCAGAAAAGGGAAGGCAGAGGCGCCTCTCCGGCTGGGCCTGCGGCCTCCCCTCGCTTCCTTGGCCTGGTTTCAAGAGACTAGAGGAAGTTAAAGACCCGCGTAGCTGAAGAGGAGCTCACAGTTCCCAGCGTCTGCTCCGGCTGTGTCCAGCGCCCAGAATGCGGCTTCTGGTCCTGCTATGGGGTTGCCTGGTGCTCCCAGGTGAGATGGGGAGGGGGTCTTGGGAGGGATGTGGGGCTCACCCTTGGGGTCTGCAGGGGAGGGACCTCCTGACTGCCTGATAGCCCACCCCACCTATCCTCAGCCTCCTCAACCCTAGGGGAGCAGGGCAGAGTGGGGGTGGGGGGAGGTGGGGGCGGCGCCGGGCCCCACTTGCTGTTTCTGGAATCTAGAGCCAGGTTTTCTCCCAGACCTGTGGGTTTCCCCTCATGGCAATGTGGCTGTGAGAGTTGCTTTGCCTCTCTAATCTTAATTTTTCTACCCTGTGCCAATCCTGGAGGCAGACAAGACACCCCGTCTGGTTGCCCTGTTAAACTCAGCATATACTTGTTGAATCTCGGCTGTGCCTCTCCCCACAACCCTGAGAGATGAAGAATTATCACATTTCGTCAATTCTTTTGCTTTCTTTTTCTTTACCTTCTAACACTTAAATCAGGATGCATCCTACAACTGATGTCAGTTGTTCATTTGGCAATGGTGAGACCCCATCTCTACAAACAAACAAACAAATTAGCCAGGCATGGTGGTGCACACCTGTAGTCCTAGCTAGTGGGAGGCTAAGGTGGGAGGATCGCTTTAGCCCCAGAGGTCAAGGCTACAGTGAGCCATGAGCACCAGTGCCCTCCAGCCTGAGCAACAGAGTGAGATCCTGTCTAAAAACAAAACAAGGCCAAGCGTGGTGGCTCATGCCTGTAATCCCAGCTCTTTGGGAGGCTGAGGCAGGCGAATCACGAGGTCAGGAGATCAAGACCATCCTGGCCAACACAGTGAAACCCTGTCTCTACTAAAAATACAAAAAATTACCTGGGCATGGAAGCACATGGCTATAGTCCCAGTTACTCAGGAGGCTGAGGCAGGAGAATCGCTTGAACTCGGGAGGTAGAGGTTTCAGTGAGCAGACATCATGCCACTGCACTCCAGCCTGGGCAACAGAACGAGACTTCATCTCAAAAACAAACAAAACAAAACAAAGCACCCAGAAACCCTGCTGGCTATCTGACTGTCAGATTCCATCTGAACCTAGAACACTCCCTCAACCCCAGTTCCTCAATGGGCCAGGGTTAGGGAAACAGCAACAGCCCTGCCCCAAGTTTGCCCAGAGTAGGAAGGAAGTAATGGCTCTTCCAAGGCTGTCCCCAGAAGGGATGACTGAGAAAAGCCTTCCTTCCTCCTCCTAAAATGGAAGCTCTGGCCTTGACCTCGGTACATGGAGCCTGGTTATTCCAACCTCCACTCCTGCTCTGATTTTAGGTTATGAAGCCCTGGAGGGCCCGAAGGAAATCAGTGGGTTCGAAGGGGACACTGTGTCCCTGCGGTGCACCTATAGGGAAGAGCTGAGGGACCACCGGAAGTACTGGTGCAGGAAGGGTGGGATCCTCTTCTCTCGCTGCTCTGGCACCATCTATGCGGGAAAAGAAGGCCAGGAGACGACGGAGGGCAGGGTGTCCATCCATGACAGCCGCCAGGAGCTCTCGCTAATTGTGACACTGTGGAACCTCACCCTACAAGACGCTGGGAAGTACTGGTGTGGGGTCGAAAAACGGGGCCCCGATGAGTCTTTACTGATATCTCTGTTCGTCTTTCCAGGTAACAAATATCTCTCCTTTCCCAGGCTGGGGACAGGAGCTGCAGAGGGAAGCGGGAGGGGTGGTGGGGCATAATCCTGGTGCAGACCTTATGGGCACTGAGTCCTTAGGGAGATCATGCAGGTCAAGCGCTGAGCAAGGCTTGGGGCACAGAGGGAGCTGCATGAGTCTTGGCCATTCTTTCACTCTTGCTGCCCACAGTCACACCACTAGTAGATGTCAGAGCAGGACTGGACCCAGATCTGTCCAGGGCTGGACTCGGTGCCTTTCCTTTCTGCCCAGATGTGCTGGAAGGAGATTTCCATAGGCTGGGTACAAGATAGATATATCAGGGGATAAAGAAGACTCCTCGCCTGGTGTCAGAGATATTCCTGAGGCCTCCCGAGGCTGGGCCAACAATTGCTGCATTCCAGACCCAGCCCACAGCATCACCTCAGCCCTGGTCATGCTGGCCTCACCCTGCATGTACCCTCAACTCTGCCCTCCTGGCCTCCACCTCCCCAGATATTGAAGCCCAGCCACAGGTGCTAGAGTGGCTGGGAACCAGCCTCTGGGTAGTGTGCCTGAAGGAGAGATCGTTAAATGCAGGCACACTAGGGGACCAAGGCTGGAGCTATGGGAACTGGTAGAGGATAGAACACCTCTCTGGGAGCCCAGAGCCCCACCTGGACCTGATGAGCTGAGGAGAAAGAAGCCAGAGAGGGCCCAGGGGAGTGGGAGCCTTGGTCTGCTGGCCAGTGAGGGCGAGGTATGTCTTTGTATCCCCATTTCACAGATGAGGGACTAAGGGTCCAAGAGACTAAGTGATTTGCCCAAGATCTCACAGCAGGAAGTGGTGGAACCAGGATTCAAACACAAGTCATTTCCAACTTTGATGTCTGCTTTATTCCTCTTCTAGCCCCATAGCTGGGACCTATCCCAATCCCAGGCCCATCCCTACCACCACCTCTCCTAATTTTTTTTAATTCCCTTATCCATGGATCTTTAATTTGGGGAAATAAAGGTAAACCTGCCAAAAAGCAGCAGCATCAAACTACATTGAATCTGTTCTTCATTATTTACAAGATTCTCTTATCTCTTCCAATTCTTATCAGTGTTCATATGTCATTTCTACAAGTTATGAGCAAGTTCACCTGTGTTTTAGACTTACCCTCATTTGTAATTCTTTATTTGCGTATGGTATGTGTATTGCTATATTATCCTCCTGTATCAGACTTTGTTGGCCTCTCTCTGATGGCAGTTGGGATATTGAAAATGAAGAAGAGTCATGACAGTGGTGTGCTGGTAAATGCTGAGCAGGCTGGGGATGCTGATGCTCTCATTTCGTGCTGTTTTCCAATTTCTGTGGTGTCCATTTCTGTGGTCCAATTCCCATGGCCAATTTCCAGCCATCGACAGTTTAACAACGGTCTCACCAATTCCTGAAAAGTTGACAATGAGCTCTTGTGAGCCAGTGCGAGTCATCTCCAGCACACCATTGAGTATGGTGAACCATGAGAAGAATTTATAAGAAAGTCAGAAAAAGACAAATGTACCCACTATCATTTCTTTTCTTTTTATTTATTTATTTATCTATTTATTATTCATTCATTCATTCATTTTTTTGAGATGGGATCTCACTCTGTCATCCAGACTGGAGTGCAGTGACACAATCTTGGCTCATTACAACCTCTGCCTCCCAGGCTCAAGTAATCCTCCCACCTCAGCCTCCAGAATAGCTGGGACCACAGGCACAAGAAGCTATGCCTAGCTACATTTTGTTTTTTTGTTTTTTTTAAGATGCGGTTTTGCCATATCGTCCTGTCTGGTCTCAAACTCCTGGACTCAAGCCATCTGCCCACCTTGGCCTCTCAAAGTACTGAGATTGCTGGTATGAGCCACTGCGCCTGGCCAGCCTACTATCATTTTCTTTTATTCATCTTTGTCTGAAGACCCTAGGCAATGAACTATGCAAGATTAAGAAGTATAAGACCAGGCGTGCTGGCTCAGGCCTGTCATCCCAGCACTTTGGGAGGTCAAGGCGGGTGGATCACGATATCAAGAGTTCAAGACCAGCCTGGCCAAAATGGTGAAACCCCGTCTTTACTAAAAATACAAAAATTAGCCAGGTGTAGTGGCAGGTGCCTATAATCCCAGCTACTTAGGAGGCTGAGGCAGAGAATTGCTTGAACCCGGGAGGCGGAGGTTGCAGTGAGCCGAGATCATGCCACTGCACTCCAGCCTGGTAGACAGCGAGACTCAGTCTCAAAAAAAAAAAAAAGAAGAAGAAGAAGAAGTATAAATGTTGGAAAGGAAAAGATAAATACTCTGTATTTGCAAAAGATTTTATCATGTACTTAGAAAAATCCAAGAATAAACTGACCTAGTGTTACATATTGAGTATCCCTAATCCAAAAATGCAAAATACTTCAAAGTCCGAAACTTTTTGTGTGCCAGCATCACACACAAAGGAAATGCTCATTGGGCCATTTTGGATTTCAGATTTCCAGATTAGGGATGCTGAATGAGCAGATATAATGCAAATATTCTGAAATCTGAAACACTTCTGCTCCCAAGCATTTTGGATAGGGGATACTCAATCTGAAGAAGAGAAGGTGGTGGACAATGAGGGAGAGTCCAGGATGACACACAGTCAGCAAGGACTGGGGAGGTGACAGACAGACTTGGGGAAGGGGGGACTGGAGTAGCTCCTGGGGGGTTGGTTGCATCAGGCTTCTGCCCATTGTGCTAGGCACAGAGGATAGGCATTTTGCCCTTAAGGAGTCTCAGCCTAGCAGGGAGACCCAGTACACAAGAAATTGCAGTGTAAGTGAGCATTAGCGCCACTGGAGGCATGCACGGGGGACTGTGAGTGCACAGAGGAAAAAGAGATTCGCTGCTTCTGGGGAAGACATTTCAGAGGAGTTGACCTTGAGCTTGTGGTGAAGGACAGAACGAAGTGCTTTAGGCCTGGGCAACAGAGCAAGACTCCATCTCAAAAAAAAAAAAGTTTGAGCTTCGGCTTATAGGCAATGGAGAGCCACTCACTGTTCTAAGGCAGAGAGGGATGGGATCCAACACAGACTTTTGAGACAAAACTGGCATAATGTGAAGGGTGGCAGGGAAGAAGCAGGCTGAGAGGCAGGTGGGGACAGGGGAAACTGAGGGTCTGAGCTAGAGGGGAGGCCAGGGGGCTACAGAAGGAGAAGACCAGGGATCTGCAGGAACCCGCCACGTGGCTCCTGGTTGGCCGAGGCGAAAGACAGCAGTGCTCTGTGCTGAGGTGGGGGGTAGGAAAGCTGCCAGCTGCTCCCAAGGAAGGAAAAGGGGTTCAGAGCAGTGCCGCCCCTGAGAGCAGCCTCTCCCTTTCCTCTAGGACCCTGCTGTCCTCCCTCCCCTTCTCCCACCTTCCAGCTTCTGGCTACAACACGCCTGCAGCCCAAGGCAAAAACTCAGCAAACCCAGCCCCCAGGATTGAGTGAGTGAATGGCAATTCCGCCCCATCCCTTGCCACCCTTCTTACAGAAGCAGCCAGTGAGTGCCTGCCTGGTACCAGACACAATACTTTATGACCACTTAGGTGTCCCCACAAGCCTGGGAACTGGGTTGTCCAGCTGTGGAAGTACAGGCTCAGCAGGGTTAGGTCACTCGCTTAGGGTCAGGTCACACGCTTAGGGTCACGCAGGAAGCGCCAGAGCCTGGAAGTGGTCACAGCCTGACCCCAAAGCTCGTGTTCTGTCTGTGCCATCCAGAGTCTCGGGGGTAAGCCAGAAAGGCCGGGCGTTGGGCCCTGACCTCTGGACTCATCCGTGCCACCCTGCCCTTCTTGGTCTCATGGCTGCAGAAGGAAGTCAAGGCCTTACTGAGGCACTGGTGGTGGGGAGGGGAGGACCTGCCCTTCTGGTGAGGAAGGAGGTGACAATTGACTGTGACTATAGAGGGAGGGCAGGAAGATGTCCACTGAATGATCACTGGAAAGGGTCATGGAAGCGGGGAAGGGGAGTGCTTATACCTCCCCACAGAGGGAACAGGCTGTGGGCACAGAAAGAGACTGAACATCACACACAGCTGTGGGGTGTGTCTGATCTACGGTCTCCTTCCTCAGAATGGCTTCATCTACATCTGTTTGCTTACTGGGATATTCTTTAGCTGGGGATGTTCTGAGAAATGGGTCCCAGAGAGGCTAGGGGTCAGGGGTCAAGGGTCAGAGGTCTGGGATGCTGGGATACAAGGGTCAGGAAGGATGCTGAGGCATTGCTTTTGGACTTGTAGCTTCTCCTGGGCTCTACCCAGCAGGAACCACAGCCAAGCAGGGGAAGACAGGGGCTGAGGCCACTCCATTCCCAGGGACTTCCCGGTACGGGCACGAAAGAACTTCTCAGTACGCAGCAACCTCTCCTCATGCAGCGACCTCTCCTCCTGCAGGGAGCTCCCGCCCCCCGAAGCAGCTGGACTCCACCTCAGCAGAGGATGCCAGTCCAGCTCTCAGCAGCAGCAGCTCTAAGCCCAGGTGAGCCCCAGGTGACCAACATCACCTTTCAGGCCATCACTAAACCATAAGGTGCCTTTGAGGAAATAGGAACCCAATGGTCTTTCCTCTAAGTGGACACATCCTCGTGTCATGGCCACAGCCTGCAGCACAGAGGGTCCCTCACAGGGGCCCTTGAGCAGTGGACAGCTTGCACTATAGGAGCCAGCAGCTCTGCTGCCTGTCCAAGGTAAAGGGTCCACCAGGGTCCCAGTCCTCACCTCTCTCCCTGCCCCAGCCACAGGGATGGGCCGCCCAGTTTGGAGGCTTTTACCTGTATACTTTGCACTAAGCCCTGTGCCAAGCATGAAAACTCAGAATCCAAAACAAAACAATTTTTTTCCTTACAACTGGAGTCCCAGCCTGAAGGATTGGTTCTTGGGGGTTGTAAATGCACTTGGCTACCGACATCCAGGCAGCTGCTGACAGGTTCAGATCCTGCTGAAAGTGAATCCTGGGGTTGGCAACGGGAGCAGGGATCCCTCCCACACCAGACAGGGCTGATGGGACATCGTGGTCCCTAGTGCCCTCTGATCTCCTTGGGAGAGATAAAGGACATGGCTTGACTCACGGTAAGAATGCCAGGATGCCCCACATGCCTGTGCCAGTGACACCAGCCCAGATACAGGCCACTGAGAACTTCCCCGCACACCACTGCATGACCTGGCAAGTCGCTCATTGCTTCAGGTATCAGTTTCTCCAGTGTGAAATTGGGCCACTCCTACCTAGTTACACAGGGATTGTGGAATTTAACAACTAACATTAACATGGTACCTGGCACATGTCTGGCACTGAACTATGTGCTTTACACATCCTGACCCATTTGATCCTCACCACAGCCATTTTACAAAGGAGGAAATTGACACTCTGGAGGTTTAGTCACTTACCCAAGGTATAGGAAGGTGGTGGAGCTAGAGTTTGAATCCAGACAGCCTGGCTTCAGGGTCTGCACTAATTAAATAATGTTTGTCAAGAGCCAATAGCACTAAATATCGCCCTCCCGCACCACACCCCCCACAAGTCTTTGCTGCATTGAATTGAATTCCACACTAGGGATTGGCTTTCTCAGTCTGTACTTGGGACCCCCAAAGGACATAGACTCTGGCTTATCTGGTAACAGCCACTAGGCTCCTTGCGTCTCATCTCCAGGGTGTCCATCCCAATGGTCCGCGTACTGGCCCCAGTCCTGGTGCTGCTGAGCCTTCTGTCAGCCGCAGGCCTGATCGCCTTCAGCAGCCACCTGCTCCTGTGGAGAAAGGAAGGTGAGCAAAGGTGGGTGGCAGGAAGGTGGGAGGCTCACTGGACTAGGGACCTCGCTGAGACCTGCAGCTCCTCATCTAGCCCCGGAAAGACCCTGTGGGTCTCAGCGTGTCTGTCTGGAATATGGGCATCAGGAGCTGTGGCCTCCCTTCTGAAGGAGCCACGAGGTAATCAACATTAGGAAAGCAATTCACAAGGGGAAATGGGAGAATGAAGAGTTCTCAGCTTCTTCCTGCCTGTCCGAACTGATCAAGCGCTTCTTTACCTGTTGATCCCAGGGAATTCATGGCCAGCTCCTTGTGTGGGAACCAACTGCCAGGGGCAATGCAGGACCAAGCACTTGAACTTGAGCAGGACAGACATTGTAACCCCACTCCTGCCACTGGGTATCTAGAGCTGCTCAGTCCCTTCCATAGGCTGGGGCTCAAATCCCAGCTCTGCCACTTATCAGCTGTGTGAGCTCAGGCAAGTCATCTAACTGCCCTAAGCCTCATTTATCTCAAATCACAGATATACATCAAACAGAAATAGAATACAAGTCACAAATGTAATTTAAAACTTTTGAATAGTCACATGAAAAGAGTAAAAGAAATGAGTGCAGTTAAGTATATTTTATTTTATTTTAATTACTTATTTTTTTTAGAGATAGGGTCTCACTCTGTCGCCCAGGCTAGAGTGCAGTGGTGTGATCATGGCTCACTGCAGCCTTGAACTCCAGGGCTCAAGCGATCCTCCTGCCTCAGCCTCCCGAGTAACTAGAACTACAAGCATGAGCCACTAAGCCCAATCTAGTGAAGTTAATTTTAATAATGTACTTTATTTAACCCAATATATCCAAAACATTCTTATTTTGATATGGAATCAATATGAAAATATCAATGATACATATTCTACTTTCATGTTTTTCATATTGAGCCATCAAAATCCAGTCTAATGTAAAATAGTCACATTTCCGTGCCTGATGGCCATGTGTGGCTCCTGGCCACTGTGCTGGATGGCAAAGATTAAAAGGATTAACCAAAATCTCAGTAATAAGAGCTACCATGTGCCAGGCACTATCCCCAGCTTATCTTGCTTATCCCCTTTAATCTCGTCCACACTGTGGAGTACACCCATTTTCCAGAGGGAGAAACTGAGGCACAGAGTGGTTAAGCAGCTTGCCCTTTGTTTGCATAGCTAGGAAGTGGTGATCACAATATCGTCCCCGTGGAGGTGGCCATGGGGGAATCCTGGGCCCGCTTTCCATCTCTTCCATGTGGCTTCTAGGAGGAAATGTGGGCTTTGTCCAGGTCCCCTCTGAGGAATCCAGGGTGGGAGCATTCCTGGTCACAACCTCAGAGCCACTTAGCAACTTGCCTCCCAAACTTTGACTGCCAGCTAGCAGCGATGGCAACCCTTGGTAGCCTGTCAGAAATACAGACCCTCAGACTCTCACCTCAGCCTACTGTATTAGACTCGGCACTGTATGAAAATGTCCAGGGGGTCCTATGTTCACACTAAGGCTTAAGTAGCAGTGACCTTAGCACACAGATTTATTTTCCCAGCCAGTTTCTGACCCTCATGAGATAATCTCCATGTACTGATCTCAGAAGACTGGGTCATTCCCAAGGGGCTGAGCTGGAAGGGGCTCTTCTGCCCATCTGGCTGCCTCCTCCCTCTGGGAGGCCCCTGCTCCCTTGTGCAAGGGGGCCAGTACGCCTTTCTGGGCTGAGCTCCAGGCCATTCCCAGCTACACCTGGCTTCAAGGAGCTCCTCCTTCTACATCTCTTTCAGCTCGACAGGCCATGGAGACACAGAGGAACGAGAAGGTCTACCTCTCACACTTGGTAAGGACAGAGGCAAACGGAAGCCCAAGCTCAGATCCCCTTGGGGCTGGAAGTCAAGATTTCTGGGCTCTGCTTCTGTAACTTCCTACCTGGGCCTGCATGCCTGACCTAGACGCAGCACTCGCTCCCCATCTTGGAGGAATCTCTGTGAGCCCCAAGACCAGCCCTTCAGTGTGTGAGCCGGACAGAGTGCCCGTGGGGGACTCACAGGTGGGAACCTGATTTCCTGCCAGGTGTCAGGCAGGGTGGGCACCAGGAGCCATGTGAGCATCTTCTCCAGGCGCCTTCTTTCCACGCCTCCTTTTATAATCACAGAACATCGGAGCTGGATCCAGAGGAAGCCTTTGAGATCTCTAGCCCAACCTTTCTCTCAGATTAAAGCAAATCCCCTTTCAGAACGCCCAGGGGTCAGGGAGCTGTTAGAGACACACTCTCCAGGGCCCCAGCCCCAGCTGAACCCTCCAGGGATGTGGTCCAGGGACTCTGGCGGTGCTACAGACTCTAGTGTGCTTTTACAAAAGATGAAACTGAGGCCCAGAGAGGGTAAAGGTCTTGCCCATGGTTACACAGCAGGTGGTGGCCCAAATAGAAAACAGGACCCAGATTTCTTGACTCCCTGCTCTTCTCTTTCCAGAACTCCCTGATGTTTTCTCTGAGCCTTCCTTGGCTCTGAGACCAAGGTGACATGGCTGCCCTAGGACCCAGGCTGAGGGTGGTGCTCTGGGGACCAGGGGCAAGAGAATAAGGGTCCCTGTGCCCATTGTCTGGAGCAGGGAACCTGCCCCAAGGCTACTAATGCAAGAAGAGACTGTGCCCTCCGAGGCCGGCACTCCAATGGAGGGGGCTGCAGCATCGAACTTTAGGAAACAAGCCTCCCCTGGCCCCTCCTCCCTCCGCTGTTTACTGAGATGCCTCCACTCCATTCCTTTAAACACAAGGGCAGGAAAGCGGGGCTACTGCTCCCTTCTTTCCTGGCGCCAGTGAGGACAAAAGACTCAGGCCTGGTCCCCCCAAGGATGGTCTGGGGTGGAAATGGGACTTTCGGCTATGGCTTAGGAAGCAGCTGTTGTTGTGTCAGGAAGCTCAACAGGGCCAAAGGTAGCGGAGGGGAGTAAGGGAAAAGTCATGGAGACACATGGATGGACGGATGGTGGGTGCCACTGGCCGCCTCCATGTCCGGCCTCCTGGCTCTGCGGCCTGGGGCCTGGGTCTCACCCCACCTAGCTCCAGAAGAGGGGCTGGGGCCCAAGGATGCTGAGAGCGCCCGTACCAGCCACAGCTCCCATGCTACTGCCTTCTGGCAACCCTGGGAAGGGCTGCTTTGGGCTTTTTCCTGCCTGAGGCACCTGACCCTGGCTCTGCTGAAGACGGAGGGGACAGGAAGGGGCACAGGGCCAGCAGGCAGAGGGTCTCTAGGGGCAGCCCGTTGTTGAGGGAAAGATGGAACAGGGCCTCCCAAGAGGGTCAGAGGCAAGAACCTTGTAAACACGATCAGGTGGGAGCCTCTGCTTTTTCTTGATTATTTCCCTTGTGGCTTCTCCATAAGTTTTAGCAGAGTCTGGAGATGGAATTGAAGGGCTTTGGGGTTTTCTTTGCCCACATTCAGGTCAAAGAGGGAGGGGGATGCATTACTCATACTCTGAGAGAGCCTCACAGGGGTGTGAAAACCCTGAGGGAAGTGTTAGGGGTCAGACCAGCATTTTCTTTCCCAAAGAGATCTTGCTAGAAGGCTTGCCATCCATCCATTCATGTCAGAGGCTTTCTATATGCCATTGAATCCTCATCATTCCCACACGAGGTAGAGATTATTATCCCCCTCATTTTGCAGATGAAGAAGTACAGAGAGAAAAGGGAACTTGCCCACAGTGACCCAGCCTGAAAGAGGCAGAACTGGGGAAACTGACAGGTCTATGGGGCCAGCTGCAGAGCCCTCTGTGTCCTCCACCCTGCTGCACTGAAGTACAAGGGGTTTGAGGAATGGAGCCAAGCTCACAACCCAAGATTCCTCCCCCAGACTCAGGAGAAAGACCCTGGGACAGCTGCAGACCCTCGCTCCTGGAAACGAATAGCCTGCTAAGCTCCCATCAGAACTCAACCCAGCTTCCCAAGACTTTCCTCTTTCTTTACTACGTTTATTACTAGTACCTAGAAACAGGGGCTCTGATATATATCTTGCATATTTAGCAACCCAGAAAATGCCTCTGTGCTTGCTGGAACAGGGTCGATCGTCCACAGTGGAGGCAGAGGGGCAGGGGAGAGATGGAATCACACCAGACTTACAGTAGTGGGCCTGGCTGCTGCCTACTACTGTATGTGGTTTGGCCTCTGCACTGAGAGGCTCTTTCCTCAAACTCGGTCACCCTGGAACAGGTGACGCTTCTGTAGTTGCTGGTGGTCCAGGGTCAGCAGTGGCTGGGTTATAACCAGATTGCAAAGCTGTAAATATGGACTCATGGGTGTGACGTCAGGAGTCCTCTGGTGTAGCCCCAGGTCTGCCCTGCACCAAGGCCCCCTCTGTCTTCACCATGGGCAGGGCTAGGAGGGACAAGGGCCCTGAGTGGCAGCATTTGGGAGTTGCCTTACCCGTCCCAGTGCCCCCATCCACCACCCACATTTCCCCCAAGGAATTCTGCTCTAATCCTTGTCTCCAGAAGGCTGAAGATGTCATCCTGTGTTTCTTTCTTTTCTTTAGTTTTTTTTTGTTTGTTTGTCTGTTTTTTGTTTTCTGTTTTTGAGACAGAGTCTCACTCTGTCGCCCAGGCTGGAGTGCAGTAGTGCGATCTCGGCTCACTGCAAGCTCTGCCTCCCATGTTCACGCCATTCTCCTGCCTCAGCCTGCTGAGTAGCTGGGACTACAGGCGCCCGCCACTATGCCCAGCTAATTTTTTGTATTTTTTAGTACAGACGGGGTTTCACTGTGTTAGCCAGGTTGGTCTCGATCTCCTGACCTCGTGATCTGCCCGCCTTGGCCTCCCAGGGTGTCTTTAGTATATTTTTTATCTTTTTAATTTAAAGTTTTAGAGAAACAGGGTCTCACTATGTTGCCCAGGTTGGTCTCAGATTGGCGGGCTCAAGCAGTCCTCCAGCCTCAGCCTCCCAAAGTGTTGGAATTACAGGCGAGAGCCACCACACCCAGGCTTCATCTCGGCATTTCTAACAAGAGATGGCTCAAACATCTACCTCTGCCCCCATCCCCAGAAGCTAGGTATTGGGTGAAGCTGGGGCCTGGTTAGTAGACCACGGACACCAAGCCCAAGAGAAATGTGTCACACACCCTGCCAGGATGGCAGCAGGGTATAGGGAAAGAGCTTGGGTCTGCAGTCAGACAGTCTCCGGTATGAGTCCCAGCTCAGCCATTTGCCAGCTGTGTGATGTCAAGCAGATTGCACTACCTTTCTGAGCCCTGTTGCCATAGCTCACATGGTTGTAAATAGGAAAGAGTGAGATGATATACCCCATAGATGCCCAAAAAATGGGAGCTTCTTTCTATGGCATCGGGAGTCTTGGCTGGGGACCTTGGCCGGCTCCAGCCTCTGCTCTGCCCACCTGCCAGGGCAAGGCCCGAGATGGATAGGCCTGGCGCCCCTGATCTGAGGACCCATGGGAACAGCCAGGACCGGGTCAGAATATGGGCCTCCCCACTGATCTTGGACTACCTTTCTCTTCCCTGGGCCATGGTCCCCTCATCTGATGGATAATGGATTGCTCAGACCCATTACCTCATGTGCCCCTTGTTATTAGATGCATCTTTGGCATGTTCAACTCTGCTTTCTCCTGGCCTGTTACAAAGAACCTGCAGCCTGCATGATCTTTCTGCTTTAAAGGATAGAACATAATGAAAACAAATCAGTCATTCCAGAAGTTCTCGTTGGTTGAGTGGTAGGATGCTATTATGAATATTACAATCCCAAAGGACAAATTCTTACCTAGTTTTACAGCTGAGGAAACTGAGCTTCAGAGGTGAGACAGCTTATCTTTCTTTGGACAAGGCAGGAAGGAAGTGGCAGAGGCACGCAGGAGCTTAATATTCTCCCCTCCCAGCACCTCCCTGCCTTGCCCAGCCCTCCCACGTTTCCCTCCCCTTGCTTGGGCTTGGCTGGGCTCGTAGACTATCCCTGCTGCCAAGAACAGGCTGTTCTGACCAAGTGTCTGTTACAGCCACTGGAGAATGGCCGGGACACAGAGGACGCCGTGATCAACATTGCAGGGTCCATGGGGCCTCTCACCGTCCCTGAGCCCTCTCCCAGCCTCTTCACAGAGATCCAGTATCTAAGCCAGGTATGGACAGAAGGGCCCTGGGAGGGGAGGGGCTGCAGAGCCACCTTGCCTGCCTCCACTCTGACGATTGGAGGAAGTGGAAGAAGGCCTTTTCCTCAGCATCTGCTCCCCAAACCCCACACCCCCGCATTCACCCACCTTCCCCATCACAGCCACAGCCCTAGCCCATTTCACCAGGGAAACCAGGGCTTTTGACCTCACATCCTCTTTTTTCCGGTCCAGAAAATTCCTGAATAGCTTGTTGGGAGTCACAGCTGACAGTGCTGTGGGCTGGCAGGAGGCCACAACTGTGCCAGAACCCAGCCTGGGGCCTTGAGGGCACCCCGGGGGAGGGATGGATTGGGGTCATGAGAGGCCATGAATCAAAGCCTGGGAGTTCTGGGGAGGAGAAGTTGTTAGGTCCTGTGCCCCTGCAGATGGATAGAGGGCTGGAATTTGTGGAAAAGGCTGGGTGGACACAGCCGCTACCTGGGGACCACTCCTCACACCCCCTACCCCTTCATTTGGGTTCTGCTCTCCAAACCCCACTGTTGTCTTTACAGACTACAGAGAAAGAGGAAGCCCCTTCCCAGGCCCCCAAAGAGGACGTGATCTCGATGCCTCCTCTCCACACATCTGAGGAGGAGCTGGGTTTCTCAAAGTGTGTCTCAGTGTAGGGCGGGAGGCCCTCCTGGCCAGACCAGCCGTGAAGCAGTGTGGCTGGCTGGATCAGCACCGATTCCTGAAAGCTCTCCACCTCAGCCTCAGAGTCCAGCTGCCCGGACTCCAGGCTCTCCCAACCCTCCCCAGGCTCCGCTCCTGCATGCTCCAGCCTGACCTAGAAGTGTTTGTCAGCCCTGGAGCTCAGAGCGGTGGCCTTGCCCTTCCAGCTGGAGACTGGGACATCCCTGATAGGTTCACATCCCTGGGCAGGGCACCAGGCTGCTGACCCTCAGCAGGGCCAGGCAAGGCTCAGTGGATCTGTTCTGAGTTTCTATCTGCCACAAACTCTCCTGGGCCTCATGCCCAGTGTCGGACCCTGCCTTCCTCCAGACCCCACCTTGTCCTCCCTCCCTGGTGTCCTCAGACTCAGTCCCGGGGTCTCCTGCATCAGCTGGTGATGACGAGGAGCATGCTGGGGTGAGACTGGGATTCTGGCTCCTCTTTGAACCCCCTGCATGCCAGCCCTTCAGGAAACCTGTGAAAAATGTGATTCCTGGGCCCAGCAAGACCCACCAAAACCATCTCTGGGACTTGGTGCAGGACTCTGAATTTCTAACAATGCCCAGTGACTGTCACACTTGAGTTTGAGGACCAGCGGGCCTGATGAACGCTCGGACCCCTCCAGCTTAGAGTCTGCATTTGGGCTGTGACGTCTCCCACCTGCCCCCATAAGATCTGCTCTGTCCATGACCCCATGACCCAGCTGGGCACTCCCCTGAGGCCTGCCTAAGTCCAAGCCTGAGTCAGGTCAGGTGCACATTGCAGGGATAAGCCCAGGACCAGCAGAGAGTAGTTGCCTTTCCATTCGCCCTCCCTGGCCATGCCTTCTTGCCTTTGGAAAAATGATAAAGAAAACCTTGGCTCCTTCCTTGTCTAGAAAGGGCTACTTGCCTATGGGTTCTGGTGGCTAGAGAGAAGAGTAGGAAACCAGAGTGCGTGTGGGTGTCTAACACGGAGGAGAGTAGGAACAGGGCGGATACCTGAAGGTGACTCCAAGTCCAGCCCCCTGGAGGAGGGGTCAGGGGGTGGGGTAAAGTAGCACAACTACTATTTTTTTTTCTTTTCTATTATT